>NC_142034.1:86184629-86492919 GCF_982192425.1 Myodes glareolus
GGAAGGTAGGCTTTTATGTTGTGTTTTCTGGTAATAATGAGCAATCTAGGGTCAAATAGAAGCCTCATGCAGAGAACAGAATAAAGGAGTAACTATGAACAATTGAAAAATAAATGCAGAATCAGATATTTGTAATGCTGCTTAAAGCTAGGCTAATCTTTATTCAACATTTTTGACTCACATATAAGACTCCCATTGTGTGGTGACTTAGCCATGGATATATTAGTGAAGTTTTGAGCCCTCTGTGTTAATGCAAAGAATTATGGTTTTATAACTTGGTGGTGGAATGCAGGGTCGCACACAGACCTACATAAGCACACTCCAAGAACTGCTAACTCTCACAGCACTGGAATAGGAGGCCAAAAGGAATAGTGTTGTCGTTGCAATCAAAAATTGTTGAAATCTCATGTTGAGGCATACTGACTGGTATACATACCCTCGCATTAAATTATGCTAGGATGTCTTACCGCAGGACTTTAGTGGATATTATTTAGGCTGGCCTCAATTGTAATCCTAATTATCATTACAAAAATACCCTGAAAGTATATCTAATCATATTAGGTTCTGTGCCCAATATTAATTGTCATGTAATAGTCGATCAACAGCACTGAGTGAAATCACAGAGGGATGAGCTTCACTGCTGTGGGTTCCTAGTGTGTTCTCAGCTGACTTTCCTGACAAGTGGGAAGAGGCAAATCCAATAAGCAAATATGTTCTAAGAGAGCTTCCCATTTTATATTTATTTGACTATTAACTGCTGTTCTTCCTCAAATGGTAGCATTTTTCCCCCTAAAGTACAAATGTTTCGAGATAACCACAGTGGGATTTTCCACTCGTGATGCTGAACACGTCGCCAATGGTTGATGAAACTCTTCCTCGTGGAGGATGACATAAAAGGACATGAAATGCGCACAACCGAGCGATAGCTCAAACAGAGAGAAAAGGCAAGCATTTCATACTCCTTTCAGGAAATTAAGAGAACCTCATGGAGAGTTGTAAAATTCTATATGTGTATCTCCTGGATAGCTATTTGTCACAGTGAGAAAACCAACATTAAATCCTCTTAATCACAGATGAGGAGCAGATCCACAATATCTTTTTTTCCATTTTCATTCTGGATGCTCTCCTCGGTCAATCTAGCCAAGACTATTGTTGGCTCCTTAGTACCTTAGAATGGACTCACGTTGCTGGTATATGATCTGAAGTCCTCTGGGGAAAAAAAGAGAACTTCAAATGTGCTTTGCCTGTCCCTGTTGTTGAGAGTTCTTTTCTTGTGAGCTGTCGGGAAGCAGCATCAACAAATCCATGCTCTTTGATAGCAAGCAGTACAGAGAATCCCTGCACATTCTGGTCCCTGCTGACTCAGGAGAAAGGGGATGACAAGAGACAGTGTCTTGGGCAGACCGCTCCAGCTCAGACTGCATGCTGAACACAGCTCCTGGCAAGCCACCATTTGTAGGCTGGCTTTTCATTGCAAAGTAGGCCTTCACCTTTAGCAGATGCTTCTATTATACTAAGCCGCTCACAAGTCTGGAAGAGAAATGCCTCAAACTTTCTTTGAATGGTAGCGTTCCACATTCAGAGGTGGTATTCAGCAAACCTGCGTGATAGCAGCAACCATGTGCTATTTAGGGGAAATGATATGTCCTGGAAACTCACATGGATTCGCCATGTGTGGACCCTAAAGCCATCTACCTCAGTGGTAACAAAACCCACCAGCAGCCACAATAATGAAATGGTTGCTGGATTTCTCTCCCAGCTTCCTAATTATGAAGCTTATATTTTGCAACCATTTGAAGTCTTTTTTTGAAGAATTGTTATTTTTCGCAGCATGAAGCCTTGCAATGTGAGTAGTTTGCATAGTCATGGGAGGTAAGGTTTTAGTTTTATTTTCAAGTTAGACGGCATTCAGGTTTAGTTTTAGTGGTAGGCATTAGTCCAAAATGTCATAAAAAGGAAGGCACCAAATACCCTACCTCCAATTCCTTTCCTTGTCAGCATCTGAAATCCACAATTAGAGATTTTTTTTCCAGTTCTCAAAAAAATTTATATCACTGGGTTGATTTAATTAAAACAGAAAGTTTCTAGAAAAGGCTGGGAGGGAGTACTGGGAGAGAATACTGGAATTCAGGAGTATTTCACGGGCAAGCTAAGAAGTCTAATGCGATGGACACACCCTGGTTTCTACAAGAGTCCCTAGTGATGAGTCCTAGGATGAGTAATGGAACCAAACATCTTCTGTAACCAGGCAAGGCTTCCAGTGGTGAGACTGGGATTCCAACCCAACCACAAAACCTTTTGAACTACAACTGGCCTGCCTGCAAGATGTGCAGGGGTAATGATGGCATAGAACTTGTAGGGGCGGCCAACTAATGACTGGTCCAACTTGTGGCCCATGGCACATAAGGGAACCCACACCTGACATGGTCTGAAGGGTCAGGAATCAGAAGCTGGATAGCCCAGCGATCTAAGGTAGCACAAAGCACTGTTGGCTGAAAAAGAAAAAAAAATCCATCTAACAATATTCTGCTGTACTCATAGACCAGAGTTATCAGAGGAGCTTCATCAAGTAAATGATGGAAATAGATTCAGAGACCCACAAGGCAAACCTTCGATGGAGCTCTGGGAATCTCCCAGAAGAATGGGAGGAAGGTTTGTAAAGATAGAGGGGTCAAAGACACCCCAAGAAAACTCACAGAATCAACTAATCAAGACTCATGCAGGCTCATAGAGACTAAGACATCAATCTGAGAGCCTGTATGGGTTTAAACTAGTTCCTCTGTATATGGTATGGTTGTGTAGCTTGGTTTTCTTGTGGGACTTCTAACAATGGGAGCAGGGGCTATCTCTGACTTGCTTGCCTGCTTTTGGGACCCATTTCTTCCTAGGGGCCTTCCCCCTCCAGCCTTGATATGAGGGTATGTGCCTAGTCCTATTGCAACTAACAAGCTAGGTCATGTTTGGTTGATGTACTGAGAAGGAAAACAGAGATTGGTATATGGAAAAGAAGAAGTGGGAGGAGTGGAAGGAGAAGAAGGAAGGGAAAGTGTCACATATGAGAGAAGAATCAACAAACCAAAAGATAAAACAAGCTTGCGTTAGTACTTCTTCAGTACCACGGGCTATTGTAGACCATGGACATTAAAAGATAACTGTGTAACTCACACTATTTTCCAAGGCCTTTTGGAAAGGCTATCGCGAATATTAAGACTCAGCTATGAATCAGGTCTGTACTTGGCAAGAAAAAGGCAGAGAACACCAATTTTACTTCCGTCACCATATCAAAGAGACTTAGCTACATCTGGTTAAGCTGTGCACTTGACAGCCGCTTGTCAAAATATATCATTTGGTTCCTAATATGCTTTGTGTGTATTCTGCAACAAACCTAGTCATAAAAGGATAAAATGAAGGAGAAATTCTCTCGCAGAATTATGGAGCGGTTATTTAATGTTTAAGATTAGAATCTGACTACAATGTACAAAATCATGAATAGTTAAGGATGACCTCGCTAGCAAACCATATTGCCGGATACCATAAACAGCTATAAGCTGTCAGAACAGCAAGACTGCACAGTGACCCCTTGTTCCGCTACGCACACCATTCAGTATCGTAGTTAACCTTTGACTGGAAGAGTAAATGAATGCAGATCTAAAAAGATGCAACCTCCTGTTGTAAAAAAAAAATACTTTGGAAATATGACGTATATCTTTAATAAAAATAACCTGTAGTAACTTGACTTCTGAAGCATGTGGCTAGGCGGGGTATCGTCAATGGGCTGGGGAGGAACATGTTCTTGAGGGAAAGTTGTTCGACATTACAGATCTTATTTTTTGTTGCTGTTAAATGCTGTCCCTGACAAAGAACAGCAACTTGCATCATGGAGACAACGCCAGGTATTTCCACCTGGGCTTGTCACACCCCTTTATTATTGAACGTGCCTCCAGAAAATGCCCAAATTGCCTATTTGCACTAAATAAAATGTCACTTTGTGACTAAATTAGGCGTTTTATGTTACCTTCTGTATGTCTAATGACATGCGCTGTGATATAATGTCTGCTCCTCTCTGGGGGCCAGCTCTGAAAATCAGCTTGCACCTGTGGCTTTGGAAGACGATACGGAGAGCTGTTCCTTGCTCATCCACCACCCTCCGCTGACTCAGTACTATATCACTGGTGTTCAAGCGAGGACTTGAAAAACATTGTCAGAGTATTTCTGACTATACCTCTAGGGCTCAAAGTTTTGAATTTAGACAGATTTTTTTTGACATATCATGGTTCCTGTCCAATGAGACCTGTAAGACGCTTGAAATTCATACACTCTACCTTTATACTCCTTGGGAATGAAAATCATCAGATAAATTGTGTGAGCTTTGCATAAGTGCAACCTGATTACTTTTTTTCCGGTCAGTCTGTCTTTGTGTTTATGTGCCTTTACTTATATGCTTGATGTTATTCTAATTCTTCTTTCCTTCCTTAAAAAGAACACCCTTATTTATTGGTAGTTTCTCAAATGTGTGCAGTATATCCTAACCATACTTACCCCAAACACCCACTTCCTGCTTTCCCTGGGTGCCCCATAGCATGTGCCCCTTCCACATTCATGTTTTCTTCTGAATTTTGCTTGCCTGCAGTGTCCAAGTTGTGCTGTATGCTATAATGTGACTGTTCTTGTTGCCTTCACCTTGTAGAGGTCTTATGTTTGTGTCCAGAGCTGCGGTGAGCTCAGGAGTGCAATGGAAATTGTATGTCCAGAAAACAGCATTCCACGACACTGCTCCCCATCCTGTAACTCTTACATTTTTTCCACCAGCTCATCATGATGTGCCCTGAGCACTGATGTTGATGGTAACATTTAGGAATCATCACATAGACACATCACTGAAGACTGAAACTCAACAATCACTTAATTAGCATTCAATTAAGTGTTCACATTAGCTATAAATCTCTGCAGAGCTGCGCCACTTCCCAACAGGGTTGCCCTGGCCAAGGTTGAGGGCAATTTGTATATATCAAGTATTTAGAAGTTAATTTTACAACATGCCCATATAGCAAAACAGCATTAGCCTGTGGAGCCTCTGAAGTCGCGGGACTTTTTACCCAGGGTACAACACCAAGCATACTTTTCCTCCATTATAACTGGTCTCCTTTGATACAATCAGGAAGTGGGTAGGTACTTAATAATTTTCATGCCACTACTGCACCGGTTGGCATGTTTTGACTAGCAGGCTAGTTTTGTAGCATTCACAACCAACTCAGGGTAAGACCACTAATATTTTTTCTCCCTTGGCAAGATGTAAGGCACCTTCTATCATGACGTGATCCATCCAGCAAGAAAGACAATTCCATGTCACTGACAGCTTGACTGTTCTATGTCATGCACTCTAAGTATGTTGTGCCGTCAGCAATATAGGCTTAGCTTCTACTTATTGGGTACAACCAAGAGCAATGGCAATAGTCTGTGTTGTTTTGTGTAGATAGAAGGCTACTCATTCATTTCCTGGCAACCCAGACCTAAAATAAACACATAGAAACTATATTAATTGCCATACTGTTTGGCCAATAGCTTAAGTGTATTTCTAGCTAACTCTTACTCTTTGTTTGTTTTGTTTTTCTTGATTTTTATTGAGCTCTACATTTTTCTCTGCCTCTCTCCTCCCCTCCCCTTCAATCCTCTCCCAAGATCCCCATGCTCCCAATTTATTCAAGATATCTTGTCTTTTTCTACTTCCCATGTAGATTAGATCTCTGTATGTCTCTCGTAGGGTTCTCATTGTTGTCTAGGTTCTCTAACATTGTGATTTGTGGTCTGGTTTTCTTTGCTTTATATTTAAAAAACATTAATGAGTAAGTTCATGTGGTAATTGTCTTTCTGGGTCTGGGTTGCCTCACTCAAAATGATATTTTCTATCTCCATCCACTTGCCTGCAAAATTCAAGATGTCATTATTTGCTAACTACTTACTCTTAACCCATTCTATTAATCTGTATCAATATGTGGTTGTAACCTACTGGCAAGATTCCACCCAGTGTCAGGCATCTGTGTCCTACAGGGGCTACATGGCTTATTCTCAACTCTGCCTACTCTCTCTCCTCCTCTATCTGCTTGGAATTCCCACCTTGCCCTCTTCTGCTAAGCCACTGGCTGAAACAGCTTTATTTGTTATCCAATAAAAGCAACACATATTCAGAAGGACTTCCCACACCAGTATTGGGAACCTATCAGACTTCCCTTACCAATAACTCATAGGGAAGTCATAGGGAGTATCCTAAATGCTGAGATTTTTATTTAAGAACTTGTGTCTTCTGAGGAAGCATAGTCTATTCATACCTATGGTCAAACTCATTTTTCAATACGTATGACCTTATAAAGTATGGCATGTTTAGCTTTGGTTAGTCCAGCTCTAATTCTACTCCATTCTGTTTTTTCTTTCTATATATATTAATTCTAAACAAAAGCTGTCCATTTACACATTACAACAGGTTCTTAAGGTTATAAAACATACCCAAATCTGAAACATTGCCTGGTGGTTTCTGGTCGTCTTATAAACACTCAACCCTATGTCTTGAGCTGACATTTTGTTCTTATTGTTGTACTTAGTTGGTTGTTTTAATTTTCAGTATGCTAGGGATCAAACTGCAGTCTTTATGTGCTTAACAAACACTCAACTACAGGTCTATGTATCTACACCCTTAAGGTGCTTATTTTCTTGACACAGCATCTTGCAATAAAATGTCAGCTAGCCTTGAACTCGCTGTGCAGCCCAGATTGGCTCCAAGTACATAATCCTGTGATTCAGAGTGGCAGGATTATAGGCATGTGTCATGACACCACACTGACAAGCATGCTTCTAAAACAAATCTAAACAGTTGTTCATGCAGAAATTCTATATGAAAGTTAAGTATGTAATCCATGTGGAGTGACTCTTTTCTCCCCTCTGGTTACCATTGCTAAAAAGTATTCCAAGTGAGAACCCAGATGAATGACAACCTGAAGATTCTTTCAAAAAGGAAAAGGAGTATTAAAAAATAGATGTTCTTTGACACATTTGATTTTTCTTAAAAAAATACGAAAAATAGTAATTTCTAGCATCAATTGTGTCACTTCAATGTGACAAAAAATTATTTCGTTCATTTTACCGGCATTGTTTCTTTGATTATTTACAAATCCCACTGACAGATATTTTCCTGATTTTTACAAAAAAGAGAACATAGTTACTGTAGCAACCCTTACCAAAACAAGGAGAAGCCCCCATGCTAAGTGATGCTGGCTGTGTTAGACCTTTTCCTTTATGATGGGGATTATACAGCTATTCTATTGTGCTTAAGTATCAGAGACAAAGAACCTGAGGTTCAATTCCCTCTGGTCTGTTAACTCTTTACTTGACTTCATGTGTCAGGATTCATTCTGTTTTCACTGAGACTAAAGGAGGTTTCGTTTTCACTGAGACAAAAGAAGGTTTAAGTAACTTAGGTTTCTTACACAAGCGCTCGCACACACACACACACACACACACACACACACACACCTGCACATGCACACACACAAACACCACTGAGAAGAGACGGAGAATGAAGAGGAAGATGAGAAAAGGGAAGAAGAAAAATGTTTACTTCTTACAACTACGATTTTTAAAATAAGTGAAACATTAGACAAGGTTATTTTCAGATTAAACATCAAAGTTTTATTTTCATGTCAGTTCAGTTCTTCCTTTCTCAGACAATACTTGATAATATGGCAAAAGCCAATAGTTTACATTTTAAATTCTAGTGTACAATCAGCATGAAATAGAGCTGCCTTGCTCAATGATTTAAATACAATATTAATAAGTCCATTAAAGCAACCCTGAAGCACTAACCAAACACAGAGGAATATAATACACTCTTGGGACATCCTACGTCCATGGTGACTCTTCCTTTCTACCCAACACAAGCACCTATATATATTCCATTTGAAAACTGGAATGATCATTTTGGGTTGGGGATGCTAATGATTCTTAGACACAGGCCAGCAGCTATTCAACACAACCCAGAAGGTCTTCCTCATCTCCCTAAAGTTGGGTAGTGGTGGTGACAGCTGCATCACAGTCAGGAGAACCAAGTAAATTCACAGAGGAGGAGAATAAGCATGCATCTACCAAATGGTCTCTCCACCATCTAGGCTGAGAATTACTGCCAGTTCTCAATCAACATGATAGGGTCATACACAAGAAAGTTCAAAACTGTCTTTATCTTAATGTCCTTATTGTTGTCTAGGTTCTCTGAGATTGTGATTTCTAAGATGGTTTTCTTTGCTTTATGTTTAAAAACCACTTATGAGTGAGTACATGTGATAATTGTATTTCTGTGTCTGGGTTACCTACTCAAAATAATGTTTCCTAGCTCCATCCATTTTCCTGCAAAATTCAAGACGTCGTTAATTTTTTCTACTGTATAGTACTCCATTGTGTACACTAAGAGAGACTTACATAGATTTAATCTACATGGAAAGTAGAAAGTAGAAAAAGACAAGATCTCTGGAGTAAATTCAGGGCATGGGGACCTTGGGCAGAGGGTTGAAGAGGGGAGGGAAGAAGCAGGGATGGGAGCAGAGAAAAATATAGAGCTCAATAAAAATCAATAAAAAAAACCTAAATAGAAAAGAAGACTCAACACCTAAAAAAATAAAACAATAAAAACAGATTGAGAAAAAAAATGTCTTTATCACTTCAGAGCAGTCATGAAAAAATTCATTCATTCATCTATTTATTTTTCCCTTTCTCTCTCTTTCTCTCTCTCTCCCCCTTTGTCTCTCCCTTCCTTCCTGCCCCCACCCCTTCTCTTCCTCATTCCCTCTCTCCCTCCACCTTTTCACATGGCTTTCAGTTTTCTGTTTCATGGGATTCCTGAGTATGAAAATGAAATGAGTGGGTCTCTGAGTCTATATGTTTCTTGTGCATTTTCTTAGGCTCTTTTCCTTCTTTTTGTTTATTTTATCATATTCCAATGTGTTTGTTTTTGTTTTATCTTATTTTCTCTTATTATTTATGTTGGTATTCATTAAAAACCATTATGTTTTCTAATGAGAGAAAGAAAGGGAGTGAATCTGGATGGAAGGGGTGGAGGGAAGAAGCAGAACAATGAGGAAAAACAGAGGAAAGTGGAACTATAATCAGAATACATTAGATGAAAAAAAAAGCTATTCCCCAAAACAGAGCAATAAAGAAACATTCCATCAGGCAGTAGTAGTACATGCCTTTAATCTCAACACTCAGAGTCAGAGTCAGAGTCAGAGAAATCTCTGAGTTCAAGGCCAGCCTGGTCTAAAAAGGGAGTTCCAAGACATCAGAGATACACAGAGAAACCCTGTCTCAGAAAGAAGGAAGAGGAGGAGGAGGAAGAGAAGGAGAAAGCAAATTTGGAGCTATGGTGTATATTTTGGATTTAGGATTATAATACAGATATTCAAATGAGAAAATACATATTGCTTTACTTTCTCTAAATAAACATAATTTCTTTAAATAAACATGCTTAGTGATTAGTCGCCACTTTTCTTAAGCATTGAACACTTTATTTTCTGAACATCCTTCAGAATACTGTGCCACTTCCCTAAATTTCTGAAACCAAATCCTGCAAAAGGGATTTCTTTTGCAGAATCAAGCAAAGGTACATCTGCACAATGGAGTGTCGTCCCACCCCGAGGAGTAGGTACCATTGTATCTGTTCATTCTTCACACAACAGAGGTTTGGGTTCAAGCCCAAGCTCCAAAACCTTAGGGGACAGGTGGCTGAGCTGCAGGTCTACTCCACACTGAAAGCTTCAGGACAGTCCAGAAAAATTTGTATTTCCTTTTAAAATATTTCCCATTTTGTTTAGTTATATATTCAGACTGCACAATCATCTAGAGTTATCATCATAAGCATTTCCAGTTTTTCTTTTTTTTTTTTCAGTAGAAGACTCACTCTTATGATGTCATGAATGTTACGTTGTTAGGATAGTTCTTTGGTGTTTTTCTCCTTTGTTTTTTGAAGAACAAGACTTTAAGAGAACACTTATATGTACAAGACCACTTGTTGTTGTTGTTGATTTTAATTTTTTTAATAGTAGAGAAATAGTTTTTCTTCTCTAGTGATCTCTATCTAGAGGCTTAAAAAATACAGATTGCACAATTGCATTTTTTACTGTGTGGAATATCTGTGTCCTCCTGTTTGGACTGAAAACTGTGTTTTCCGCTCTTTTCTACTCTGAGTGATACGCTCAGGCAATGCCTGGTGGATAATTTTCCTTCTATCTCAGCAACTGTGGAAAATGCTAATAGCAACACCGCAGACCCAACCAGACACCCAGTAGAGTTCTCGTGCACATATAATCTTCAGGAAACAGCAGAAAGACACTTATTGTCATCCCCGTTTTAAAGACAGAAAAACTAAGAATGACAGAAAAAGATACTTGTCCAACATGGGAAAGAATTTTGACTTTGTCTCTTTAAAAATCCCAAAGAGCAAATATAAGTAACAATAAAATAGGAAAGACTGAAAACATTCCTTCACAATGAGAAAACAGTGTTTGCAAACCATTTGTGCCTCAAGGGATGAGAGATTCTACATCTGAACACATTCTGGGGTGGCCGGAGCCTCTCATCACCAAGCCCTCTCTGTGACCTGCTTTTCTTAATCTCAGCACATCAACATTCTAGCATTTGCTTTTCCATCTTTCAGGTGTCTGTTAGACTGCGAACAAATAATGGGTAGATATTCTCTTGTGTTTGTGTTTTTACCTCAATACTTAGTAAAATGCCAGACATCGTCTGGCAGGGAATGAATAGATGATGTTTGCATGTACAAATAATAAAGGAATCAATCAAAAATCTATCTGTCATTCAACGTGCCAATGAATGGAGAAGAGGTTAGAGGGTGCTACCGTAATGTTTCTGTAGAACGGAGTGTAATTGGCTTAGGTTAATAATAGGGTATGGTTCTTTTCCTACAATATCAATAGCGTATACCTTCATAGAAAGTAGTATAATACTGTCTCAATGACATTTGCTGATATTTTGCTTTCACTGTTGAATTTTCCCTTAGTTACATTTGTTAAAATTTATTTTCTTATCTGTTCTGCTTCTTCAAATTATAAGCTAATGTGAATTCATGCACCTACATGCTGACTTTTTACCTTCAGCTGTTTTGTGGGGCCATACCATAACCAAATGCCCAAGGCTGGACCTTTCATAGAGAAAAGAACTTCACGCAGTTCATATTTCTGGAGGTTCAAGAGCTGTCCAGGTGGTCTGGGACTTAGGCACAGAGATGCTGTTGCTAGGGCTCAGGTGGTTTGCTTGGATTGATGACAGACCGTAGCATAGCACAATATCGGGAATATGGAAGAGCGGCCAGTGTCTCATTTAAAAAGTACAGAGAGATTGTTTTGTGTTAATAGCCTGTCCACCTCAGTGCTGATCCACTTCTAACTAGATCCCTCATCTCAGAATGACCACCTTCAAGATCATGCCTCCCACATAAGAACCTCTATGGGACACACTCCACCCAAATCAGATTATTCTTTCTATCAGTGATGAATATTTTTACACAATGTCAATCAATGTGCCCATTAGCGTAAGCTGCAGATTATGAAATAGATAAGTGGAATCATCCGCAACTTCTCATCAAATAGCATTGACATCGGAGTTGGAAGATAAGTTCGTCCACAGTTTTCAGACATTTTTGCTGTACCCTCCTCAACAAACATTTGGACCTGCCCAAGTTGCCAAGCAGCACAGCACTGGGTGACATGTAAAATCCCCTCGGGCTGTTAAAGTAGTTCCTTTCCAACACAAATTAGCACAAGTGCACTGTGCTCTTCCTAATGGTTACTTTCTTGGAATATGTTTATAAGTCATTTTAGTTACTCTAGATTAAACATCTAAAATAAAAATAGTTGGAAATAGTTTCTCTTTGGTGGGCTCCTGGCCTCTAACTGGTGTTTTTCTCCGCAGGAACATTTTAACAGAAATTTTGTAAAAGCACCGAAGTCATTTTACCCTTCCTTGCTAGATGACAGTCTGAAGGTCAGCCTCCCTCCCTCCCCCTTCTCTCTCACACGCATCTCCCTGCCTACCCCATGAGTGTGTATTTCCCTAGCTTGAAACTTCTGTAACTCCATCTAAAACATAGAAATATTTAGGTACTTTAACTTCTTGTCTGATAATTAGATAAGCCTAAAATGTATTCTAGTGTTGTCATTGCTGAATAACGTAGTTAACTTAATTTTAACATTTTATTTATGTATTTTCTGTGTAGTTTTAAATATTGTGAAATAATTAGTGCATACATATATAGTGAAAAACTGTATGACAGTGTATTTCTCCCCACATATATAACCTTCAAACTATAAAATAATTCTGAACAGCAGTACAATATAAACGAGAAACACATGGTGTTAATAGCATAGATTGACAAGTTAATGAACAAATATATAGAATGTGATCCTAATAAGTCATACTTCCTCCCTTCCCACCCTCTCCTCCATTAATCTAAAGCTAACTGGCAGTGGCACCAACTTAAAAGTTCCTATACATCAATGCTTCAATGAAATCTAAATGCCAGAATGCTTAATAACACATGATCACATTTTGAACATTATTGATGTATCTTAGGATTTTGTTGCTAACATCACATAGTTGAAGTCAGACCTACATAAGGTTATTAGCTAAATGTCCACTTGGCTCTTCCTCCTGCTTGATGAGCACACAGTAAGGCTTGCAGGATGCTGTGACTTTTGTCTTTCTGCTGATAGATATACTTGCTGCCCTCGTAACTGGTTTATCCCAGGAGATGCCTTCCTCAGAGACCATGCAGTCACGGAAAATATCACCCAATTTCCTTCCAAGAATTGTGGGAAGGTTTAATCAAGAAATATTTGTGAGGTGCTCTGAAGAGAGAAACACTCTCCAGTGGCAGAGAGAAATGATTATTACGGGAATTAGGCTTTACAAAATTCTCTAATCATCATCCAAATCAAATGAAGAGATGATAGAAAATTCCCCGCAAATCACGAAAACAAAAATGAGACCGAAATTTTCCAATATATTTTAGTTTTGATTGGAAATCACTCTTTGCCTTCCTTTGATGTTAGCTGCCATTGAGGGTCTAATATTTTAAATGAGTTCTTGGATCAGAAGCAGAATATCAAGTGTAAGGGTTTGACTTCATTCATTCTATGCTTCTACAATCCTAAATTGCCTCTAATTTCCCTCTTTACACATGCAGTGTAGGAATGCTTGTGTTTCACAGACCTTGCTTTTCCACTAATTAGTTGCTGGAATTAAGTTTGCAATTACCCAACTGAAATGTTTTAAGGAAATGTGACATGTATGAGGGAAATAATTGAAATGCGCAATTCGAGGAGAAACTTTGACCTTGTCTTGTATATTGCAAGAGTTTGGACCTTTGTTGCAAGTGAAAAATCTCTGACTCTGGCTGACTCAAACACTCCCAGAGGCATAGTCTGAAGATACTGAAGTCCCCTGGGAGACTGAAGGCAGAGAATGGGGGTGATTTAGAAGAACAATTGGCACAAACACTTAGATATATTGATGATTTTCTTCTCTTCCATTCTCTTCTTCCCATTGCTCAGGGTTGTCTTTCCCTTCCCTCTGTGACTGTTCCTCCTGGAGAGTAATGTGACTTTTGATGCTCCCTATAAATGTTCTAAGTTTATCAAAGTTGATGTGCCACCTTCTCTGTTTTAGTGACAGAATTCCTAGGCAAGGAATTGCTGGTGGGTGGTGAAATACCCACATTTAAGGAACTACTGAATCTGGAAGGTGAGCTCCTGCTGCAACTAACCTAATGCTTGCCCAAATAAACATGCCAATTGAGTGAAAGGTTACTTGTAGCACTGAGAAAGAAGAGCTGTGTGTCTGTGATCATTTTCGTAAGAACGGAGCAAGTAATTTAAAGAGGTATTGTTTCTGAAGCATTATATATATATATATATATATATATATATAAATTATTATATATATATATAATGGAGAATTAGGGAACAAATCATCTAATCAAATTAGATGGAGAATTAGGGAACAAATCATCTAATCAAATTCTTATGTATTTATCACCATAAATAATACTAAACTGTTGTAACATAATTCCTAAAATATGAGAATGAAAGTTTGCAAATAATCAACAGGATATGGCACTAAAAACTACCAGCATTTTCCTAAAAATTACTCAAAACCTGCTTATGGATCTTCCAGTTCACTGTACATTGAATGGTGAATGCATAGAAATCTGTGTTAAGAATTGTGATTACAACAATAAGTAAGGCAGTCTAATGAGAAATTGGTATATGTATGTGCAATAATGCAGCAATGCAGAAAATGCACTGTTGGAGTCTTCTCCATGCTTCCAGAAGAGCACAGCCATTCTAGAAGCAAGAAACTTCCTGAAAGGGCCCAACTCCATGCCACATGAAGAAAAGGAAGTGAAACCCTATCAAATAAAGATAGGGGAAAAGAATCGAGGGCCGTGGGTACCATTTTAGTTACGTTCCCCACCTTTGTGATAAAATGCCTTCCATGAAAGCACGTTAAGGAAGATAATGTTTCTTTTGGCTGGCAGTTTGAAGTCACGGTTCATGATGGCGTCATAGCAGCAGGTGTGTGAGGCAGTTGGCAAAGTTTTATCCGTAGTAAAGAAGCGGAGAATGATGAATGTCGATGTTCAGCTTCTTCCTTCCTTTTGGTATGGTTCATTATCCTCGGGGGTATCATCCACAGTGGAAGGGTCTTCCCACCGAAAAGTAGGCTAATTGTGTGGAAAAAGTAAGTCAGCATTCTTTATATCCCAACCATAGAGTTTTCCGTACTTCTCAACCACTTTTTTTTCCAGGTTGGGTTAAAAATCAAAAAAACAAAAAACAAAAACAAAAATAAAAAAGCAAAAAAGAAAAAAAACCTACTTGCAATAAATGACTGTGTTGCACACAGAATTAACTATTTGGATACATTTTTGCCCTGCTCCAAAAATGCAGGACTGTGTTCCTCTCTCCCTAATCACTTACCCTCACCAGATCCAGGCGTTCAATTATAGCCAGTCTAAATTGCCTGCCTTCCCCCTGCCTTTACTCATCATGGAGTCATTTGAATTTGCTCACGGGAATTTTAATGCTTGGGACCAAGTCTTTTACCCTATCTGCCAGAATCTGTGGTTCTCATTATTAAAAACTCAGTTTGAGGTCTTCCTCCTGGGGCTACTCATTACTCTTGATAGTGGTGGTATAGGATTCTGTCTCTGTTGAGTCCACCCATATCTTCTGTAACGTTCAGGGTTAAGTGACTCTATTTGTGTTTCTCACACCTTTGTGTATTTATCTTCCTCAGATACCCCAAGTCCAAGCTTTGAAGCACTTGCACCCATCCCCTTGAAAGTGTTGACTAAATTGAATGATATTCACAGCTGGGCATGCTCTGCTTTACTGTGTGCATGTTTAATGTGAGTTTTCCAGAAACTTCTCACACATCAGAAATAACATTTTTTATCACTTCCTTGGAAATTATGATCGTGTGCTGAAACAATTTTAAGACTACCGTCCTTGCAAACTTATCATTTCCCAATAACAAAATTTGCTGCCTTTAAACTGTATCAACTCAGGAGGTATTTAGTCCATGGAAATATGACATAAGAGTTTAACAGAAATCAACCTATAAATAGTAACTCATTTTCACTTACTCTTTCTTGTTGGTTGATTTAGTTTAGCCTTCTTATTTGACAAGGAGTCATTCAGTTTTCTGAGTGCAATGGCACTATGTTCTAAACAGTTTCCTTTTGAGTCATGCCATATTTGTATCGGGCATTTCCCAATATGATGAGAAGGATGGACCTGTTAAATTATCAGTTTCTTGCTATATTTCTCATCTTCAAGTATTAAGCCATTTCTTTTTCTTTGTGTTATGGATTTCTTTAGCCCCCTGCCTTTGTATGTGATGGAATATTATGGTGTGCATGCTTCAATCCATGGGGTCCATAGGTGCTACCAGTCATCTCAAATTCCAAAATCTTTTTGCCATTTTCAGATTGAATCCTTCTCATGCTTGTTTTCCCAATCCTCGTCTGTGTTTTGTGTTATTTACCTCTATTGACGCTACACAGTATCCTAGTCAGTGTAAAACAAACGTTTTGTTCCATATTCAATCTTTTTAGTTTTGTAAGGATCTCTTGTTTCAACTATGAAGCTTGATGTTTGAAGTTTTGAGATGTAATGTAGGAACACTGGCTGTATCTCCTGCATATGGAAACACTGTCCCAGTCATTTGAGATCTGGGATTATTATTTACAACCAAAAAAGGTACTACCATCTCTTAAAGAGTGATTGTGTCTCGAACCAGCATTAAAATCACAATGACTGGACCCTCATTTTAAATATTTACTTTATTAAAATAACAGATTTTAATAGGCAGCCTAATACTTATGAAACTTTGAACTGGGAGACTTAAGGTACGACATTCCATCTCTATGAGAATATACTTGTTTTAGACTCAGTCAATGAATTAGCAGGTAGATACAATGGTTTTTGTTGTTTCCTTTTCTTTGTTTTGACACTGGGTTTCTCTGTCAGCTCTAGTTATGGAACTCACTTTGTAGACCAGACTGACCTGGGATTCATAGAGATCCACCTGCCTCTGCCTCCTGAATACTGGGATTAAAGGCATGGGCCACCACCACCTGTTTTCCTACAGTGCTTTATTTTTGAGAGCAGTTCTGTGTTTATAGTCTGAGAAGAAGATATAGGCATTTCCATATACCCTTGCTGCACATAGGCATAGCTCCTCCCATGGTCAGTCCTAACGCTATCAAGGTATATTTGTTGACTGTCATACAAAGTCTCTATTTATGTAAAAAAAATGGTCTTGGTGTGGTAGATCATTTGGGTTTGGATAAATTTATAATGACATATCTGCCAGCAATGGATCATACTGAATAGTTGCACTGAGCTAAAAATTCCTATGTTACAAAATTATTTACTGGTTTCGTTTCTTTTATTTTTTATTTTTTTCAACTAATCTAGCACCCTTTTTTCCTTCCTTTTTCTTTTAGGACTTTAAAAAATGTTTCAATAAAATCTTCTATTGAAAGTAGATACTTGAAATAAAATTAAAGCAATGACTTTCATCAGTAGTATGTGAATGACTGAAATTTTTCCTCCTGGTATACATCTCGAGACTTCACTCCAACCTCCTTTGTGTTGGTCAAAAAAGCCACCATGGACTCCCACAAACTTCATTGGTAATGCCTGCTAAGCTACCATTCCTGAAGTATATCAGGAATGGATCAAGGAAAGGGTCACTTGTTGAGAGGGTCTGCTCAACACATTCACACAGAGCCTTTAAAGGTCATGATGATGATAATAAAGACAATTATGTTGATACAATGATGATGATGATAGTGATGATGACAATGTAATGTTGGATCCACACGTATTAGCAGTCCTACACAGTACAAGGCTTCCCAGTACACCCAAATTGGAAATATCCAAATGTTGGCAGGGTTTTGTTTGATGATTCCTCCCACATCTGCCAACATGTGCTGTCACTTTCCAAGCTTCTGCTCTTTGCTCTGACTTCTCTCATCAGTGTTCACACTTGCCCTTGCATCAGTCCATGTTTTGAAGCTGTGTTTCAAATGAGATGTGAATGCTTCACGTAAACTTTGCTCTATCTATATATATGATCTGCATACTCAAGCATCAGAAAATCTACCTTTCCTTTGCCAACAAGGAGAGCACCTATAACAATGGCCAAAGAAAGCAAATCTCATATACAGAGTGATGGAGAAGCTCTCACCAGTTGCTATCCACCAGCTTTTCCTAACTCATTTGGTAAATATAATCTGTGATTCACTCTCCAAAGCATTTGCTTTGAACGCCTTGCTTTTGCAAAGTTCCGGCTATATGACAGATGCTGAATGCTTATGAATTCCTTTCACAGATTTGTAAGACATTTGTCCTTATGATATTATGCATTTTTGATACAGTAATTAACCGCACAAAAGTACACAGTCAGAATTTATCAGCAGTTAATATGGACATGTGGAATGGATCATGGCAAAGGTTTCACTATAATAAATGCAATAACTTTCATTTTAAGTTAGCTAGCTGAATGTCAATAAATATAGCATTTAAGACTGGTGTGTTCTTGGTGCAAAAATGTTCATCATTTTCCTGAATGTATGAACACAAATGGGCACTGGAATGATAAGACCCAGAGAAAATTTTTTGTTTTTATGCCCCCAATACAAATATTTGGCAGTGCCACTAACTTGTCCATAAATCTACATATCTTGAAGATATACCTTCTTCCATCTTGATGCTTCAGTGAAGAATGTGCTGCAAAGACCTCACTGTTTCATTCCCATCTGTCAAACCAGTTATCTCGCTGCCGTGTGTGTGTGTGTGTGTGTGTGTGTGTGTGTGTGTGTGTGTGTGCGTGTGTGTGCTTCCTTTTATAATTGGGTTGCTATCTGATGAGGAAGAGACAGTGGCACTACTAAACATCATATAACCAGGAAAGGTCCCAGTACCAACAATGGGTTAACTGTTTTGGAGTTATTGGTCAGGGAGGTCCCATAGCCCCTCCACCCCACTCTAAACATTACAGCATGTTGCTATTGTTCTTAGTTACTCTTCCGTAATTGAAAGCAAGACCTTATTGAAGTCATCACATGTTTGAGTCACAGCCCATGGACAAGTCAAACCGGGAATAATGAGGATGCTGCATCCTCACTGGCTAGCAATGGTAGTGCTGGAAGCCATCATGCCTATACCTAGTACTGTCACTGGGGCAAAGAAGCTGTATCTAGGTATGTCATAATATCTAGGGGAGACCTAACTACTTTTATTTACCTAAATGAGTATAGTATCAAAGGAACCCCTAATGAATTACAGGTACACCCTCAAATTAGTGCACAGCTCAGCATTCATCCGTGAGGCTTCTTACAGGAGACAGTGATTTATACAGAGACCCACAACTGGCCAACATGCAGAGAATAGAAGACTGTGGAATGCTTCACCTTAATGAGATATCTATATCATATTTCTTTCCCCAAGACTCAGAAACCATCCTAAAAGAGGAGTTAGCGAGTGTATACGAGCCAGAGAAAGATGATAACTACAACAAAACTGTATTTCTTGAGCTCCACAAAGTGGTTGCTCCTACAAACTCCTGGCAATGTGCCAGCATGTACAAAGCCTCTTCCATCTTAAGGCAAACAAGAATCACAGCATGGCTGGGTGGTGGTGGTACATGCCTTTAATTCCAGCCCTTGGGAGGCAGAGGCAGGCAGATCTCTGTGAGTTCGAGGCCAGCCTGGTCTACAAGAACAATTTCCAGTTCCAGGACAGGCCCTAGAGCTACAGAAAACCCTGTCTTGAAAAACAACAACAACAAAAAAGAAAAAAAAATATTGCAACAGCACAGCATAAAGCAGAGAAATTGGCACCAATCATGAGTTCCTTCTGATAGCTGAGGTGTTCATGGAAACTAATGACTGCTGGGAGAGAGTCAGTTTTCTTTGAATGTGTGCCTGCTATCAGGTCAGTCATATTACAAGAGGAGACGCAATCCAGGAGTATTTAGACAGCACATATTAGATTCAACGGTCTAAAGATAAATGGCACACAAAGCTGGTTACGTTGGGCATTTCAGTGGCTCTAGTAGGATTTGGAGAGAGGTCGAATATTATCAAACTGCAGTGTTTGCAGTTTTCTGTGTATTGAGAACCATATGTTAGGAATACCACAGTAGGACTGCTTTACATGTAATTCAGTCCTAACTAGTATAGCTACATACCTAGGTGCACATGTGTGCACATGTGTGCACATGCACATGTGGAGATGCATATGGATGCTAGATGTTCTTGATCACTCTTTACCTTTATTTTTTGAAACATGTCCCACAGAACCCATGCTTACTGATTAGCTAATGAGCATGGAGGGGTCCACCAACTTCTCAAACCTACACGTGGTGTAGGAGGGTCTTCTGTTTGTGTGTTGCTTTCATTGGTTGAATAAAGAGATTGCCTTGGCCTTTGATAGGGTAGCCCTTAGGTAGGTGGAGTAGACAGAACAGAATTCTGGGAAGAAGGCAATGTGGCAGACACCATGAATCTCCAGCCTGAGATGGACATAGGTTAGAATCTTTCCAGTGAACTATGACCCCGTGGTGATACACAGATTACTAGATATGTGTTAAAGCAAAATTTGGGAGTTAACCAAGAAATGGCTAGATATAATGGATCAGGCAGTGTTTAAATTAATACAATTTCTGTGTAATTATTTCGGGACTAAGCTAGCCAGGCGGCTGGATGCAGCCCGCCGCTCCACCTACAACACACATGTCTTAGTGACTTTTATATTGTTGTATATTTTATATTGTAATAAAATACTATTACCAAGGCAGCGTACACAAAAAATTTAATTTCAGACAAGGTTTCAGAAAGGTAGTGTACATGACCATTATGGCAGGGAGCATGACATCAGGCAAGCATGAAGTGAGCACTGGAAATGAGGGCTCACATCTTGTTCTTAAAATAGGAGGCAGAAAATATGGAGACACTAGGATTTGTGTGAGTCTTTTGAAAGTCCAAATCCCACATCCAGTGAAACACCTCCTTCAATAAGGCCGCATATACTAATCCTTGACAGATAGTTCCACCAACTGGGGACCAAGTATTTAAACATATAAACCTATGGTGGCTAGTTTCATTAAAACCACCACATTATTGTGATTATTAGTGTCAGGTGACATATGTCATAATGTCCAGATTTTTAAATGGGTTCTAAGAGTCCTAACTGAGCTTCTTAAGCTTGTGTATCAGGTACTTTACTAACAGAAGGATATTCCAAGACCTTGTTATTATTTAGAGCATTAGAATTTTCCATAACCTATGACAAATACATATGTGCACATATAATTGCATATGTATGGCATATATATGCATATCCACACATATGTACACAACCACATTCACATGCATGTGTGCATGCACGCACATATTTACTCTTTTAAGGAGTGTGCAAAATGTTATCATTTAGGTATGTTATCAAACCTTAACAAGAATAATTTAATTTTGGAGGGGAATGGAACGAGAAACAAATATGCAGTTTCATGAACAAAATAGAAAGTATAGGGGCTGGACCTGAGCAAACTCTCAGCCTCTATGGAAAATAAAGCTGCTTGCTATAAAGCCTGACAACCCCTGTTTCATCTCCAGAACCCAAATGATGAAAGAATAGAACAGAATCCTGAAAGTTATCCTCAGAATTCCAAATGTGTGCTACGGCACACAAACACACACACACACACACACACACACACACACACACGCACATGCACACACATACACACAAATAAGTGTGAAATAAATAAATAAAGAGTAGCACAATTAGTTTAAAGCATACAAGAAAAAATGCATACCAGAACATTTTGCAGAAGTATGTGCTTCCATGATGCTGTTGGGATTTCACAGGATTAATGCTAAGAATCAAATGGCACGTGTGAACATTGATAAAAGCAGTACCGTTAATGCAGTCTCTGGCTTGTGTCTTTTCTATATTTGCTATAGAACTGGGTGCTGTTGAATTTTGGACTATAGGACACAAGTGTTGGGGAAGTGAATGTTCTGAGTTCTATCCAGTGACTTAAATATAATGGAAGCTGGGAACTTTGGCTAGTACAGATTGTGCGCTAAATTCATTAATAAATGTATTTGTGAGCTCTGGATCCATGAAAATCTTGATTAAATTATATGTATATGTACAAATATATATATATATAATAACACAAGCACACATATATAATACATGTGTATAATCTAACATACACACACATATTTCAGCACTCACATATAACACACACACACATACACATTTGAGATTAGACTTTTGTGTTGCCCAGTCAGGCCTTGAACTTGGAACTACTTGACCATCATCCTGCCTAAGCTTCACATAAATTTTAATATTTCACCCTTAAATTATTTTAAGGTGGCCCTGTGAATCTTTGCCTATATATGTACCTTCCAAACTACTTAAGTGTAAGAAAGAATCGGCTGCTCTGACTTTATGAAGTAGGATCAAATTATAATTTCAAGGACATCTTTTCAGCATCACAAATGAAATGATTGGCTTTATATTTGGGCTGTCTCCTCCATTTAAATGAACAGAAACTGATAATTATTAAATGTCTCTGTTTATAAACCTCTTCCCAAATATAGTCATTTGCTACTACCAACATACACGCTGACTTTATAGATGCACTAGGCATGTTCAGAAATTATCACTCAACGTATTTCCATGAACTTGAATGCGATGTTAAGAATTTCATTTAATAAAATGGACGTCTCATCTTGTCATCATCAACATCTCGGAAAAGTGTTTGTAACTCAGTGACTGCAAAAATAATGGTGGCTTTTGTTGAAAATAGTTTCTTTTTTTGGTATTATTATTATTATTATTTTGTTGAAGTTTTGCTTTCACTTCTGTGAGTCATAGATATGCTGGGTTTTGTTTCATTGTGTCAAACTGTAAACTATTAAGCCCTCCAATATTGCCCAGTATGTCACATGGCCAGCAAGTGTCTAAGCTGGCCAAGATGCTGTGTTCTGTTCTGAACGGCAGGTAAATGGTGGTATTCAAAAGTCTTACTCACCACTTGAAGTAATCCCTGGTAAATGTCAAAATGACATTTCAGATGACTTTTTAATGAGCTGGACGTGTTGATCATTATTGCTGTGTGACTGTCGGTCACATCAAGTCTGTGCTCACTTAAGGCCTGTACTTCGTGCGTTTTGTTCACTACCCAATCTTGTGCCGTGTTTCCAGAGCCACGGACGCTGCATCTGAGAAATGAGAGAGCCTAGTATTTTATTAACTTTGAGTTGAGCCAAAATGAGCTTTCTAACTTAATAAAAGCATACTCTTCTTCAAATAATGAATGGCTTTTAAAAAATTGTACTTCGTGTTGACTTTATGCTCAGTGGTGTCTGATTTGCCCACAGAGTGGCCAGGTTACATTTCTCCACTTACGGGAGCCGCCCTCCTAAGTCCTCATCATTAATTGATATTTATCGAGCATTTGTTAGCGTGTGGCTTTGCACTGGTCCCGCTGTTTAAAATAGTCTTCCTGCCATGTAAGATCTATCATTTACATTAAACACAGCCCTCCATCAGACACATAAAAGTTTCAAACACTGGATGGTCTGGCCCCCAATTAATCAATACTACACACTGCTTCTGGCTGCTTTGGTCTGGGCGCCTTCTCAGCCCTGATCCGAAAGCCCCCGAGAAGCGCTGATTTTTAACACGGTCTGACTACAACTTCTGCCCCCTTAATAGCCATCATGTGAAATTTACCGGCCTATAGCACACGTTAGGAAAGCGTCTGCAACTTGCAAGCTCACTTTGTTTGCAGCAGTCAAAGCCCTGGGGGCATCAGCATTTAACTGTGATTTGAAATTGCTGAAGTGGGCCGTTCCACCAGGCTGGGTGGCAAACACAGCAAGTCTAATAACAGAAGGTGTCTGTTTGGGGGGAAATGGCCAGACAAGCTGTGTTTGGAAATGTCCTCAGGGAGATAGATGTTAATGTCTGAAGAAACGGCCTTCCTTCCTTCCTTCCTTCCTTCCTTCCTTCCTTCCTTCCTTCCTTCCTTCCTTCCTTCCTTCCTTCCTTCCTTCCTTCCTTCCTTTTTCTCCTCTCCTCTCCTCCCCTTCCCTTCTGCTCCCCTCCCCTTCCCTTCCCCTCTCCCTCTCCCTCTCTCCCCCTCTCTCTCATTTCCCTCTCTCTTTCTTTCTGAGGCCAGACAAAGCTTCCATGTAACCTGTGCTGACCTTGGGCTCAATGTTTTTATTCAAGGCTTGTTGAACCCTTGGTCAAGCCCCTCTCACTAGTATTAATCATTCAGATTCCAGGTGTCAAACAGACAATT
This sequence comes from Myodes glareolus, assembly GCF_982192425.1. Classification (NCBI taxonomy): domain Eukaryota; kingdom Metazoa; phylum Chordata; class Mammalia; order Rodentia; family Cricetidae; genus Myodes; species Myodes glareolus. The sequence goes on from NC_142034.1 coordinate 86,208,582, forward strand.
GGAACCGTGCACAAAAGCTGAGTAAACGGTACAGTTTGGGGAAAATGGAGAGAGCGATTGAAAACAGGGGATTAAGAAAAATAAAACGAATTAATTCTTGGCGTAATTTGTACTGGGGCTAGGAGTCTAACGGAACTGTTGGATACTGTGTGTGTGTGTGTATGTGTGTGTGTGTGTGTGTGTGTGTGTGTGGTGTGATTAATAGCCACCACGGTTTCATTGGTGACAAAATGATTAATACAGTGTGGGGAAAAACAATCGTTCTTTATCTGCACCCACTACCCTGTGAAATCTAGCAATGGCTTCTCCCAGGGAGTGAGGTTGCCTCACGGGATGGGTCACCTTTTAAGTCAGACTTCTGAAGCCTTACTTTAAAACATTTCTGGATCTTTAAAAGCTCACCCTCATTTGATTTGTAAAGAGGAAGGAGGCTTAGGAACAGACACTTGTTTCGGAGAAAACTTTCAGCACTAGGTTTATTTGTACCCAAGGACTGTGAAGCACTGGTGGCTCTAGCCCCGAAAGCAAGCCGCTGTTCCTTTTAAAGCCAATTGCTGACCAAAGGCGGGGCTGTCCATTTCAATACAAAACAAAACATTAGAGCGGGATGTGAAGATGGGTAGGTCTGAGGGTTTCTGCAATGCTACCTTGGATTTCTGTTTATACAGACACAGGCTCGTATTGGGCTTTTCGGGTTCTTTCCCCCTCCATAGCCCTAAATTCTTTAGGACTCTTGATAATTTAGATGGTCCTGGGCTTCCACATCCTGGGTAAATGTTTAAAGAGAGTAACCGGGTGACGCTCTCTGTGTTTTTAATAAAGATTATTAAATGAAATGGAGGCGAGAAAATCCTAAGAATGTTATCAGAAATGCTGTGATGAGGCAGGAATTAAATCAGGTTACAAGTGAGAAATCTGGGCTTCAGAGAAATGAACTTTTTAGATCATGAAGCTAGAAAAGTTTGAAGTTGGGGCACTGTCCAGTTTGCTTTGTATGCTGATTAAATGATGAAATCCTGAAGTGGTCCTCATCCACAGTCGGAGAAGACGTGTTTTGACAGGGCAAACCTTTGCTTCTCAGTCTTGGTTACTGTAATGAGTACCTTTGATTGCTAACTTGATTGGGTTGACAAACACCAAGATCAGTGAAACGTATCCCAGGGTGAATCTGTGGGGCTCTTTTCAGAGACGATTAGATTAGAAGGCCTGGGAAAAAGACAATGGATGGTCCCATGGATGGATACACCATATGATGGCATTATTGGGAGGTGGAGAAAAGTTGGAGTTCATACCTACCTGGAAGAAGCTTGCCACTAGGGTCTGTCCTTGGGGGCTATATCTTGTCATGGTCCCTTCCTGCTATGCTCTGATTCCTCGGGATCATGATTTGTCCTGCTCCAGTGAGCCCACCTCCCTGCCACAATTTAGAAAATCCTCTGAACCACAAGGTGAATCAATATTTTTCCCTCCTAAGTTCTTTCTGCCAAGCATTTGGACACAGTGACAATAACACCAATATTAATTAGTTGATTGGTTATTGACATTCTGCATTGATGTAACTTGGAGACCTTTTAAAGAATGGATAAGTGAATCTCCCCTGATACTTCACTGGTTACAGAAACTTTATGGAAGTGGACAGTTTTTTTTTTAAAAAGATTCTCAGTTGGACAAAAGGACAGACAAAGAGGTCTTGCTTTTTTCATATTTACGTATTTTTTAAAACAATCCACACTCATTTTACATACTAATCCAAGTTCCATCTCCCCTTCTGCTGCCCCTACCTTCTACCCACCCCACCCCTATCCACTCTTGAGAGAGTGTGAAACTTCCCATGAAGAGTTAACAATGTCTAGCACATCTCTTTGAGGTAGGACAAAGGCCCTCACTCCTATATCTAGACTGAGCCAGGTATGCCTCCAAAGAGAATGGACTCTAAAACGCCAGTTCAAGCACTAGGGATAAATCCTGTTCCCACTGCCAGTGGCCCCACAGACTGTCCCAGCCACACAACTGTCACCCTCATTCAGAGGGCCTAGTTTGTGCCTATGCAGGGTCCCTACTGTCAGTCAGGAGCTCCCACTAACTTAGGTCAGCTATCTTTGTGGGTGTCTCCATCTTGGTCTTGAGCCCTTTGTTCATATTATCGCTCCTCCCTCTCCTCGATTGGACTTTGGAAACTCAGCCCAATGCTAGCTGTAGATCTCTGCATCTGCTTCCATCAGTTGCTGGATGAAGGCTATTTGATGACAGTTAAGGTAGTCATCAATCTGATTATAGGAGAAGACCAGTTCAAGTACTCTCTCCACTATTGCTTTGGGTAGCTGGGTCCTAGGAATTTCCCTAGTGCCACATTTCTTGCTAGACCCATAATGGCTCCCTCAATCTTTTCTAGATATCTTTTCTCTCTCTCTCTCTCTCTCTCTCTCTCTCTCTCTCTCTCTCTCTCTCTCTCCCTCTCTCTCTCTCTCTCTCTCTCTCTCTCTCTCTCTCCTCCCTTTCTCTCTACCTTCCTCCCTCCCTCCCTCCCCTCTCTCTGTCCTTCCCCCATTTGAATCTTCCAGTTCCTTCCAGTTTTCCTCCCCCTTCCTTTCTCTCTTCCCACTTCCCTTCTGTCCTCCCTTCTTTAACCCCCATGCTAAGAAATGCTATGGTGAGGCCAATCCAAATTGTTTTAGTGATGAACAATCTGAGTGGCTGTCTCAGATTTGATGACTATATGAACCTTTGCATGAAGACAGATTTTTCTCAAGTGAATTCACGCAAAAATGGCATAGAATAACCATGAAACAATGATATCTTCTTCACACCGATGTGATCTTGGATTTAACATATAAGATGTGGTGGGGATAAAGAGGAGAAATGGGTTTTCTCCAAATAACTTAGAGCTAAAAGCATGCCACTTAGAGGGTATCAGTGAAAAGCACCAAAAATTTCCAGTGCCCTGGCAAAATCGTGACAACTGAAGTCTTAAAGGGACTAAGGTTGAGACTAAGGTTGAGACAATGTTTATCAAGATGTCATACATAGCAAAAGTTACAATCCCATTCACGATTATAATACATAAAGTAATGACCATGTAAATGATGAGAAACATCAATTACACTAATATTTGTGAAAGTTCTACTGACACATTAGCATTTAATGCACGATAAAGATGAAAAACTAGGAGAATAATGCACGTATTCTTAACTTTATAACTTGCATCAAAATAATTTCCAGATGACTGAAGAATGGTTTCCCTAAATACTTAAAATTTTAGGGTTAAAAAAGTAAATACGGTTTAACTTGAAAATTCTATAAGTATTTTTTTGTCTATGCAAAGTAAAGGAACACGTGAGGCAGACGGTAACATTAATCATAACATTTTTTGTGACAGAAATATTTATACATATTATAAGTATATATATTCATTTGACATTTATTGAGTGTGTATCTTGTGTCAGAGCTAGTGATTGGGATCACAGATAAAAACGGAGACAGCTTTGGGAAGCCACAGCCAAGGAGGATCTTAAGAAACTGCACTGTAGATTTCACACAAAGCAAATCAGAACTTCAAATGTCCAACTCTGAGCGAGTGGAAAGGCCTTTTGGCCATGAAAGGGTTGAAGCTTCAGATGCCATTTTTCTCTTTCGGCTACTTCTTGTGAGCTGACGTGTTTTTCAGCAATCATTCCAGCTTGAGAGAATGCATTTCTCAAGCAGGGCTTTATGAAGCCTCAGTATGCCCCACCAAGCTTAGAGACCATTCAGGGCTCGACTCTCCAGTGCCTCGGGCTTGGCTTTGGCCTTGATTAAGCCTCACATCAATAGGATGTCTGTAGTGACCCTGGTCTTCCTTCTGATTATTTTTTTGAGAAAAATGAAACTCAGTTTTAGCATAGCTTCCCCGTGTGCAGGTCCTGACCTGAGGCTTACAGTTCTATTGTCGCGAAGAGTTGCCATGAACCACATGTGGCTGTTAAGAACTTGAAATATGACTACAGCAAACAGCTCTCTGAGACAAATATAAAACCCACAGCAGACTTCAAACATTTACTTAAAATCTAAAGAAGTTTCCACTGATGACTTATTTAAAATGATAAGTTTTTTTTCCCAGTTTGAGCTAAACACTATTACAATTCATTTTACTTTTTAAGACTTTTAAATAGGATTAATAGAAACTTTGAAATTACAGATGTGGCTCTCACTGGTGGCTTCACCTTCCAAGTTCATTGTCAAGGACTGGATTAAAAGCTTCAAGTAGATAAGCATCCAGGTGTTCCAGATGCTGAACATGCTGGCACATTTTATTCCATCCTTCCAAAAACGCTGCCCAAGCCCTTTACCAAGCTCCACTTCTAGATCCCAGAAAAAGTGCTGGGCAAGGTCTATTGTCTGCTTTAGCTGGTAAAATTTTGGCTTAGTCCTTCCTACAAAACTGTGGCAAAAGGGGCATTAATGACAGATACTGCCTCCCATTAGGGTTCCCATGTGATAAGGAGCATGTAGGAAACCCAAGTTTTCAATTTCTTACCTCACTCCTTCATGCATGCTTGTATATTACACACACACACACACACACACACACACACACACACACACATTGCACACATTTTCTGTGCGTGTGCATTTCTGAATGCTCAAATGCATGACTGCCTGAAGAATCCCATCATTTACATAACTGCCAAGAATCATTCATTATGAAATTCAAAGCTAATTGCAAGCAGAAGTCTTCTGTATCAGAAGCATCTCATGCATCCCTCACCTTCTAACCTAGTTCCTCTCCTTTCTTCAACCTGCTATGGAATCCTTCTTTGAGCTTGCTTTGGATTGAACGACAGTACCAGATACAAATAAAATCTGGCTATTCTGTAGGATGCAAGGAAAGATATATGTTGGAATCTTACTGATCCCTCCCTCCACCACCCCAAGCTGTACACCAACTGCTAAAATAAGTCTGGGCTTCATAAGAATCGAATTTGAGCCAGGCAGTGGTGGCACACTCCTTTGATCCTAGCACTCGAGAGGCAGAGGCAGGCAGATCTCTGTGTGTTTGAGGCCAGCCTGGTCTCTAAGAGCTAGTTCCAGGACAGGCATCAAAGCTACACAGAGAAACCCTGTCTCAAAAACCAAAAACAAACAAACAAAAGAATCAAGTTTAGAAAAGGAAAATTAGGCCCAAGAAAGAGTATTTTAAAGACCTCTTCTCATCACTAAAGGTCAGATTCCCCAAATATGTATTTACTGAGTTAACTAGATTTGGTTCAAATTAGCAAGGCTATTCCCCTGCCTTCTGAATAAACAACCGATTCAGAGTTCCTCTTGAGCAGGTAGCCTAAGGGGACAAAGCAGATAAGACAATTGAGAAAGAAACAAACCCAAACTAATCAAACCAACAGAGCCTGTGTACTCTGGTGACAGTATTTCATAGCAGTGCAGACTTCATTTACAGAATGACCTTCCACACTCGCGATAAAGGTTCAAAACCCCCTTGCTTAAGATTTGAGTCACACTTCCCATTCAAAGCTAATGTGGACACTAGAACCCTTTTCGAAGATTTATGATCACATATTGAGGAAGCATACCAGCAACGTACTGCTTTCAAGCCACCCTCAATTACTCAAACTTAGAATGTTCCTTTGGGGTACTTGCAAACGGGTATCACGGAAGGCACAAAGGGACATAGGTTTCCAAAGATGCTCTGAGAACGAACAGGCTCAAGCTTGACTGGTGTTGTAAGTTCTCTCCTTTGCACATGAAGCTGACTCATCTGTGCTTTGTCTACATCTTACTGTCCCCCAAAATCAACGATCACGACACATCAGGATCTGGCTGTGGATGAGGGAGGATATGTCACTCTGAAGAAAACCCAATGTTTACGTTTTTATCTGTTGATATTTTAATTAACAATTTAAGTGCTATGTTTGCCCTGTGAGTTCAATGGGGAAAACCTCTGCAAATAAACAGCAGTTCCCTCTTGGACAATCACTCTGTAAATTAGCTTACTTTGTCAATAAAGTGCATGCCTATCAGCCTCTTCAAAGCAGCGGGGGTAAGGATGTTCATTTACTTAAGCAGTAGGTTCTACCATTAGCGTGTGTGATTGGTGTTAATTAGAACTGTGTGTGCATGTCTCCCTGCCACAGAGCCCACATTCTCCAAATCCTACTAACAATCAGGCTATTAATAAATTAAGTACCCATATTTGTTTGTATTCTCCTTTAATTTAATTGAACATTTTTTTTTTTTTGGAGTGATCCTATTTGATAGGCATTTGAGGACTGGTTTCTTGGTACTAGGATGGTTTCAACCCTGTCTGATGGCTGTTCGTAAGCAGTTTAATGTATGTACACTATTCATTGAACTTTACAAGGGGTGAGTGAGGACAGCCTGAATATATTAGTTAGTTGGGGCAGTTTTTAAAAGCCATGTTTTCTCTTTAAATCGGCTTTCATAATATGAATGTCTTCTTTTCCCAAAAACGCAGGTTGGCAGCATATAAATTCAATCTACCAACATCCAAGAGAATTGAGAAAGTATTAGAAGGAATCTAGGGGAGATATTAAGATGGGATAATTAAACCAATTATGTAGATAGCAGTGATGATGCAAGTGCAGCCCTGGGTTTCAAGAGAGCAGCCTACCAGTGTGGGAAGCCTTTCCCCTTGACCTAATGTATCCAGACTCCAGAGATCCCTTTTAGCCCTCTATCTCACTTTGCCTTGGGACACACAACCTAAATGTTTCTCACTTAGCTAGAAACTGGACATCTGGCAAGCCAATGTAACTAACTCGAAGGCATTTTCCAAAGTGCTAGCTGGAGTTTAGAACAAAATGTGTTTCATGTAACACTTCATTGGAATATTCAATATTAATGTTAAATATTACTTTTTATTAGCAAGGACATGCTTCTCTGGAGGAGTTGAGAAACATTTTAACTCAACTTGGCATTTTATATTTGTCCGTACCTTACAGAAAGCTTCCATTACTTGGACCTTGTGGTGCCTTTTTTACATACGAAAAATTTTACATACGAAACTCACAATGGCAGCTCTTTAAAATATTTATATTTTTGAGATTCTAATATAATTACAATATTTCTCTCTTCACTTTTCTTGTTCTAAACTCTTTCCTATACCTTTCCTGGTTCTATTTAAAATTCAAGCCTCTGTGCTTATTCACTGTTATTGCATTCATATTTATATGTTCGTATATATTTATGAATATAACCTGCCCAGTCTGTATGATGTTGCTTGTGTGTATGTTTTTAGGAATGACCATTAGGTAATGGGTACCTAAGTGATATGTTCTTCCCTGGGAATGACTACTGCTTCTACTCTCGGCATTTCAGAATTTACTGCAGTTTTCAAAGTTGATGCTCTCTGTAAAAAAATCAAGAGTCTCGCTGTGTGCTTTTTACTCACTTTGCTGTCTTAATCCTGGCAAGGTGTTTCATGGACACCGTCGAGCTGGTTGGGACCGACACTTGGAGTTCTCCTACTTGAAACTAAGTACCTGACACTTAATGATTATAAACGCTGAAGAAACCTTACAGAGAGCAGCACCAAGAAACAACTACAGTCTGCTATCTGATTTGGTTAGACGCATTTATTGCATGTGGCTTTAGACAATAGAATCTGTCATGTTAATGGCTTTTAGCCTCATTACCTCTTGATTTTTATGTACTCCTGAATTCATGCTCCTCCACTGATGATGTCCCTGGACGATAGCCACGTGACTTGCCCCCAAAGATTCCTGTTGTAGATGGGAGAATAATCACAGATGGCAATACTTTGAGGACTATGAAAGAGAAGCTACAAATGACCAATGTGTGTAGAAATCAAATCGGCTTCTAAACTGGGTGCTGTGGGTTATCTGGATGGAAGGATTTTAATAGAAATTAATAGCTACCTTTGTATATGTGAATTTTTATGTGTGTTGATTCTGTATTTAAACAAGCTTCATCTCACCACCCTTAATTACATTGAAGCAGTGTTTATAGGCTCTTGGGGGCAAAGCAGCAGCATTGTGGCCTATGCTAGGAACCCTTCATTTCAAGAAGTGTCTTGCCAGAAAGGGGAAATTTCCTAGACACAAGTGAACAATTTTGTTTAAGAGGGAGAGAAATGAAAGCATTTAGGGAGTTAAATTCATAACGAAATTATCTTGAGGTATGAGAAGCCAACTAGATCATTTTTGTCGAATGTTGAGTCCAGAGAGTTGATAGATTCCTTCTGTATACTTTTAGAAACAATACCAAATCGAGGGGAAGCTTTTGAAAGAAAATGTGCTATATTAACACTTTTGAAAACAGTGTCCTATGAGGGATTTTTAGCAGCTGAACAAAGTCTTCCCATCCACATCTGCATCTATACATACAACAGTCAGCATCTCTCCATGCAACAGAAAACACCTTCATCAGCAGAGGTTGCATTAGCTCCCATCGTTGATCTGCCCATTTTGTTCAAAAACACAACTCACAATATGAAGCTTTAATAACTTAAATTTCCAAGACCAGGCATGTCTTTCCTTTAACAATGTGCTCCAGGAACTAAAAGAAAAAATATTTAGTCCGCATCTAAAAAAGGGAAAAGAAATTGATGGAAGAAATTTATTATTAATGGTTGTGCATGTTTGGCCTCTTACACTAAACAGGATGCTACATACATAAGATCTTCTTGTTGGGTCTATCAAGAAATAACAGCTCTCATAATTGAGATATTTTAACCTTAAAAATAATTTTAAACTCAATTTTTTCCATTAAACAAGAGGCAATAAAGTCTTTATTGAAAGATTTGCTGCACATGGGGAATGAGAAAAGAGCATGCGGGACAGAAGGAGGTGGAGGAGAAAGAGGAGAGACAAAGACAGAGATGGACAGACAGATTCACAGAGAAAAAAGAAAACAAGAGAGGAAGAAAGAGAGAGAGAGAGACAGAGAGTGAGAGAGAGAGAGCAAGAGAGAGAGAGAGCCCCTTTGCTTCTGCCCATGGAGAATAGGTGAACTTATGTATAATATCAGAGATTTGTGGGGTTTTCCTGGCCTGAGGCATGGGAAAGATAAAGCATTGATTTGGTGTTAAAGGATTTTGTAAGCAAATGTATACAAAGTGTTTATTAAGGCCCTTGGAGGATGTTGGGAAAAATAGTGCAAAGATACTGCTGGCTTTCTAAATGCAGCCATTAATAGTAGCTGAGACTACCAGCCTTCTCACTCATGGTGCAATCTTTAGTTCTATTTTTACATGGCAAAACAGCGGGCAAGCTCAGCCCCAATGGCACCAGGTGGGTCTCAGTCTTGGGCAAATCTGGAAACGTTGACGTATGTCCTCTCCTAGAGTGGGTGACATTGTCCCTTGTGACCTTGAAAAATAAGGGTTTCTGACTTTGTTTTTAACTTGGATTCCACTTAAACATTGTCTCAGGACCTTGCCTGTATTTTACACACACACACACACACACACACACACACACACACACACACACACACCACTTTGGAGCTGCCAGATGAACTTGCTAAAACCACTGTTATAGTCTTGAATCAGTGAGAGAGGCAGCAGAGAATTCCCAGAAGAATTATGCTCCAGTTCCTCACTTAGTTGTGAATGCACACACTTCGTCAGCTCGCCTTCCTCTTCTATGGGTCTTCCTATATCTCTAACAGAGCTCCCTGGGATCAAGTTCCATTAAACTACATATGAACACTTCTTGCTTGACAGTGCTTTTAAGCAAATCTGACATGCGTTAATGTGTTTTCTGAAATGGTTATAGATTCGTAGGTGATGTGGATAAGTTTGTACTAAGAAGTAATTCTCTTTACTACACTGTCTTCAGCATAACTAACAAAGAAACTTACTAAAAAAATTACCTAAGAAGAAAAGGGCTTGCTCAGAATTCTTAAATGTGTACTTATTCATATATTCATTTTTATTTTATATGTGCATGTGTGTCTTTGAGGGCATTCATGTGACCCACTTGAGTACAGGAGCCCACAATAATCAGAAGAGTGCATCGGATTCCCTGCAACTGAAGTTACAGCTGGTTCTGTGGTGCCATGTGGGTACTGGGAACTGGGCTGTGATCTTCTGTAAGAGTAGCAAGTGCTTCTAATCACGGAGCCATCTCTCTAGTCCCACCCTATGTGTTTTGGAAGACTGCTGGCGTTAAATACATTCAAATGTAAGTTCATTGAAAAAAGATGAGATTCCCCTATTGTTGGCTCTTGTGCTTACTCCTGGATCAAGGCTAACCTCGTGTTCATAACATATGTCCCAGGGAAGTGGTAGTCATCCTCTTGTATGTTTTGAAGTAAAAGGCAACTGTGTTCAAATGCTCCACAGTCAACACAGGATATGGACACAACTTGTGAGTCTAATCAAATTTTGAAAAAAAAAATACACTTAAATAAAAAAGAAGACAAATGCACTGATTTTCAAGATCCATCCTGTCACACAGCATGGATATAATAATGGGTTCTTCAATGATGGCCCAGTAACACCAGATAGTCATTTCCCATTCTTTCCTTAGTCCTGTAGAGCTCAAGAGAAAGGGGATGTCCATGAGCTGATGTGGCATGCTTCCCAGGTGCACATGGATGCTGCAAAGCTTTTACAACAGTGGCAGTTTTGATTCTTCAAATTTATACACATTGCCCCAACCGGTGTTAATCTGTTGTGTGCAAGACATACATTGTACAGTAACCACTAGAGTGCTAATGGATTCTACAATCACGGCTTTTCATTCTATAATTATTTTAGAATGTTGACTTGAATTTCAGAAATATGTGTAAAACATCAAGGGTTAAAAGTCAGTGGGTTAAGATTCTTGCTGCCACACCCGAGGATCAGAGTTCAATCCCTGGCGCACACATGGTGAGGGGGAGAACTCAAACATGCAATTTAGCTCTTTCAAGTTATTTTTTGACTATCACACATGTTATGTGCACACAGACATCCCAACCCCAACAAATAAATTTTAAAACTCTGACTGAATGAAATAAAGCATTACTGTTCAAGTGAATAATTTTGGTTGAAATTGTGGCGTTTTAAAATAAATTTTACTTTACTTTTAAAATTGTATTGATCATTCAATAAGATGAGAAAAATGTGTCCACTTTTAGATATGTTTCCTTTTACTTACATTTTAAAATAAGTACTAAATTCATTTTTTTATGAATGGGGAACTGAATCATTTTCTTCCTCTCCCCTCGACTCCTCTCTCCATTCACTGTAGTTAGCGGTATACTATCAACGTCTATACAACGAACTGTTTGGGATTATACATATGAGTGAAACTATGCATATTTCACTTCATTTCACTAACACAATTATTTTTAGTTTCATTCATATTTTTGTGAATGACAAGACTCCTTCATTTTTATGGCAAATTTTTAAAGGACAAATAATATCCCATTTGATATATGTACCACATTATATCTTATTACCATCAATAAGCAGTGTGGACACAAAATCATCTGCATTTCTTGGCAGTTGTGAGAAGCACTGCAGTGAACACAGATGTATCTCCTATGTGGTGACTTGATTTCTTTGCGTGTGTAGCCATTAGGGTTGGTCAATTATATCACAGTTCTTTGCTTATTTTGAGTTTCCCCCATGTGATTTTCTAAACCAGTCATATGAACTTTCATTCCTACCTATGGTATATCATGCTTTCCCATTTATCATATCTTTGTCAGGATTCTAATGTTTATTTTACCAACACCTGGTCAGATACAGAGCTTGTAAGCATGCCATTGAAACTTTTGTCTCTTGCACATTATTGGTAGCTTCTTGCAACTAAAGAAGACTTTTGGTTTCATGTAATACAATATGTTTACATTTCATTTATTTATCTATCTATTTATTTATTTAGGTTTTTTGAGACAGGGTTTCTCTGTAGCTTTGGGACCTGTCCTGGACTTAGCTCTTGTAGATTAAGGTGACCTCGAATGCACAGAGATCCTCCTGCCTCTGCCTCCCAAGTGCTGGGATTAAAGGCATGCACCACCACTGCTCAGCAAAGTGATTTTTGGATGTTTGGACTCCAAATAAGAAATGAAACAACAATACCACCAGAAAACCAAGCTGCCAATGTTAATCTTAGCATTTTATTAAATTTTCTTGAAGCATTTCTTTAATTTTTTTCTTGTAGTTCCATATTTTCACATTTCTATTTAAGTCTTTGATGCAAGATGTGTTTACTTGTCCAACTAGAGAGACATCATGTCTTATTTTTTTTTTGAGTGTACCTACCCAATTTTTCCAATACCGCATATGGAAATGACTGTCTTCTTTCAATATATGGTCTCAATACATTTGTCAAATATCAGTTGACTATGCCCATAGGGTGTGCTCACCAATTCTCTCTTTTCTTCTATTGAGAGACATGTTGGTATTTGCGCCCACACCATCTGTTATTATTTTTGTAACTTTGTAGTGTATGCTAACCTTAGGAAGCATAATATCACCTTCTTCATTTATTTTCTTCAAGATAGCTTTGACTATTTGGGTTTTTCTTCCTTTTGTGTTTCTATATATCAGTTTTTCCCATAGCTCTTTGAAGGATGTCATTAACTTATTACTAGAGGTGAACTCAAACCTATAGATTACTCTTGTTGCTATGGATTACTTAATATTATCAATTTTTCAGTCCTTGAACACAGAATGTCTTTCCAGTTATTATATCTTCCATTTCTTTCATAAATGTGGTTGTCTTGACTATAGAGTTGCTTTTAACCCTTTTTGCAAGCTACTTAAATGAGGGCACTGTGTCCTGATGAGACATATAACAGATTTTAGTTAAAGTCCTAAAAAACAGTGTAACCTAGTCTCCATTCTATTAAAGTAATGAGAATGTAGACAGGTTACAAACTGCAGTAAACATCATAAGTGAAGCAAAAGAGTAGTATTAATCATTGAGTATATTAAGATTGTTTGTGGACAATATGTTTTAATTAGGAATAGGCAAAATGTCTTACGATTTTGAATAATGATCTCTAAAACTTTGTAAGAATCTCTTGATAGATCTGATCTAGGTCATATCTGTTTTAGAAACAACATTTCTTAATAAACATTTTCTCAAAATATTTTTATAAATCAAAAAGAACATTGAAATATACAATGCAATTTGCATTCTATTAAAGCATGAAAATATAAGAAGTAAATGTGTAAATTTGAAGAACATCCAAATAAACACTTTATCTATAGATACAGAAAAAAATTTCTTCTAAATATTAGTAAAATGCATAGCATTACTCTAATATAAACATAAATACGTACAATACATTGTTATTAATACATAATTTTAGTAGATACAAATAAATAAGATGTAGTCTTCCATTTCCTTTAGAGCATTTCAGCAATGAAATGATTTAAAGCAAATATATAAGACACCATATGGGTCTGTCTGTTCAAAATGACTCTGAGGCTAATGAGTATGCACCCTCATTTTGTAAATAAAGTTTTATTGCAACACAGCTATGTCACAGTGAAACAGGAGCCCATGGTTATGCTTGCATATTAATGACCGAGCTAAGTCATTAATACCAAGATCCAATGTCTGGCAAAACGTGATGTAGAGACAAGTTAGGTGTTTCATAAAGAGTGCCATTAGTGTCAACTTAAAAATTGTTGCAAAAGCACAAATATTTTATATAGTAAAGTAAAATTTGCCTCATTTAGAGTTATTATTCATAGAACATCTTAGCTATAAACATTTTGATTATCAAATATAATTAATGAATTGATAAATGATGATATAAAGATACAATGAAATAAATACTAACAACCTGTTATATTTTGTTGTTGTTTATTTAATGTATAGATAAGTGCCTCACTTTTTTGTTCTTTGATCAAATTTGCCAATGCATTTTAACTTTGGACTAAGATTGCAGTAATCTAAATGGTCATTCCTTTGCCAAACATTGCTAATCCACCAATGTGGGTCATGAGAAATGCATCAGCATTGTAAATATCTTATGTTTTTGTTATTTAGCCACTTCACTATGAAACCATGGTCATGGAACTATGACTATTTAAGAGGCTTTAAGCTTGATTTCTCTGTAACTCCAACATGTAGAGAGATAACACACAGCCTCTGCTGGAATTTTAACACAGAACCTACGAATGTTACATCTGGACTTATCTTCACTCCCCTGTGACCTCTTCTCTAGAACTCACCACTGCTGCCATTTTCTGATACATCCATGGAAATATATGTACGTCAATTAAGCTACATTTACTTTTCAAATTTTCCATTGATCTAAGTGACTGTCTCACCTCCACCCCTAATGAGGGTGCTTGAAGGACTATAATGCCGGAGGAAGCAACAGATGCTACTGATACTCATTCTCATTGGTATTCTTATATACCCACAGGGAGTAAATAAAAACCTGTCTCTTTTGACCTTTTGCACTTTAGGGCATAAGTAGTTTTAGTTAGAATTGTTTTGTGTCTTAGTTTTGTTTTCAAAAATTATATAATTTTAAGGAATTATATGTGTCCCTTTAGACTAGTAATGTGGGTGTGTTTGTTAGTTCAGATGTGAAAATTGAGAGAGCAATGAATTGGTTGGTGCTATTATTGAATATTCTTGAAAGATGTAGGAATCAGTGAGAGGGCACCGAATAGCGGAAGCCTCATTCAGATCTCCAGCATCTAGAAGAATGGCAGAGAACCCCTTGCCCAGCTCCATCTACAGCACACGCTTCCCAGTGAGGGGAGGCACAAAGATGATATGTACCGAATGAAAATCTTTTGACCTTCAGAACAAGATGCGGGGTAAAGCCCATCGTTTCTTCCAAATACGTCACTTTTCGTATCAGTTCTTATAAGTGACTACTGGGAGAGATTTGGTACTGTACTGAATTTGAAACAGAATAAAATTGGACATAGCATGTGGGACAGCTGATATCTGGATTGCATATTTTAAATGTCTGTATTTGTTCTCAATTCTGCATATTTTATACCACAAGGGAACAAATCTTATTCTCCCCAGAACATCTTTTTTAGAAAGGTACTTTGGATGCAAGTTTGTTACCACTAATTCTTTACAAATCTTGGATGCACTAGCATCTCTATTGTACAAGTAGTGAAGCTGACTGGCCATGCATGCTGAAGATATAATGAAGAACTCCGTAGTTTTAGGCAATCTGCAACTCAAGTAGTTTCTCTTGAGTCAGAGATGCCATCCATTTTCTAGTTTAGTGCAGTACTGAGGTTAGAATCAACATTGTGATAGGCAGGTGTCCCTAAGCATCTAATTCCCAGGAAGTGACTTACATGCTGAAAAGATGCTCACTCATTTTTACAATTCCTACTCCTTTCCAATATACTAATAAGTACCACTTTGGAAAAATCACACACAATTCACTTTCGACTTCACAATGAATTGAAACTGAGGCATTATGGACTCCTTGTAAGGACTCCTCGCTTTTGAATTGGATGCTCTAGGAGTTTAAATGGCACTTCTTGAAAAGATTCATGCCTTTTTTTCAAAAAGACCAATTTCAGACTTGTAAAGAAAATATGGAAAAATTAATGCCTCTGACCAAAATCTTGAAATGGAGGGTAGGTTTATAGAAACAGATCATGTAGTGCAATCTTATTTCTATTGTACTAACCATTTTCTATATCTTAGATTGCTTCTGATAAAACACTTCACTGACGGAAATGTAAACATCCAAGGTAAAATAGATTTTTAAAAAGATCATAAGGGACAGATTTTCTATAAAAAATTAGGTTGACTAAATTTCCAGGCGTAGAACTTTCTACTACACGTGAATTTTTTATAAACCATAATTTAGAATCCAGGTTCTGTGAGCCTAAAGGGAATATAATGTGTCAGATCATATTAAATGAGTGAGAGATAATAACAGCAATAATAATAATAGCTGAAATTTATTCTGAATTTTCCCTTCTAAAGAGCTCAAAATATCTTATATATCAAGAGATTTATTCTTCATCCTCTAGAAAGAATATTTTCAGGTGAATGCCGACCCATTGGGAAACCGTGGGGCAATAGTTTCCTTGTCCCTTGGTGCTAACCTCTGTGGGAAGAACATCTTTCTTTAGGGTCTGAGGTGAAGTAAAACATATGTCGTCATTCTGAGCATATAGCCGTAGGGTCACTGGAGACCTGTTTCAGGGCCTGTGAGGAACTTCAATAAAAACACTGCGGAAAATCCTAAGACATTTCTTTGCTCTTGGAGAATTCTTGAGACTTCTTACTCTTACCCTAGCAGCACATCCCCACAATGGCTTTGACTGGGAGTACAATGAACAGAGAGGGTGCAGGCTAACTATTTCCTAAATTTTTTTTCATCCTGGTTAAGATCCCAAAGAAGATAATATATAGCCAGAGAATCTTAGTATGATACACTGCAGCACAAGATGCAACATGTATGGAGATGAGATAACAAACGTATCAAATGCATCTTTTGTTCAACTTCTTTTACATGTTTGGCACTCAAATGAAGGTAAAAAATGTGTCTTCTTTCTATCCTTTGATGTAATGAATCACATTTTTGATAGAATGTGATCAACCTTCTTAGTTATTTTTCCATTTTCACTAAACCACTGTCTTGGTGTACATGGAGTCCAGTCCTGTGGAGTAAACATGAAGGCCCTAGGGACTAGCATTCCTCTGCCTGACGAGTGCTTATAGACACACCAATCCAAAAGCGATGGAGGCTTTCTTTTATCCCTGGCAGGAAACATTATTAGTTACATTAATTTATTTGCTGTCATGACTTTCAATATTGGAGGACAAAAAGAAGAACTTGTCTTTAATAAAGAGGCAATTTGTACAAATTTAATTCTACGATTTTCTATAGAACTTTCCTAACATATATTTCTCTCACTATCTACGAACAGCTTTAAGATCAGCATTTTTTCCACTACAACAAAGTCCCATTAATTTCTACACAATTCTTAATAGCTAAGCATCTGCCATGGTTATGAGCTAATGTTTGATATCATACTATTGTCTGATGGACCCTTACATGCAGCCATAGACTCCAATTTTATCCTTTAGGCTAATATCATTGAATTATACCTTCCTGCGACATTTGTTTTCATGTGTACTAACAGTAGACCCCGCCCTCCTTTTCACCCATCTGTTATCCAGGATGAAATCTTTCTAATGACCAAGAAGAAGGCATTAAAATAAACTTCGAATTAAACTTACAAAAAACAAATGCTTTTGTGGTATGATAGGGCATCTCTTGGGTATATTCCCAAGAGTGGAATTGCTGGGTCTTGAGGGAGATTGACTCCCAGTTTCCTGAGAAACCGCCACACTGATTTCCACAGTGGCTGCACAAGTTTGCATTCCCACCAACACTGGATGAGTGTTCCCCTCATTCCACATCCTCTCCAGCATAGGCTATCATTGGTGTTTTTGACTTTAGCTAATCTAACCGGTGTAAAATGGTATCTCATAGTTGTTATGATTTGCATTTCCCTGATCGCTAAGGATGTTGAGCATGACCTTAAGTGTCTGTTGGCCATTCAGAGTTCTTCTGTTGAGAATTCTCTGTTCAGATCAGCACCCCATTTTTTAATTGGGTTAATTAGAGTTTTATTGTCTAGTTTAGTGAGTTCTTTGTATATTTTGGAGATCAGGCCTTTATCTGATGAGGGGTTGGTGAAGATCTTCTCCCAGTCAGAAGGTAGCCTTTTTGTCTTACTGACGGTGTCCTTTGCTTTACAGAAGCTCCTCAGTTTCAGGAGGTCCCATTTATTCATTGATTCTCTTATTGTCTGTGCTACTGGGGTTCTACTTAGGAAGTGGCCTCCTGTGCCTATATCTTGTAGACTATTTCCCATTTTCTCTTCTATCTGGTTCAAAGTGGTCCAATTAATGTTGAGGTCTTTAATCCATTTGGACTTGATTTTTGTGCATGGTGATAAATATGGATCTACTTTCATTCTTCTACAGGTTGACATCCAGTTATGCCAGCACCATATGTTAAAGATGCTTTCCTTCTTCCATTGCATACCTTTAGCCCCCTTGTCGAAAATCAAGTGTTCATAGGTTTGTGGGTTAATATCTGGGTCTTCTATTCGATTCCATAGGTCGACTTCTCTGTTCTTATGCCAGTACCAAGCTGTTTTCAATACTGTAGCTGTGTAATAGAGTTTGAAGTCAGGGATGGTTATACCTCCAAAAGTTCCTTTATTATATAAGATTGTTTTGGCTATCCTGGATTTTTTGTTTTTCCATATAAACTTGATTATTGTTCTCTCAAGGTCTGTGAAGAAGTTTGATGGGATTTTGATGGGGATTGCATTGAATCTATAGATTGCTTTTGGTAGAATTGCCATTTTTACTATGTTGATCCTCCCAATCCAAGAGCAAGGGAGATCTTTGCATTTTCTGGTATCCTCCTCTATTTCTTTCTTTAAAGACTTAAAGTTCTTGTCAAATAGGAACTTGTTTCCTCTGCATATACTGGATTTTTGGGATCCAGTCTGTTTGGATACTCACCTTGCTGGACCTGGAGGGAGGGGGGAGGAACTTGGACTTCCCATGGGCATGGAAGCCCTAACTGCTCTTAGGGATGGAGAGGGAGGAGGAGGGGGAGGGGGGAGGGGGAGGGTGTTGGTAGGAGGGGCGGAAATGGAAACTTTCATAATTTAATAAACAAAAAAACCCAAAACACAAAAAAACAAAAAAAACTTACAAAAAAATAGCCAAGTCATCTACATGTTTTTTTTTTCATCTACATATTTAGAAGCTCTGTACCAGTGCAACAGCCAGAATCTTTCAACATGAGGCCATAGAAAAGGCAGAGAATTATCTTCCATATATTCATTTCTTGACTTTATGATTTATTGACTGTATTTGTAAGTTCTGAAGAATGGGTGAAATGATGTTGTGTCTTTCAGTACTAAATTTTCATCCTTTTTGTTGAGAGCTGATGGTAGGCTTACTGCTTCCATGAGATTCTGTTCTGTTTAGGTAGTAGTTTCACCCATGCCTGACAAGTGAACATCCGCAGCTGCCTGAAGAGAAATGCTCTGAATAGGTCATACTAGAAATTTCCTTCACAGTTCACAAGAGTCTCTTGTCCTCTTCATGAATTTCAAACTAATCTGGGGTGAGCAGATTCAGTAGACTTGAGTCAGTGAATCTCAAAGATCTTATTCCAAATTATCCAAGTTGATAATATTCTTTTGTTACTGATAGCAATCAATACTGTTTATAAATGTGTGTTTATATGCATATATGATATAACTTGTCCTCCGTATATATTATAAGTGCTATATTACATCGGTCACATATAGTGTATATGCATACAATAGACAATATATAGAAACAAATGTATAGTATATAAACAATATATAATATGTGTGTATATATCTATAGAGAAGAAAAAGTTGTATTATTCTTATATTCTCTTATGTAAAAATGTGTTCATTGTATTCTAAAGAGGACCAAAGTAGATTAAGTCACCAGAGCAGTTGTTTTTTGGTGGATAAATTTCGTGGATACAATACAAATGGCCTAGATTTAGCTTAAATTTATATAAACAATAAAATAAGTAAAATTTAAAGTATTTTTAAATTAACCAGTCCCAATTGTGACCCAAACTATAGAGATTTAATATCCCAAAACTAGTTTATCATTTTCTGTTAATAGAATAGACACATGTCTGGGATCTATATGCACATTATGTGAGTTTTTTTGTTTCATTGAAGGTTAAAGTTATAGTTGAACTTCCTTTCTTGTGCAGGAATATAAACAGGTGGACAAGATCACACTCTCTTCCCTGAAGAACAGAGTATAGTAAAGTCAAGACAGAATAAAGCTGCACACTGGTATCCAACGGGGTGCCTTGGTAGCTCCTGCAAGAATTCATTTCTCATTTGGGGTGGCTCTGTGTGTCTGTATGCCTTTCATTCTTTCCTGTGGTTTTACAAGCAATCTCTTCAACACTGCACAGCTGTTTTTCCTATTCTGTGGCATCCTTATTTTTCAAGTGGCTTCTGAGAGCAGATGTCCCCATGTGTCTTTGAAACTTCTTTTCAGTTGGTGCCTTTGCAACAGAAGAAAATATTAAGGGTTGATGTGGAGAGGAGGCTACTGAAATATTGTTGCTGTATTGGAGTAGATGGAACATAAAGAGCAATAGCTGTGTAACTTTTTTATTATTATTGTGAATCTATGAAAGAATCTCCATTCATTTCATTGGATTTAATAAATATTTAATAAAAACCTGTAAATAGGGCATTGGCTAAGTTCTGGGGGTTCAAAGTAAGGATATGTTACACAAGTTAAAGGAATGATCTTCAAAAGGGAGATTACATTCCTCAGGAATGTATGTGCATGGATTCTCTCAAGCAGGAGGCAAAAATAAGGTGCAAAACTTTAGGATCTATGTGAAGAAAGTGAACACACCAACAGCATATAGGTCTTGCTTCAGTATAATTGGGAATTTAGATTCAAGAGTAGAGTTAAGGTTATAAAAAATTATATGCGCTCTTTCTCCTTTAAAAGTACAAAGAGCTGTGACCAAATGACTGCGGAATTAGTGATTCATTGGATTTTAACCTGTGGCCCTTTGAGTAGAAAGAAACAATCAGGGCTGTGTTTTGGAAGATGTTGTGGAGGTCATACTGAAGGATTGGGTAAAAAATACAATAGCGATGAGACGGCCATTATCTGTTATGCTGGTGAAGAAGTTAAAAGGCAAGAGGTAATCTGCAGGAATGAGAATGTTACAAACAAAGAGAAATGGAGGTAAGAAAATAATCACCACAGAGAATGAGCCTTGTGGTTTTCTTTCCCTTCCTAAAGGAATGACTTCAAAAGACAAAGGGAGCAACATTTGTGTAGACAGAAATAAGCATGTCTCAAGAAAGATATCATTGTGGGCATAGATATTACGGCTTTGCTTTCCTACTACTAGTAACTAGTCATTGAAAGAACTAGAGCTAGAACAGGCATTAGGAAAACAACTCTGAACTAGAAATAGTACTTTGTGAATCTCTTTGGATAGTGCTGAGTGATTATCAAAGAAGAGATTGAGAAAGACTTTTCAGGGTGACTAAGAACAAGACTTTGTCATTTAGTATGCTCACGTTAGGTGTCTCGCAACACAAATTCTGAGGTCTACAAGGAAGCAACTCAGTGGTTAAAGTTGAGGTGTAGCACTGCAGACAGGAAAGCCTCACAAATTCTATAAGTAAGGAGTCTGAGAAGTGAGGGGAGATGAAAGGTTTGGATGTGATAAGGTTTTGATGATAATATTGGGATACTGGTTGATGGTTGGTATCAAAATGAAAACCTCAGAACAGTTCTGAATTTTTGAAACTTCAATAAATAAGGTTCCATATTTCACTTCTATGGAAGGGTGGACCATATCATACTGTTATCTACAAAGCATTAATCTATGAGTGAAGGTAAGGAGAATTCACAACATTTTAGTGGACAAGGTTCTTATTTCTGGTTCATCATGCTAGAAGAAACCTGGTACCCTCCTCCCTAACAAGAAGAGACTGTTATCCTAAACTTGGTACCAGAAACTTCATAATTTGCTTTTTTTGTTTCGCTGAACAAAACCCTCATTACAAATGTCAACTAAACTGTTGTCTTTCTCCTGATGAAACTGTTTGACATTCATCTACGCCAGAGAGTAAGCTCTCCATTTATGTGATGGTCTGACTACTCTCATTTCCTCTAACGTCAATAACCTTATATTGAAAGATATCTCATCCCATGCTAAACTTGGCTTTCTAGGATTGCCATTTATTGGCAGTTTCTCTGATTGCTTTGGGGCTTGTTCCTTCAGAATATAAACATTGTCTCACAGCAAGTGAAATCCTGTCCAATGCCCTCATTGGTTTCAACTTTCTGACACTCTCATAATATGTTCCATTAGAAGGAAGGATATGATAGGTGAATCTATTGCATGTTTTCTAACTCTTAGAAATTCAGTTTTCTATTGTCAGACTGTCTTGTCCATAACATTATATGATTGATCCTTTTCCTATATGAAGAGAATTTAAGACATTGCAAGAAAGTCACTTAGCATATACAGCTATTCATTTCACTCATGATTGGCATATGCCAAAATGAAAAGGGAAATGTTTCACAAAACTGTGAAATATTAACAAGTTTTAATCATACTAATTATCACTATGAAAAGAGGCAATTAGAATAAACAAACATACAATGTGATGGCAGAAAATATAAAAAGCAGTGAGATATTAAATTTTTAAATAGAAAGTCAATGTATGTGACATCATTTAATGAAGTGACAAACAATACTAGATAGTCAGTTGTCTATGCTAGCATTACTTGGTACCTCAGTGTTCTCCAACCTCCTAAAATCAATTAATTAGTCCCTGTATTAGTGATATAATGTGATACTAATTACTATACACGTGCAACATTTGAAATACTTAACCAAATTCATCAATAAAATACTTCAGGCTATTCAGTTCTTCCTGGGAGAATGCATGGATGACTGAGAAGTTTTCAGAAATATTTTCAGAAAAAAATAAATGTAATATTTTAAAAAGAGTATTGTGCTGCAAATTTTAGCCTCAGTGTCTTGTAAATCCAGGAGAACAGCAATTTCGGTGGAGATGGGAGGGAAACTTAGCTCTTCAATTCATCTCCTAAATCTGGTCATTCCCCAGCCTTTCTACATGACTCAGAAGAGAGGTGGATAGGCACAGGCCATTCAAGAAAAGATTCCTTTTGACACATGTTGCATCTATTGATGTGTTCTTTTTTATCCTTTTATGTCTATTCCTTTATTTGAAAAGTTCACATCTCAAATACTCGACCCTTATACATTAGCAAACTTCCCAAATAGGGAACATTCCTTTAGTCACTCAATGAACACACGTGAATGCCGCCCTTGGAGGGTAAAAAGGCTTCCCTCTCAAAGAGAATTATGGGAGATGAAAATAAAAAGCATACTTATTTGTTTTATAACAGTGATTACTGCAGAATTTTATGTTGCTGCATTCTTTAGAAAATACATAAAGTTGACTTTTGAAAAATCCTCAGACACAATTATTTTCAAATGAGGAATTTGAATGCCTTGTCTGTCTTAGAGAAGTTTACCTAAGAGTGGCTTCCCATCAAGAAATATTAAGAAACCATTACATCCCGTTGAGCTACTCTGCTTCATAGCAGGGAGTTCAGTTCCCTTGCGGACATGGTGCTAAGCATGAAATCACATAGAAGGATAATTCCTTTCTTTATGGTGTAGTTGACAAAATCTGCTTCATATCCAAGAAGGGTGGTTTCTGGGTGAAAGATACCATTCCTTTGGTCAGGTAAGTTTCAAACAAGAGACTACCATGGGGAAGAGAGTAAAACAGGGCCTATGTATCATTTCTATTGGGTGCAAAGAGGTCTATATAACTTATATAAAGAATAAATATAAGCAATAAAATATTTGCAATGAAAAACACATCATTCAAATATAAGAAGACCGAAGAGTCAGGTTTTCTCCCTGTGATTAGTAGAGAGAGGGGAAACTGTGGTTGGGAGGTAAAGTATGGGAGAAGAATGGATATATTAAATGAAAAAGATATCTTTTTATTTGCTGTGTATCAGTGTTTTCCTGCTTGTAGGTGTATGTACCATGTGCAAGCCTCATGCGCACAGATGCCAGAAGAGTTTATCAAATCTACTGAAACTGTAGCTACAGTTGATGGTGCCCTGCCATATGGAGGCTGGGAACTGAACCCAGGTCTTCTGCTTGGGCAATGAGTGCTGTTAACTATGGAGCTATCTCTCCAGCCATCTGCTTTTCCTCTTTAAATTTTTGTTAAGTTTTAAAAATATCTCTTCCCTTTCATATCTTAATGAGTCCAGTTTTTGATATTGGATCCCTGAGTAGAATTCTCAGTGTAGTCTTATTATTGCTGAAGAGTTTAGTAGTCTTCTGTATTCTACATGCATTGCCAACTCTGTCAGTTTTGCACATGACATGGGAATTGGTGGTGATGTCTTTGTTCTTTGTTGTTTTGGTTCTCTGGAGGGGTGGACATCACTCCTTAAGAATTTTATTACCCTTTCCTGTAAATAACTTCTTCCATGGACATCTCTGGAAGCATATTAATACACGTGTTAACATTTTTCTTTTCTACTTTTACCAAGGAAGACCTTCCACTGTACAGTCACAACATTCCTGATCTTAATTGAAACAAAACAATGTGCATCATAACCCATATTTTGACCTTACTTTCTCAGCCCGATATATTAATTTTGCTTAATATGTTAATAAGTCTTTCTCGATCTTTTGAAACCAATGGGATATGAAATGTTAGAGCAGTGTACATTTCTTAAGAGCCAAGTGTCATTCCTTTTTAGAGATGGGACAGGATAAGGCAGTAAGGACAGGAACAAATGACTGCTTTCTTCAGCCATCCCTGAATAAAAGGAAACAAACCCCCAAAACTCGGCAATAGTCACACGAGCAAATAACTCCTCCATTTACTATATTAGTTAACCCCAAATTTCAAAACTAGCCTATATCCTGAGCAGCTATATCTCTATTAATTTATTTCCTCCTCAACATGCTTTTTGCTCTGGTGTTTCGGCACAGCAATACAAAACCCTGCCTAAGACAAGATAAACTGGTACCAGTGAAGTTGAATATTGCTATGACAGACCTGACCCTGTTTAGGGGAGGACTGGGGAAGGACTTTGGAACTTTGAGCTAGCTGAGCCATTGAGTGTCGGAACATTGTGGGATCTTAGACGATAAGACTTATCTATCGGGAGGAGTGCCGAGAAGGGAGGCCTGGCTTACAAAGTTTCAGAGGGAAGTTCAAAGATTCTATCAGGGTCTTTTGTTATTTTCAATTAAGAGTCTGTGGTTCTGGTTTGTTGGGGCTCGAGCATCCGCTTGTGAT
Organism: Myodes glareolus; assembly: GCF_982192425.1. Taxonomy (NCBI): domain Eukaryota; kingdom Metazoa; phylum Chordata; class Mammalia; order Rodentia; family Cricetidae; genus Myodes; species Myodes glareolus. The sequence continues at coordinate 86,233,441 of NC_142034.1, forward strand.
GAACAAGATACAAAAAGCACTAAAGCAAAAATTGTGCTGGAATACTTGATGGTGGTCAGCTGAAGCTAAGAAATTAGCGGCGATGAAGAAGAGACCAGCAACACGGAAGTGCAATCTCTTGGGAAGTATTTTTTGACAGCACAGAGAAGCTGCGTTCCAGAGGTGGCCAAGGTTGCACCGCATGCTGGCAGCCAGACTTTGTAATGTGTAAGAGTCACCCAGGTGGGACCTGTTTTGAAGGCATGAAAGGATCATAGAGAGCAGCTAAGGCTTGGCACTGTGAGAGGTCAGAAAAGGCCACTAGCGAAGGTGCCAGAGTAGCAGTTAAAGGCCCAGGACGCAAGGGGTCATGCAAAGAAGTTGACACTTGGCACCATGAAGAGAGTGTATGAAAGACTCTTTATGAAAGTGCAGTCCCCTTGCAGCCTAAGATCCGAGTTATGGAGATGCCAGTTCATGGGGAGGCCACCAAGGACAGTAGCAGCAATGGAGCCAGCTGGAGTCTAAAAGACAAGCTGTATGTGCTACAGAGGGCAGAGCTGGGGGGTGACCCATGCCCTTTGGGGGAGTCCAGAAAATTGTGAGTGAATCCCAGATAATTGAACAGGGAGTTATTTGCAGTGTTGGAGTTTGATTTTGCTCGGTTCAGATTGTGATGGTGCCCTGGTTCTTCCCTCTTGACAAAGGTATTTAATTTTGACTTATAAAGGAGCCCACAGCATGTGATCAAACTGGACTCTCTGAACGGGGCTAACAATGAGGGCTGACTGAGAAGCCAAGGACAATGGCACTGGGTTTTGATTCTACTGCATGGAATGTCCTTGTGGGAGCCTAGTCTGTTTGGATCCTCACCTTCCTAGACCTGGAGGGAGAGGGGAGGATCTTGGACTTCCCACAGGGCAGGAAACCCTGACTGCTCTTAGGACTGCAGAGGGCGGGGGAGAGGGAGTGGAGGGCATGGGAGGAAATTGGGAGGAGGTGGAATTTTTTTAATAAATAAATAAATAAATAATTTTTTAAAAGATATTGGGTATTTTAAAGAGACTATAATTTACGAATTTGAATTTATAAAGACTGTGAGACTTTAAAAATTATTTTTGATTTTAGTGTGAGATCTTGGGGATGAATAAGGATGGCAGGGCTGTGACTTAATAGTGATGTGTTTGTAGATCAAGTTGACAAGGGATCAGTTGTACTAACTGGTTTTGTGTGTATATTTGAAACAAGCCAGAGTCACAAGAGGAAGGAGCCTCAGTTGAGGAAATGCCTCCATGAAATTCAGCTGTAAGACATTTTCTTAAAGAGGGATCAATGCGGAAGGACCCAGACCATGGTGGATGGCGACATTCCTGGGTTTTCCGTCCCAGATTCTATATGAAAGCAGACTGAGCAAGCCAGGAGAAGCAGACCAGTAGGCAGCTTTATCATGGTCTCTGCATCAGCTCCTGCCCCCATGTTGCTACCCTGCTTGAGTTCCTATCTTGACTTCCACCAACTGCAGACTATGATCTGAAAGCATAAGCCAAATTGGTACTTTCCTCCTCAACTTGTTTTTTGGTCGTGGTATTTTGGCAAACCAACAGAAACTCCAACTCAGACAGTTGGTTTGCTCCCAATGACCTAAGTCCTACTGTCAAGTCCCATCCCTGTAGATGTCACCACTTCCAGGTCGAGACCGTGCCTTCAGTACATGGACTTTTGAACAACACTCCCAGTCTAAAATTAGCAGAAATCACAGAGAGCTTCCCTGTTCCAGTGTTCCTCTGTCTCTGTAGGGATGGTAGGATCCTCTTATCTCTACACCTTGGAGGCACATACTGTTATGTCTTCCACAAAGGGACAAGTATAAGCTTTAGTTAAATGTCAGTATTTGAGTTTTCTTAGTTTTTCAGAAAATCAAATAGAATTCATTCTAATTTTTCAAGATTCCTATGGCGAAAATGTAAGTGTGCTTTCCTTAACTTTTATTGAAATGGTATCCTCTGTGCCTTTAAAATTTTATTTTGTATTACTTTATTTTCACTTTCCAAGAAGGCAGGGAGGTCTGGGACACATAGTTCCTGATCAAAACTAGAAAACCTTGCCAGTAGCTGCCCAAGCACAAATGAAGATTTATCAACTCAGAGATAGTTTTGGGAGTCAATGGCCGTCAATGGTCCGATGGGATACTAGTCACCAAATTAACCTAAAGCAAGCACATGACACGGCTCTGCAACATCTCTGGGGTCTTCCTGGACTTATGTCCTTAATTACAAACTCTCTGGTCTAACATAGTCATAAGCCCTGTCCGTGTTTTCTCAAGACGCGGAAAACTAAGTGATTGGTGGTTATTTTAGGTCCCTGAGCTGTTACTAGGACAAAATACCCCCGTGCAGGTGCATCCACACAGCTGTGAGCACTGAATGAAGCGACTCGTGTCACTGCCCTGCTTTGCTCCCTTGACTTTGCTCACATGGATGTGTCATGGCCTGCCCTTTGTCCTACTGTAAGAGAGAGGGAGAGAACAAGGCACATATAAAAAGCGGCCATTGTCAGTAGCTGGGTTTTGTAGATGCCTCATTAGAGCAAATAAAAAGCCGGCAAGGAGGAATTGGGAGACAGATAGATATCTAGATGGTGGAAAGCTATTTTCTGAACTTAGATGAGAATTCCTCTTAGTGAGTACATTCTTTTTGAAGATGTATTAAGGGTCATGCAGAGCAGTTGGCAAGACTGGGACTGGCCAGGGTGAGACAATTTCATAAAATGATAGCAAAGGTTCTCTGCTTCTGGAGAGGGAAGGTAAGAAAAGGGGGTAGCTACAAAATATCTCCAACACACCTTTAAATGCTGGTATTCTGTGCGTAATTTCCAGTCATTTTTGCTGCAAGAATGAAATTCTGTTCCCCCCTCTTCATCTTCTTTTAAAAAGGCTCTCATATAAGAAATTTTATGTGACAGTGGTGACATTATGACATTTTAGAAGATAAGGCAGATCCAACTCTGGGTAACTCATTAAGCAGAGGAAATGATTGACCTGATATTCGTGTGTGTGTGTGTGTGTGTGTGTGTGTGTGTGTGTTCATGTACTTGCAATGCACACACTCATGTGTGAGCTAATGGGCATGAATGAAGGTGTGCCTATGTTATGGAGATCAGACAATGTCTTTAGGTGTCAGTAGAATCCTTCCACCTTGTTTGAGGCAGGTTGTCTTCTCTATCATTGCAAATGTTAGCCCAGCTGTCCTGTGAAAATTCAGTAATATCCTGGGTCTGCCCCACTGTCCCCAGTAGCACTGTGAAGATAGAACACTCGGATTAGAGGTGATAGAGACCATGCCTCACCTCACTCCAGGGCTGGAGATTTGAAATCAGCTCCTCCCTAAACAAGTACTTTATCCAATGATCAATCTCTCCAGCCTGGATTCCATGTCCAATGAACAAATAATCTACACCCCTCCATACACACCATTTCTTTGTAGTAGAACTTTAAAATCCTTGCTTTGGGTACATTTGTCAGTGCACAATGTGTTATTAAGAGTAGTCATCTAATTGTACATTAAAATATCATAAGCTACCTCTCCTCTATCTGTAAACTTTAATCTTTGACTAATGTCTCCCTTTCCCCCTTTTAAAGTCTCCCCTCCAACACCTGCGAGCAACCATTTGGCTCAGAACTTCTATGAGTTCGAAGGTCCATGTATAAGTTGAGTTCAAACAGAGTTTTGTCTCTTTGAGTGTGGTTTATATTTCTTAGCCTAAGTCTCTGTTTTTATACATGTTTTAAATGAGTTAGTCTTCCTTTGAAAAACTGCTGAGTAGTATTCTATTCTTAACATATAAATGCAAAACTCATTCATTCATGAACTATTAGGTCACTTCTATATCATCCATTGTCTATAATGTGACCCAGAGGTCAAAGTAAAGCTGTGTATGGAATACCAATGCCTACTCTTTCGGTAGACATCCAGTAATAGGATTCTTGGAATATTCACTATTTCTCATTTAGCTATACAGTATTACCAACTGTTCTTAGTGCTCTTTCTGACAAGTTCTTGCCTGTAGACATCTATAATTTACTGCTAATAGATATCACCACATATGTAATGATATCTCACAGTGGTTTTAATGTCATTTTCCCTAGTGAAAATAGAGATTGAGTATTTATTCGTACATCAGTTGGTAATTTCTACATCTTCTGTAGAGAAACATATATTCAAATACTTGTGCTATTTTTTAATAAGTTGCATCTTTTTACTGTTGGAATGTGTTTTCAAGTCAACTGGTCTGAAAATTCAGCATCTTTTTCATTATCATTACTTTGTTGTTGTTGTTGTTACCTTTTCTGTTTTCTGAGACAGAGTTTCTCTGTATAGCTCTGGTTGTTTGGGAACTCACTTTGTAGACCATGCTAGCCTCAAACTCAGAAATCTGTATGTTTCTACCTCTACTGAGTGCCAAGATTAAAGGTGTGCACTACCGCCTCCTGGCTTTCATTCTATTTTTTTTTAACTCAAGGTTGTATTTGATATTTTTGGTCTTTGTATTTCTGTAAGGATCTAGGATTATTTCTTCTCTTTAGTTAACAGTGTCATGTGCTGTGTGAGTGGGGTGCTGTGTGAGGGGGTGCTAGAACGATGCTCTTCTATGGACCCAGTTTCTTTCACTGGTATTATATAATTTTCAATATGAAGCTCTTTCACCATCGTGCTTAAAGTTGATCTTATTTTGTTGCATTTTATTTCAACAGTTCTAAATGGAATTATTTTTTGATTTATTTTTCAGATGATTTCTCTGTCTACCAGCTAAGTTAAATTTCTCGTGTTGAACTTTTTATCTGATGAACTTATAAATTGTTACTTGATTTCAGATGCTTGACTATGTATTGTTTAACATTACCTGGATACTGCAATCTAACTGATAAGTATGACAATTAAGCTTTTCATGGGAAAGTGTATAAAAAGAAATGAGTATTGAAGTTGGAAATCTTGGAAAACGAGAGACATCTAATTCCAGCATTACTTTCTTTTTTTGAAAAAGGAGAGCCAAACTGTACATCAAACTCTTTGCTTTCACAGGTCACAAGGTGCTTTCTAAATAAAAGAACTGTATTTGATTGTCTGAATATAGGTATAGACTTTTCGTACTCTGGATAAAGGGACATAGGAGATGGAAATAAAAGAAATGGAAACTGACAGTCTCTGAATCAGAGCCAAACTTCATATTTGCATTCAGGGATGCTTCCCAGGACTTAGCTGGTCATTTTTCCTGAGGGGTAGAAAAATACATTCCCCAAGCATATCCACAAAATTAATGCCACACACGTATGAAAGCATACTCCCTCACACACATACCAACATACCTACCTTCAATTTTATGTGCCTACCAGTTCATTCCAGGGCATCTAGATGAAATATAAATCAAGTAGCATACAGATCAATTCTTCTCAACGTTCTTCCTGGTGCTGTAATGCTTTAATACAGTTTCTCATGTTGTGGTGACCCAACTATAAAATTATTTCATTGCTACCTCATAATTGTAATTTTTATACTATTAAGAATCATAATGTAAGCATAAGCAGGATATCTAATAACAATCTCCAAAAGAGCTGCAACCCACAGATTAAGAACCTTTGATATAAATGATTTGGTCAATTGATCATAGGTACCAATGCTTGCCATTCATTCTCTCTTATAATGACATTTATCTCCTTAGGAATATTGGCTGGTTTGTAAGGATAGGTTTTTCAGCCTAAGCCAAAAGATAACATAATGATATAATAGACCATATGGCAGAAAGAGGCTCAGTAGTCAGCTTCTCTATTTCTCCATATCCTTCTTTATTTCAAGATGCTAAACAGCACTGAGAAAATAGACATCTAGCGGGCAAAGGTTTTGGAGGCCTGATTTAGCTGCAAATACTCTGAACTGTAGAACATTAAATGATTGGTCACTCTGACAGACACTGGAACAGGATTGTCGCATACATGTGAGTGATACTCATGGTAGTTTTGTGAGATCGACATCTAGGGGTGAAAACGCTTAGGAATCTGGGGAAGACAGAGCTGTTAAACAGAATAGATACCAAGCTGCTGGGAAGCCGAGACAGTAGTGCATTTTATCCTGCATGCTCTATAATGGAGGCTTTCCCCATACAGCATTTTAACACAACCCTGAAGGGTTTGGGACTTTGCTCTATTCTTCCTTGGTTTGTGGCTTGCATATGGAGCAAGCAGAAAGGGGAGAACTGGCGTCAATTGTTGCTAGTCTTAGGGAAACCAAATCCAAAACCAGGGATAAACATTTTCTGGTACACAGTCTCAGAGGCACTGGTACTTAGCATTCTCTGATGAGCAACAAAAGTTCAAGCAGCTCTGAATTTTCTCTGCATTTTTCTTTTTATTCAGAGGTTCTTGAAACTGTGTGCGTGAGGACAATATTGCATATTTAAGAGAACATACAACATGACTTGAAATGTTTTTAAAATCCATATTTTTAAGTATATATTCAAGTTTAGAATCGTAAAAAGCTTTTCCGCTTCTCTGTTTTTCTCAGGTGACATCCCCCTATATTCAGACTGCTTTTTACAGTGTCAGTACTCTGTTATTAAAAAGCACTATGGCTATTCCAGACAAAGAAATGCCTACAAACTTCTGGTCTTGACCACACAGTACAAACACCTCCTGAATTACAGTGGCAGCGACAAGCCCAGCATTGTAGCAGAGCTGTGTCTTCACCGAACATGACCATTCCACATCCAACTCGGCAGTCAGGCATGAAATTTTGATAGGACGATAAATCAGTGCAGAGCTAAGCCTGACACACTGAACCCTGAGCCTGCTTTCCTCTGACTCTCGTGCTGAGCTTTTGTTAACTTCTGTGTATATTCAAACAATATTAGAATTCTCTTTGCATATCAGAGTACTTCCCAGTGCCCCTCCTCATCCTAACCCAAGGAGCACGTGGAAGGGTCGCGGAGTTTGAGGAAGACGGTCCGTTTTATAATGTGCACTGTTGCTGGTTTTCTTTGTACGTTTGCCTGACTTTCTGCACTGCACTAAATAATTGAGGTGGATCCTGGTCCAGGAGTCTTGATGGAATATGCAATCTCTGCCTGTGGGTTTTGTTCTCTCACATGACTTTACAGAGAGTGTAGGCATTTACTGGGATGACCCCTTGGAGCGCATATCCTGGAGCAAATAGATAGATATTCTTATTTTCTTCACAAGAAAGAAAGAATGCGTTAGCATTTTTTTTTAAAGCTGTCTCCCTACGTTTTATTCTATAAATCAGTTTTCTTGCTGGAGTCAAAGGTCACGACTCCTGCTGCATGACAATACTTTTCAACCTAGTATTAAAAGCTGGCCTCATTTTACTTTGTAATATAAAGCTTCACTTTGGCATTAATATCATTCAAAAGGCAGCTGCCCACATAATAAGTTCCTTTTAAACAAAATGGAAAAAAACACATTTATCTCACATACTTCTCAGTTATAGAAGCTATGGTTTTGATTGCATTGAAACGAACCCCAGCCAATCACCTTCTGTTCCTGACAAATGCCAGATTCAAGCGTCTGACAGGATATTGAAGAGCCAATGCATTTATTTCTATATAATGTATCCATAGACTCTTTTATACTGTGGGGGAGGGAAGGATGACTTTTTAAGTGTTTTCTAAGTTGATGTTAAAAGAGTCCTCGTCAAAACTGAGAAATACTAGAAATACTGCTCTGAGAAAAAAAAAATTGTTCAGTTTTTCTGGATGTTCCAACATGACAAATAGCAGAAGCAAGATTGAATTTAGGTCACTGTGCTTGTGGCACTTGGCCTGTATAGATTGTGTACCTATGATGATACTAGAGATGGCAGGTCTCTGTTTTGTGCTTTGCTTTCTGTGAATTGGCTGAGTGAATCCACTTCACTTGTACATTTAAGTCCAACCAGGACAGGGAATTTTCTACAAGGGTTAACACGACCGTAGACAGTGGAAATAGTTTATGCTGCACAAGTGTTGTTAGAACGTAATTTGGCTTACAACGTTATAAGAAGTTGAGTGGATATACTCATATTTTTCATATCCTTTTCTCTGATGTATTTCATAAATATGCATATGTTATAACTTAACTTCTAATTTCTAGGCTTAACAGTTTTGAAAATGGTTAAGAATAAGCATAACGTAGAAATCAAACCATCTTATGCCTCCTGACCCAAGCTAGGGTTTCTGTTTGATGTTTGATGGTATGGGCATGAAATTGACCCAGGTAAACTTGCCCAGTAGTAGAATCAACAAAAGCCATAGTCATTTCTATCTGTCAGCATGACTGGTAAGAAAACCAGCGTGTTACTGTCTCAGGTAAAGGTCCTGTTGGTCAGGAAACATGACCAGCACCCAAGCAAGAGAGTAAACACCAGTCAGAAGCAACAGCAGCTAGAGATGTCAATGACTCTGGTTGCCACTTCATTTGAAGAGAAGATCTTGTGGATCCCATGTGGGCTTTCAGCATGCTGTGTAGGCCAGGGGCAAAGATGGCTTTGTTTCTGTCTTCTGAATACTTGACTTTACAGGGCTCTAACACTGTGCGCAGTCCCATATAGTACTAAAGAATCCAGACCAGTCCATGTGTTTGCTAGACGAGAACCTTATTTCATAGTTTACATCTTTGTCTATGAATAACTTTTATTGTTTTGCATTCTTTTATCCACTTTCTCTATTTCCTTTGTCTTATATTCTTCTTATCCTTCTTAATTAAAAAATTGAAATTTATGCCCTGGCAATCCTGAAACATACGTGGGCAGCACTTATATGGTGGTTCTGTTGAATTTGTCCAAATTGAATTTCACAGTATAAGTGGATGAGGATGACTGTCCAGGCCTCTTCCTCAAGAGGGCACCAGATCTCATTTACAGATGGTTGTGAGCCACCATGTAGTTGCTGGGAATTGAGCTCAGGACCCCTGAAAGAGGAGTCAGTGCTCTTAACTGCTGAGCCATCTCTCCAACCCATCCTCCCTAATACTTCTTCTTAACAACTTTTGTAGCCAACAAGTTGAAGGCCCCAGGGTACCCATATCCGTCTAGGAAATGTCACAAGTAACTTTGCTTGTCAACAATAAAGGGAACCCATTAGATTTTAACGGGATTCACCCATCAACTAGAGGGGTGGAAGTGTCTTACCCAGATCCTTCAGATTAAAGCTTTGAATCTGGAGCATTCCATGACAGAAAACCTCAGAGCCATGTGTTTGGCAAGACAGTCATGTGTCATAGAGGCTAAACACAGAACAGTATTTCAGAAAGCATCCTTTCCTCTGAGTTTCTTCTTCTTCTTTTTTTTTAAAAGACCTATTTTCATGTCAGCATGTACATGTGTGTAAATGCGCACAAATGCATGCCCTTAAATGTAATCTACTAGACATAGTATTACCAAAGTTCCATTTGGAGACAGTTCTAGAAGCCAGAACTGTGTTCTCCCACACAATCAGTGCAGGGGGGGAAGGGGAGAGCCGCTATAATTATCAGGGATCGCCACATCAAATTGATCCTGGCCCTGAAGGGAGGGGTCTTTACTTAGGAGCAGAGTCAACCAGCTCAGTGTATTGACTTCTAGCAAGGAACTGGAATAGATCCATTTGAGGCCTAGGCACTTGTTTTTGCTGACACATGGCACTGAAATGCTAGCATGTTAAGCGATAAAACTGCATCAGAAACTGTCATAATGCTCGCTGAATTGTAGCTGACCAGAATGCCTAACAGGAGAATGCTGATTGGCCGAGACCCAACCAAATCTGAGCAAAGCCACATTGTACTAACAGAATAATAAGATAGAAGCTTAGGAGAAAATATTTATACGTCTCGTCATACATGGTCTGATCATTTATTTAGTTTGTGTTCTATGAGCAACTCTCCATTCTATAATATTTAACCTAAAACATCTTGAGTTATTTTGTTCACTGGGAAGTGGTACTGGGACACACATACGCATACATTCACATATAATGAAAGAATAAGCACTTTTTCAATCATATCCTGGGTGTGTTAATTCATCCACGCAAAACAAGGTTAAAAAGAAGGTAAAAACTGACAATTGGCTATATATAGTGATGCAGAAGATGGGCAACTTTTACCAAACTTCAGAATTCAGTCACTGTTTAGTTATCAAGCAAGAGAACAGAGGTATGTGATTTAAATATACATTACCTTTAAAAATTACAGTTTCTAACTATGACAGCGGTAAAATTATGTATTCATTAACATGTTTAATATTTCTGTTTATGGCTTCTTAGCAAAGAGTGCCAGCCACTGCTTTCTGCTTACGTGTGGATGATTTAAGTCCCCTAACGTGGTTCCACTTCTATTTTCCCATTGAGTTCGGGTAGCGATGGCTGTGGTTAATAATGTTAATAGATAAGAGTATAACGGACAAAAGATAAAATTGTATAAATTTAATTACGTATTTTTTAAAAAATTGATTCTATATGGGAAGACCTATCTCTTAATTTTAAGTATGTATGTATGTATGTATGTATGTATGTATGTATTTGGGGCGGCACATAGAGCTCAGAGTACAATTTGGAGGAACGGAGAAATTAAATCTCTCCTACAGTGTAGCTCCTATGGACGTTTCTACACAAAGACCCATCACAGCGTCCTCTCTTAGATTGTCAGCGAAACGCTCTTTGTGTTCGGTCATTGTCTTCAGAATTCTCAAGACGCTCTGCGTTGATAATTCTATAGCCATTCCAGGATCTTGTGACTGTTTAATTGCCAAATATGCTTTGCTAAATATATTATCCAACAACAGACAAAATAGTCATAATTGCTTAGTCTAATACAAAGTTACACAGTTATTGACATTGGTTCTTTTGGCTACATTATTTGTAATGAAAATTAATATATGAAGGAAAAGAAAATTATCGTATGACTTTTAGTATATTCTTTAAATATAAAAAGTCATACCAAAAATGTAAATTCTTCCTTTGTTCTTCTAATTAGTCCTGTCTATAAAGGTGATCAGATTTAATCATTTTTTTATAAATACCCAGAATTTTTGCAAAAAATATATAGAATAAGAAGAGATTATGCTTAGTTTATTTGTCTAATGTGTGGACATTTATAAATGATGTATCTTTGAATTAATCATCTTTTCATGTTAGTACATATGGATGCACTATTCTAAGTCTTCTGTAACTTTTAAGAGGCTGGTTGAGTTATAACTCATTTATGTGCCTCCACATTGACAGAGTTTAGAGTGGTTTCAACATTGACTCTTATATGGCTATAATAAAAATAAATACAAGCATAAATATCCCCCCATATTAGAAACCTAAGATCAACCATCTGTGTCCTCAGAAATGAGTTTCTTTTTCTATTTAGGGTAGTGGGCTTTTAAAGTGCGTGAGAATACATTATCTGTTATTATTTATCTTTCATGCAAAGTTTAACCTCTTAAGATCTGATAGAACTTTGTGAATCCTCCATACTCTCTGCAATAAGACTACTCTGTACCACCTCACCACTGCTTCTGTTTTCCCTGTGTCCACTCACTTGATCTGGGAGATTTATGTTTAGTCATTCATTGTCTTGGGTTACCCGTTATGTCTCTGAAATTCAGATGAATGCCTATTGCTTTATAATTTCTGTTAAATCAGTGAAAGGGGGAGTAAACAAATGAACATACCAACTATGAGTACATGTATTGGGTTCCTTCTCGGAAGCATAGAGACCTGAAGGATTAAATTATAAAGATTAAATCTATTCTTTTGAATATGCTTATTGTTTTAGTAAATAGCTGTGAACAACAACAACAAACAAACAAAAACCCATGAAATGCTAGGGAAGGGAAGGGAAACAGCCCTTATGGATGTAAGAAAAGTGTAGTCATTTATTAATCCCACTAGATAGGAAAGAAATAGAGATACTCTGTGAGCACCGGAAACATTATGCAAACCCAACTTTGGATATTGTTAAGAGACATGCAGGTCCTAAGGGTTGGTGTTTGTGGTTGCAGAGTAGGGAAGCACTCCCCTGGTAGCTGAGCAAGGAGGGATTATGTTCACAGATACCCATGGGGCCAGGAAAGGGGATGCACAGACCAAATTTCAGACTATACAAAGCACTTTCTTCCTGGAACTTTAAGCAGACAGGATTTACTTACAGTAGCTGAATCTGGCATGGACTGTCATGTCTCAGACATCTGATGTCCTAGAAGATACACCATGCTGTCTTGATGTGACCACAGTGACTAAATTGCAGTTTGATCTGGTGGTGCCAGTGATGTAGGTAGGTTAAAGCCAAGCAGTTTGAATAGGTTTCATCTAAATAATTTCCCTGAGATGTTTTTCTTAATGCTCTTTATTAATGGTACATAATGGAATAAGCTAGCAGGACTTTTTAGAGCATGCTTGGTGATGTTAGGAGTTCTGTTGATGGTAATTAATATGATGACATAAAGATTACTTCCTAGTTCTTACTGGAGTACAGCCCTGAGTAACTCTCTTCCATTCACCCATGCACCATTCTATTCATCTTTTCTCTTGTGCTCTTGAGTCTTCACAAAAGACAGCTATGCACACCTGTGATAATTGTTCTTCTTTATAACGAAATAGGAAATAGGCATTTAAACATGTGTCAAACCATCCTCAAATTGCTAACTGACCTCTACCCAGATGATACTTCAGAACGGAAGCTTTGGAAACTTAATACCTAGATGCTAATGTTCTTTTCACAGTTCATTTTTCATACCTTAACTCCCTATCCAGAATTTCATGAGTTGAAAAACTAATCAACTCAAAGATGCTTCAAATAAAAGTAATTCAGGGATTTCAGCACATTCCTCAAATGAAACAAAATTATAGCCTTGAATATAGTAAGGAGAAACAAATGGAATTTGGGTTTGATTTTTGAAATAAGATTCATATCGTATTGTAAACCTGCAGCAAAATCTAAATTTGGGGAAAAATAGAACTAGTACCTAAAAGCTAAAACTTCTGATTAATAGAACATAATTTTAATCTCATCTTTTTATTTTCCAACAGAATTCAGTTGTCATTGGCACCATTATTTGTAACCAATTATCATGAAAAAAACCTTCAGGCAATGATCAGCGGGGCTAGAGGAACAGTTAAGTAAACTGTCAACCTGTATAGTTAGACAACATTTTGAAAAATTAAATGAGTGATAAGCTGTCATACCTTAGACGATGGAGAAATGCTGCGGATTCCAAATGCTTGGGTCGTCACTTGTGAGAGGAAACGCTTATTTTTGCCAACTTCATGCATATTAAACAGATACAAGCCATGTGTAGCCAAAGAAGAAAATAAAAATGTTTGGAATATTGAAGGAACATTTTTTTTAAGGCTTCTCCTGGATGTCTGCTTTTCCTTTTAATCTCTGGCATTTTATTGTTGGCACCATTCATTGGGCTTTTAAAAAAAATCAAATGATTTTCTCTGAATAAGAATGAGTCACTATCTTATTTGCATGTTTATCCGGAGTAGCTCAAAAGTTCACGTTGTTTTTCTTAGTGGCAATAGCTTCAAAGGACACCATCTCTTGGGAAAGCCAATATGTTATATTTTGTAAATTAGTTTAGTTAGTTTTGCAGACAAAGGAGTTAATTGGCTGCGCAATGCACTCTGTAAAATCATGTATTTAATGACAACTGGATTTTATGTTTTTGGTTAAGAAAAATGTGGAGGCTTCTTTTGCATTAGAGGATGACTATTCACGTCAAATGAAATCTTCATGAAGTCTCAATTTGAGTCAGTTCTACGGATTCAAATTTCAGTTTATTTTAAGAGTTACTTTTAGGTTTGACCTAAAGACCAATTTGTCTCTAATTGTTTCAAGGATAATCTTTATGTGAAAACTTAAGAATCAAACCAAACTACTTGAAACAGATTTGAGGAAATACTGTGCAGATGAATTTTAAATTCATATATTCATATCCAACCATTTGCATATTCAACAGACATTTACTGAGCACCTACTCTGTGCTTACCCTTGTATCTAAAGAGGAGAACAAACAGACCCGTGGCACAAACCTTGATCACATCATGTATAAGTGTTTTTGGGAAAGGCAAGAATCATTGTTGAAGAAGGCTGTTTTTATGTGCTAGCTGGTAGATGCATGTAAGCCGTCTTAGCGTTTCTGAAAGGTTAATTGCGAGAATAATTACTTGGTTCCATTCATGTTTGCCCTAAAACATAGAGATAACACTGCTGTACCCAAAGTCATAGCATTCTGTCAATCACAGATAGAGACAGAACCTCAGGGTCTCTGTTTTGGATACTTTGCAGTTCAGTAATGACAAGCTTGAGACAGAAAAGGAACAGTGAACACTGCAGTTGGATATTCTGCCCGCTACCAGAAGCTTGACCACAAGTTAATTCAGTAAAGAAAATAATTCAAATGATAAGGATTAAAAGAATCTCAAAGTGGTGTTTCTCCATTTCTACAGAAAGAGAAAAAGAAGGCAGGGAGTGTTGTGGGTAGGGAGAAGCTGGGGAAAAAGAAACAATGATCAAAATATAGTATATGAAAAAACCTCCATGAAACAATCAGAAAAAAAATGCTCTCAAAGCGTCAAGGTTGTATTGACAGTCAAATGACTGGCAAGTGAAATAAGGCATTTTTTTGCATTAAAAAAGTTGACATTAGTATGTTGGCACAACCTTAGGAAGATAAGTATATAGGAAAATAAATTCCTAAATCTAAAAATGTTGAAAGAGACGTATTCTTTCTCTTAAAATTTTTTTTAAAGACTTTGGATGGAAAATCTGTAATGAAGGCATTTATGACATGCAAAATAGTCTGAGATCAAGCATTGAAAAATTAAATTCTCCTTGTTCTCAATTTCTTATTCCAAGTTTAAGTGGCATATTATATACAAGCGCCAAACTCCTCCCATCCACTATATCATGTTCATCCCAAGTGGTGTGGAGAAAGGGGAAGTAGGGTTTATGAAAAGGTTGGAGAGAAATTGTTTAATTCTCGCGGTAGTTGGCTTTCCTAGGAACGATTATGCACTCCTTATGAATGTGACATTGAAAATCTGTACTTTTTATAGTACGCAGTGGGAAAAAATGTAAGCTGTAAAATGTTGCTTTAAAAACGTGTTTAAAAACAGTGTTCTGACACTTTATTGCACAATGAGCTCTTGCATTAAGCATTTATGGCAGCAACAAATTCACAGCATGGTTTTGATGCAGTAATAAAAAGCACCAAAATGGGTCCAACTGACATTTTACAGCCAGAACAAAGGGTTGAAAGTTTACCGCTTGTCTACAGCTTCTCCATGTTAGGTATTAGCTATGTTATCCATAACAGGTTTACAGATTACCCATCCCCAAAACATTTCTAAAAGTAAATGGCTAGTGAATTCAGTCTTTCAACCACTTTCAAGGATAAAGATGCTCCAATCCTATTGGCAAACAGTTTTAAAGTAATTAGGAAGGCCTATGGTGTTTACTTGTGACCAACCGGTGTGAGCATATAGAGTTCATTCAAAATCTATGCTTTCCCGAGGAAGTAATCCAATACTCCTTTTTACCCTTTCCTGCAGGGCTAGGCAATCCTTAGACTTTGTGTACCCATCAATGGGAAGGAGCGATGATTCTCTCAGCTGTTTTATATAGTTCCCCCTTAGGTTTTGGCAAACTATTGAGTATGTGCATAATCATTGCAGTTTGCCAGCACAACCGAAAAGTAGGCAGCTAGCTCCAGTACTCTTTCTGCTGAACTCCGCCACCCTGCCCGCTGTAACAAGCACTGCTTTTCCTGACCGTGGCACTTCACCAATATCAGATCACTGTGCTTACTGAGTGGCATCTCTCCTAGAGCTTATTCAAAATCCATGAGGATTTCTGAAATGCTGGTCGAAATCTTAAGGAGGCTGGGTGTTGGAAACAGGTGTGCTGTTTAATCCTGGCAGCCCACATACGGCCATAAAATGTCTCCCAAAGACACTAAGATTTAAGAATGTGGTGGTAGAATAAATGGGTGGAGCATTAAATAGCATTTACAAATGAGGGTGGGATAATCAGAGACTTTGGTTGGTTTATGACTTGATCTATTGGAAGAGATCTAGAATTATTTTCTTGAGCCAATTTTTTAGTGAAACTTCTGCTGCCAAGAGGCTCATGACTTGGACATAGTGCTGTCCAGTGTCTCCACATTGCAACTGATGCCAAGAGGAGCTCTTCCCTAAAGGCCCTTCCATTTGCCTGAATTTTGTGTTCATAATTTTTGATGTTAGACAGTGATTTTGGGATTGAGTTACAAAAAGTTAATTTCCAGCCAATGTACTCTCTAAATCATGGAAGAATCAAGTGTATACCATAGACGGTTAAAATATTTAAAATTTATTTTTATATTAGAGATCATCTCTAGATTTCTGCACACACTTAAAAAGTATTCTAGCAATGAGGCATATTCACACCTAGATATTATCTACTCTTTTTTGATCATCACTTATCTATCTCTTACTTAATTTATTTCTATTTGATTTTATTGTTAAAGTATTTATCTAAGATGAAAACAAACACCTAGACTTTCCTGGGAAAATATCTCAAAAGTAAACAATAATGCTAATGCAGTTAACATCACCACCTTTAAGCAATTAACATCACCACCTTTAAGCAACCCGTACGTTATTTTATTTCCTTCTGAGCTGTATTAGATCCCTTTCATGATGTGGACGGTAATAGTGAATTGAGTATATAAAATTGGTCCCAACCTTAAAAATAGCGGGAATGTCACAGCCTTCATCAGAAAAGCTGTCCTTGGAGCAGATAGCAGGGAATTCGGGCACTCATAACCAGTCAAAGAGCAGAGAATAATCGTCAGTGCAGCACGTATCCTTAAATGAATATCTGTGTTATACCCTAGTCCACGAGGTTCAGGGATGTTGTAAAACAGGTCACAGACAGTCTGTAAGAGTCAGAGGTTGGAGATGACCAAGCTGACTGAGTGTCTTCTGAACCTGCTGTTCTGCTTAGGAACTCAACCCAACCACAATTATCCACACAACATATGGATAAGATCCAGTTAGTAAATATTCCAGAATCAACTAGGTGACCTGAAGTTCCACCCCTAGCTAAGTATCTATTGACAGTTGATGTTACTGAGGGTGGGAGAGTAGATAGCTCATGCTCCAGTATATGGCCCAACATACATCCACAAGTGGACGATAGCAATGGGCCTCAGAGAACTCAGAAATGAAATGGGTGTGAGGTTGGAAGGAGAGCCATCATGGAGAAAATTCAGGGTAGCTCAAATTATATTATATAGTTCTATGAAATTCTCAAAAGCTGTTTAAAATAATTCAAGAATGAAAAGAAAATGAGGTAGCATCAGTGGGCACATGAAGTTGACAACTAAAAACCTATGATACTCTCTTAATGATTTCTCATTATGTCCTAGTTTATATTGTTTATATTATTTATCATTTCATAATCTCTGAAAGGCAGGGCAAGCTTCTCCTCCTCATGTACAAACAAAGGAAGCTTTGTACTGAAAAGTTAAGAATACATTCAGGAATCATTTACAATTTAGCACAATGGCACAAATGCGGCCATGATAAACAGACAAATCAAATCTGCTGTTTTGTTATAAATTCCAGGTTTTTTTTATTATAAAGTATACTATTTCTATTGTTAGATTTAAGTCCTATAGTAGTAGCTGTTCCACACTGTAATTGTCCACCCTGGTCCACACCATACCCTAACTTACTCTTCAGTTAAACTTCATTCTTTTTTCAGATGTTTCTAAACTCTTAAGCACACAGACAATCACTGTTATTCATGAGATAAGCTATTTGTTGTGTACAATTACCGGAACAACTTACAAATCAAATTAGAAAGAACTTCCTCTCTCCTCCATCCGAAAGACCATCTTAAAAACTAATTTTTGGGTCTGGGTTATCTCACTCAGTAAAGTATTTTCTATTTCCATCCATTTCATGCAAAGTTCAAGATATCATTGTTTTTTACTGTTGAGTAGAACTCCAAAGTGTATATGTGCCACACCTTCTTTATCAATTCTTCTATTGAGGGGCACCTAGGTTGTTTCCAGGTTCTAGCTATTACAAATAGTGGTGCTATGAATACACTTGAAAGAATGCTTTTGTAGTATGATTGGGCATCTCTTGGATATATTCCCAAGAGTGGAATTGCTGGATCCTAAGGTAGGCTGACTCCCAGTTTCCTGAGAAACCACCACACTGATTTCAAAAGTAACTGCACAAGTTTGCATTCCTACCAACAATGGATGAGTGTTTCTCTTACTCCACAACCTCTCCAACATAGGCTATCATTGGTGTTTTTGATTTTAGCCATTCTGACAGGTTTAAGATGGTATCTCAAAGTTGTTTTGATTTCCATTTCCCTGATCACTAAAGAGGTTGACCATGACCTTAATTGTCTTTTGGCCATTTGAACTTCTGTTGAGAATTCTTTGTTCAGTTCAGCATCCCATTTTTTAATTGGGTTACTCACTCATAAGCAAATTCTAGCCATAAACAAAGGACATTGAGCCTATAGTTTGTGATCCTAGAGAAGCTAAATAAGAAGGTGAACCAAAAGAAAAACACGTAGTTATCCTACGGGATATTGGAAGTAAACAAGACTGACAGGCAAATGTTGGGAGCGGGGGTGGGGAGGATGGATTGGGGGGAAGGGGAGATTGGGAGAGAGAAGGGAGAAGGGGAGGATTGGGGAGAGCTTGGGGGAATGGTATAATTGAGAAGGAGGAAGGGTGGATATGGAAGCAGGGAAGAAGTTATCCTAACCAAGGGAGCCATTTTAGGGTTGGCTAGAGTCGTGGCTCTAGAGGGGTTCCCAGGTGTCCAAGGGGATTTCCCCAACTAGTTCCGTGGGCAGCAGAGGAGAGGGTGCCTGAACTGGCCTTATCCTATAGCCATGCTGATGAATATCTTGCATATCACCATAGAACCTTCATCTGGCGATGGATGGAGATAGAAACAGAGACCCACATTGGAGCACTGGAATGAGCTCCCAAGGTTCAAATGAGGGGCAGAAGAAGGGAGAACATGAGCAAGGAAGTCAGGACCACGAGGGATGTGTCCACCCACGGAGACGGTGGGACTGATCTAATGGGAGCTCACCAACGCTAGCTGGACTGGGACTGATGGAGCATGTGATCAAACCGGACTCCCTGAACGTGGCTGACAATGAGGGCTGACTGAGAAGCCAAGGACAATGGCACTGGACTTTGATACTACTGCATGTACTGGCTTTGTGGGGGCCTAGTCTGTTTGGATGCTCACCTTCCTAGACCTGAATGGAGGGGGGAGCCTGGATGGAGAGGGGGAGGACCTTGGACTTCCCACAGGGCAGGAAACCCTGACTGCTCTTTGAACTGGAGAGGGAGAGAGAGAGAAATGGGAGGAGGTGGAAATTTAACATAAAAGTAAAAATAACTCATTTTTAATATTTTTGTCACAATCTATTAGTTGTGTCTTAAAGTCAGGCAACAACTTGAAGAAGCTGTATAATGACGGTACAATCAATTAATTTTTACTTCAAGTTGCTTAGTCAGAAGTCACAATAGCACACAAGAAGTGACTTGTGTGCCGCTATTGTGACTTCTTTGGCTCCGGATTTCAAACAAATCAAGTCCCGTAGGAAGAAGCAGGGCAGGGGCTTGCTTAGAAAAGGGAGTTTGAACTTAAATCGAGCCAATTCTGCTAGTTAAGTAGCTTTCTTTAAACAAGAATCTCTAGAAGTTCAGAAATGTCTGCAGAACTTGTTTTTAAAAATTTCTAAATTTTAATTCTAAAAATGTTTCAAATACATATTCAATCAAGTCAATGTGTGTTTCAGTCCAGCAATGCTTTGAGAAATCAGTTTAAGAAATGGTAAGTACAGGGCATCACTTATTCAGTCAATTAATTCAAGCTAGAAATAACTGCATATTTATCTTAAAATGGTACAGATGATATGATATTGGTGGTAATAAAAAGTTTGTGAAATTTAGTGACTTCAGGAAGTTAATACAGCAACATGAAAATAAATATTAATCCTTGATAATTAAAATGATTAAATATTGAAAAATATTAAATATTGATAATGAAATTCAGTAATTTGGTCACAGTAATCTTTTTTAAATCATGAATTTTGGCTGATCAAATGCCTCAGAGAGTCAAAGACCTTGATGCCAAATTTGGTAATCTGAGTTAGAGCTCCCACAAGCTGTCCACTGACCTCCTTGTACACACAGTGGAGTGTAGGGTATACAGTACATCCCCCCAAAAATAAGTAAAACGAAAATCAAAAACAAGAACTCAAAAGTGCCTTAAAATTATGAATATTTGCTAAAGTAATCACTAAAGAAATGAAAATAAAATTGGTATTCAATCAGGTACATGAAAAGGAGAAAATATAATTTGAATGGAGTTATGGCCTATGCTTGCATTTTAGAAAATCTCTGAAAAATAATTTTTTTGAGCTCTACATTTTTCTCTGCTCCCTTCCCTGCTTCTCTCCTCCCCGTCAATCCCTTATATTATCATGTTCCTAGAGATTTTAGCTTAAGGTCTTTAGAAATCATTTTTGGGGCACAATAGAGGTCCCCAGAGAATGTGAAATCACATGTAAACTTTGCTGTAGTCTGAAGTGATGAAGTATATTTACATAAGTTCTGACTGATATGAAGAAGCCCAACATTTCATTCCAATCATAAAGGAATCCCTGCCCCACCGTGTAAGGTCACAACCAGTGGTCTAGACCTCCGAGGGTACAAGCCACCATCATGGTGTTTTATCTGTCCCCTATTTATAATACAGAAGCTGTCCTAGGCCAGAGCCCAGGACATAAGTTTAGGTGTCTCTATGATCTAGAAAGTCAATTGAAAGATTGCCATTATTAAATGACAGTAACTCTCTTAGCACATATGCATTTGAGACTCACAGAAGAGAAATGATCATATTGCATATCTTTGGGAAAAGTTAGGCACTTTCTGCAGAGAGTGAATGTGGGTCCTAGTTTCCCGACTGAACTATGAGTGAGTGAAGTGTATTCAGCAACTGATGGACCCTCCATTTTAAAACAGTCATATTATGGAAATCACACTATACAATCAAAGGTATATGTATTTCTTTGTTCTTTAATATGTGAAAGTCAACATATATGTGGGCCCAGAAACTTATTACTTGGAAATTCTCATTAATTTTTTATCATTTAATGCTAATTAATGCATCACAAAAGATAGATCCAGTCAACACATATCAAACTCTCTCAGGGAGTAGAATTCAGGGCCTCCTGTGCCATATGAACTCCTGCTGTCACCACCACCTTTTCTGTCCAACCCTCATTATATCTGAGGAGCTCTCTGTGACCCTTTCCTACATGAAAAATGAATTTCAGTGCCTTGTCTGTCCAGAGGTGCTCAAGATGCAGGTGAGGACCATGGTCTGTCAGCATGTTACTTGTAGATATCCTTTCCTGACTGCAATGCCAAAAAGTGGAATACATTGTACCCTATGTTGTGGACGTGTAACTAGAAGAGAAAGAACATGTCCAAAATGGACCTTGAGTCTTGAAACATCATGAAGAAGTTTTCAGGTAGCTGTAGGTGCTGCTCAGAAAAAGATTAAATTCTATTGCATGAGGCATTACAAGTCTTGTAAAGGGTATCAAGATGAACATGGTGTTTCTTCTGTCATTCAAAACTTTTAAGATTTCTCAAGATTCAGTCAGGAGTAGTAATTTGAATGAGATGTCTACATCTGATAATATAGAAACTCACCAAGAGAAATCGAGAATATTCAACTAGATGAGGAAACCCAGTATCAAAATGCTGTGGAAGAGTCTTTTCAGTTAAATCTCTGATGTGCCTAGACATTTCTGCAATCTTGTACCTGTAAGGGCCATCTGTATCGGGAAGATAATATGTCGTCACCATTACAGTAATTTGCTGTGTATAGTGGTGGTGGCACACACCTTTAATTCTAGCACTTGGGAGGCGGAGGCAGGCAGAGCTCCGTGAGTTCGAGGACAACTTGATATATAGAGCTAGTTCCAGGACAGGTTCCAAAGCTACAGAGAAACCCTGCCTCAAAAAACAAACAAACAAACAAACAAAAGTAATAAAAATAATAATCCAGTCTCCTGTATTAGGATTTTGACTGAACATAATGGTGGGCTACTGTAAAAAAAATAAAAAAATGAAAAAACCAACCAAACAAAAAACCCACAAATTGATAACACATAAAAACCATAAACAATATAAAAGTTACACCTTTTTAACCATCCATTCTATTTAATTTTCTGAATGCTTGTTTTATTTATTGATTTCCCTGGGAGGTGTATGCATATGCCTTATCATATTTCTGGAAGTCAGATGTCAGCTTCTAGGAGTCTACTCTTTTCATCCACCATGTGAGTTCTGGGTGTCACCCTTAGTTTGTCAGGTTTGATGGCAAGCACCTTTATCTGCTGAGACATCTCATCACCATTCCTATCACCATTATTTAGGAAAAGCATGGTTTCATTCACTTTTCATCTAAAATTCACAATATTATATCATCTGAATGTGGGTTAAGTTACATTATAATAAATAGGAGGTAAATATATGTAAATGTGTCTAACTTTTAGCTACTCCGAATCTTGCCTTCTGCTTCTCCGAGTCTCACGAAAAGCTAGTGGCCAACTTCAAGTCTTTTTTCTCTTTGGCGTCACATATTGCATCTCAAATTGTCAGTGATCTTTAGGATAATATTTACCAAATCTGCTCTATAAATATGCACCTTATTTTCTTTAGTTTTTAATTGCTTATTTTGTTGTAATTTTTATTATTTTATACTTAGGTGCTTACATTTTGTGTCATCATAGTTAATTAAAATAGGGCAACGGGTGTCTTCCTACGACACAGCGGTTATGTCTGCATACTCCTGAGCCAAATATACTTACCCTGATTTTTGTCTTAGGCACCCAGAGTGCTGTTTTGAGGAAGATTTCCATGTGTTCTGGAGTTCTGGTTTTTGTTGTTGTTGTTTTGTTTTGTTTTGTTATGGTTTGGTTTCTGCTCTGTAAGTAGAATGAGAAAACACCTGTGCTCAGGGATAACTGTGGTAAATAAATGAATAAGTGTGAAAACTCAGACCAGTGAATAAATAGCACACACTAGCCTATAAATGTCCCAGATTTTTGTTACTATGATCATTGTCATTATCATTAATACCCTGTGCCATTGACACCCAGGAGTAACTTGGGAAAAATACATAAACAACTGAGTCTCTGTTTCCTGTCTCTACATCAATTCCCGAAACAAAGAAAACTTTGAACTTATTGATTCCTGTAGCTTTAAATATTGCTGTCATTGTTAGGATTCTTTATTATCGAATATTTCAAGAGCACAATCTCCCAAATACTTAAGCTTCTGAACTCATTACTATAAAGTATTAAAACCCATAGATGTAGCCTTGATGAAGAAACTTGACTGTAGGAGACTTAGGTTACTAGCACGATGCCACCACATTTATTGATCCTCTCCAAAGCTGTCCAGAACAAAGATAATCAATTAGACAATCAGTCGTTCAGTCCTTGGCTCTTTTCTAATCTTAATACAGACTTTCTTCTTCTCTCTCTGTGAGAATTACTTATATATACTAAGTAATTTGTCTTTGTTGCTTATATAATGCTGTTATAAGCCAAATGAGATAGTCAGCTAGTTAATAAGTCTGTGATATTCCCTAGCCTGGATTATCAAGTAAGTCTCCCCCACTATTATTATTGCCAGTTTTGTACATGGGGATAGATATGGATCTATTTTCATTCTTCTACATATTGACATCCAGTTATTCCAGAACCATTTGTTGAAGATGCTGTCTTTCTTCTATTGTATAATTTTAGCTTCTTTGTCAAAAATCAGGTGTTCATAAATGTGTGCATTAATATCCAGTTCTTTGATTCGATTTCATTGGTCAACCTCTCTCTATAGAGTAGTAGGCTGTGTTTCAGGGTTCTACTGAGATTGTAGGGAGTAAGGAGGGATTGAGGGAAGAGTGGAACTTGTAGCTTTCAGGGTCCAATGGATGAAATAGGGATATTTGTCAATTTCCTTTTCATGTATTTGGAAATTGCTTTATTATGATTGCATACATCTAGTTCAGAACTTTGTTTTTCATTAAGATTTCATACTGTCTATATTTTAATTTGACTATTAGTTTGACTATTAGTTTGAAATGCTTATTTGTAATACTCTTTATCCACAGCACCTCACTAGACTTTCATACAGACACCCACATGCGCATATATATACATCATATATGTAAATATACATATATATACATACATATAAACACATACAGGTACAAACATATACACACACCCTAACTTCGCTTTTCTTTTACGTCAAATATAGCTCTCTTTGATTTTTGGGTCTTTTGAGTTTTTGAGTCAGGATCTTTCCTGAATGATTTGGAATTCACTGCATAAACCAGGCTAGCCTCAGAATCATAGAGATCCACCTACCTCTGCTTCTCAAGTGCTGAGATTAAAGGTTTGTGTTGCCATGCCTGACCTTTATTTTTTTTTTGTTTCTTGGGCAGGGCAGGGGGTGGATTTCCTTGAAGTTAAAAACAGTAAAGCAAATGTTTTTGAATGATTTCATCATCAAGTTCATTAGAGCTATTTGATTGGAGTTTTAGTCAATTTATGTGAGTGTAATTACTTGTTTACGTGGATTTAGACTATCTGAAACTTGATTTCCTCTTGTCCCATTTGTTTGCTCTCTATGCTTCTATTTGGTTTGCTTTATTGAATAGAATAGATTCTTCCACCTATTTCTCTACATCCTATTTTAAAATCACACATCCTTGTATTATTTCATTGATTCTTCTAGAGATGTGCATGTAATGTTTATTATCTCAACCTAAAATGAAAGCATTCACTGAATTTCCAAGAAGTCGTGATCCAACAACAGCGTTTTTGTTTGTTGCCCCCTCCTCTTGGAAGTGTGGTTTCCCCAATGTTTTTAAACATACACTACTGATATCATGCCACACTAGCTTTACATTTTTAGTAAAGCATAGACCCTCAAATGTTGAAGCCCCTGTCAGTTTCTCCTTTTTGTGTATATAATAAATGATTGTAGTTGTTGAAATTTTAACTTTCTAATGCCCTTCATCCATGTCTGCTTAATTTTGACTTTATTTGACATTATATTCTCTCTGGCTCACAATTTTTTTGATAGTTTCTGAGAATTTCTTGAAAGATCAGACTGTTGGAGATAAATGATCCCATAGATGATCTAAAATATCTTAAAAATCAGTAATTACATAATTCACCAGGTTGCTTTCAACATTTCTGGTTCCTCTTTACTATTTAGCAATTTTATGTAGGGTCTCGTAATTGTCTATTTCTCTAGTTTGTAAGTTTGCATATTGTGATCCACTTCAACCCGAAGAATGACTTCATAATTATCACTAAACTGTGTCTTATTTTCCTTCCATCCCACTTTGTCCCTCTTTCTTCCATTGTATCAGCTACACGAAGACTGTATCATTTGATATTGCCATCCAGATCTTGTGGACTCTGTTCACCTACCTGTATCTATTAATTAGTCTTTACATTTCCTTACTTTATGTAGTTGGTACTTGTCTTCTTCTGTGTCTGCATCCATCGAGGAAGTTTCATTATACCCTCATTATGTCCCCTTTCTTTCTTGAACTGTCATTTAGGTATTATTTACTGTTTTCAAATCTTCACTGGCATTTCACATCTGTTCATACATTCTATATTGTGTTTCCACTATTGTATCTAAAATATTTTTCATGGGCCATGTCTGATTAGACAGTTCACTTTCTCTTTGGTTTATAGGTCACTTCGTCTCCCTTCTTTTCATGTGTTGTAATTTTATTGATAAATGTAAACAAAGACTAAAGCAAATGGCTTTTCCGGTCATATTGTTTTCTTTCTGGTAATTAATACAGAAATTGTTTCTATTTAATACAATGTATTCTGTATTCATCATACTCTTAACTTTTTTGTTTCTCTAGTTCAAACTTTACTATTTCTTCTGATAGCACCTGTCTGCTGAAATATCTGTTTCTCCTTGGTATAGATGATGTTTGCTTAAAAGATAGTGAAAGGTCCAGACTGCCTGTGGAATTTCTCACAAGATCTTGATTGGTCTGCAGATCTCAAGAATTCCCATGTGCCTTCGGAATATCTTAGGACTATCTTTCACCTTCTCTGTTCCATATCTAGTTCCAAAGCTATAAATGGCTACTGTTTTATAACCACGTAGAGGAAAAAGCTCAGAACAACTTCAATGTTTCCTAGATTCTAGTCATTCCTCTCAGAGTTCAGGAAGTTGTCTAGGCATGTTTCCTAGGTAGATAGACAAATGGAAGGTGCATTTTCAACTTGTCTCCCCTCCTACAAGGTATCCAGCAATGAGCATATACACAGTGTAAAGACAAGGATTACACTGTGTTTTCTCTGAGCTCCCTGCTTCTCCGGAAAATATGAGGGTATAATATGGTGGTTCCTTTTTGCTTCAGAAGGTGTCTCATTCACCTGTTCTGTGCCATCGACGAGTTTTGTCAACAATATCTTGTGAAAATCTACAGAGTGAAATATGAGTCCAAATTTCTCATATTTACAACATAATCTGCCCCCCAATCAAGCACAGTGTCTTGTAACCCAAGCTAGCCTCTAACTTGCTTTCCAGCATAGAAGACCTTGAACTTCTTATCCTCTTGCCACTGCCTCCTGAGTGCTGGGATTATAAACATGTAACCCCACACCCAGTAGCTTGGATTGTAAATTGCGCACTAACATGTATTTATACTTTCAAATTTTGATAAATTCAGGTGCTTTTGTTCATATCTGTTGAAACCCTAACCCTTTCTGGTAATTCTGTCAAGAACAAAATCTGCTTTCCTTGTCCCTTATAAGGACATATTTGTTGTTGTTGTTGTTGTTTGTGCTCATTTGTTTTAAACATTATCCTTTCTGTTTGCTCAGGGGCTCTTGTAGACTGTGATCTTTTAGATTCTCTGGTGTGCTACTGCTGAGAGAGAGTGGCTTCTTGTGACTCTTGATGTCCGAAAAAACTGCTATGTGAGAGTTTTCATATGACTTCACTCCGCTAGTTACCTGTTCTCCAAGCATGCCTCATAAACTAGAATTAATCATGGCCAGATTATGGTTTGTAATAATAAGATTCATTAGCTTTTGCATATACCAGGCAGTGTCTTAAACTTTGCAAATCTATTAATCCTGTATTACTACGTGATCACTAGATCCCCGTATATGGAAGTTTAGGCTTCCATATACATATAGGGGAAAACTGAGCCTCTAGAAGTCTACCAGCAAGGAGATAATTATTGAACAAGACTACGGAAAACAGCAAGGTAGAAAAATGAGGAGGAAAAAGTGATGCACAGGAAACAGCATGAGGAATAAGGTGATGACAAATGGCTAATAGATACACGAGAGATGCTTAACCAGATTATTCACATTTTTCTAGAATAATAGCAGATGAGACCTTTCCAATGGGAAGTATTGTCCATGTAGGTAATGATGAAGAGTCTAATCCAACTGTAATTTGCAGGCTTATTGAAAAACACTATGAAAATGAGTATAATAGCATCAGTTAGTCAAATGGAACATTTACATATTGTATTTGGTTGGTGCTTTGCAGAAATTCTTACACAGACACTTTAATTTGAAGAGGTTTTCAGAACTAATACTTAGACCTAGACATTTAAATCATCTGGATTTTTGTGCACAGCTAGTAGCTCAGGCTAAACTAATTAGAAGCTAAACTACAAGTGTTCAAATATGTTCATAGCAGCATTACGTGTAACAGCCTGAACCTGTAAACAACCTAGATGCCCCTCAGCTGAAGAATGGATAAAGAAAACGTGGCACATTTACACATTAGAGTACTACTCAGCGGAAAAACAATGACATCTTGAAATTTGCATGCACATAGATGGAACTAGAAAAATTCTAGTTCCCGGAATTTGGTCTGAGGTAACCCAGACCAAGAAAGATGAACATGGTATGGACTCACTCATAAGTTGATGATACTAGCTGTGAAACAAAGGATATTGAGCCTATACTTCACTTTCCTAGAGAAGCTAAGAAACAAGATGAGCCCTAAGAAAAACATACATAGAATCACCTGGGAAGAGGAAATAGACAAGATCGTCTGACAAAATTGGGAGCATGAGGGTGGGGGGAGTAGGGAGGATGAGAAGGGAAGACTAGGGAGGAAGGTGAGGGGGAAGGTAAACTTAAGGGAATGAGATAGGTGAGACGGAGGAAGGACAGAGATGAGAGCAAGGAAAGAGATATTTTGATCGAGGGAGCCATTATGGGGCTAGCAAGAAATCTGGCACTAGGAAAATTCCCAGACATCCACAAGGATGACCCCAGCTAAGACCCTAAAAATAGAGGAGAGGGTGCCCAAACTGGCTTTGCCTTGTAGTCAGGCTGATGACTATCTTAAATATCACCATAGAACTTTCATGCAGCAACTGATGGAAACAGAGACAGAGATCTGAATCAGAGCACTGGACTGAGCTCCAGAAGCCCAGTTGAAGAATTGGAAAAATAGAGAATATGAGCAGAAGATTCCAGACAATGGTAGAGATACCCACTGAAACAGTTTACCTGAGCTAATGGGAGCTCACCAACTCTAGCCAGACAGGGAAGGAAAAGCATAGGTCCAAACCAGTTCCCCTGAATGTGGGTAACAGTTCTGTGACTGGAACAGACTGTGGGGCTACTAGCAGTGACATCAGGATTTATCCCTACTACTTGTACTGGCTTTTTGGAACCTACCTTTGGATTGATACTTTGCCCAGCCTAGATATAGTAGAGAGGGCCTTGGACCTTCCCCAATGTAATGTATCTTACCCTCTCTGAGGAGTAGATGGATGTCGGGGGTAGATAGAGGAAATGGGAGGAGGAGAGGGAGTGGAAATGGAGATTGGTACGTAAAATGAAAATGATAGTTTTCTTTTTAAAAAATAGAGGATTTTTCACATGTAAGTAAGACTCCCTTTCTTTAGTGAAATTCATGAGAGGCCTCAGAGAAACAGATGTGTAGGAAACAGATTAGATATTTGGAGACCCTGAAATTGCTATGTAGATGCCCGAGGCAGGATCCATGTCATACTCTAGACCATTATAGAGATGTGGTTACCAAGAGAAGAATATCCCTGTAAGAGATAAGATACCAATGATCTCCAGCACACCTCTTTATAGTTCTGATTGGAGTGAATTTTTCATTTGCAGCAAGTGTTGGTCATAGATGCTAATGCAGTACTTTTGCCTCAAAAACAGACACTACATCCAGATTTTTAAAAATAATGCTATTACTCTTACCCTACCTGAACTATTTCTTCAATTACAATTAGAATTGAAATAACATAGACATTGCTTATTTGTAGACATTTCCCAATAGTAACCTCAATGTCTGCAGTTAATAGGTCATCCAAGGAGAAGCAATCTCTTATAACAAATTAAGCACACAGTATTTGTTTGTTCAAATCACCCAATTAATGAGCCATCTAAGACACTACTTTTAAACAATAGCATTGGCTGCGGTGATGGCTCAGTGAGTAAAATGCTTGCCATGCAAGTGTAAAAACCAGAGTTTACATGCTCAGATCCCTTGTAAGAGCCAGAGGCAGAATCATATACCTGTAATCTCGCTGCTCTATAGAGATGAACTGAGGATACCAAGAAGCTCCTCAGTATGCTAGTTAGGCATTTGCAGGAGGAGATGCTATCTCAAGCACGGTAGAATTATAAGATCAATAATCGAGGTTGTTCTCTGACCCCCACATGTCTGCACTGGCGTGCATATACCCACAATAACCACCATGAGCATGTTCATGCATATCATGAGCTATAAACAAAAGCTTATAAACAAAACAAAAGAAATTTCTTCCAACTGATAAGTTTATTAAGAGGTTATAGAACCTGTCTTGAGGAAGTATCAGTAAATTTTCTGTTGGAGGAATGCCCAAAGAAGTATTATCCAGCAATGTCCATGAACTTGGAGTCTTTCCAAATATCACTGTTTTTTTTATTGATTTTTATTGAGCTGTATATTTTTCTCTGCTGCCCTCCCTGCATCTCCCCTCTCCTGCAACCATCTTCCAAGGTCCCCATGCTCCCAGTTTATAGGGTTACGCCTATAAATAGTCAAAGCATATTAGTTCATTTTTCTAAATTCCTGTGAATTTCTTCCAAAAAGCACAGCAATAAGTTGAAATTCATAACACCAAAAGAAAGCACATGAACTTGGTCTTGAGCGTGTAGTTTATTTTCAGTGGAATTCATTTCATCGAGGGCCTATCAAATGGCTCCATCATTTGTGGGAATATCTAGTGTCTCTAGTCAAACTTAACTTGAAAGCAGCCCTTTCTTGTATGGACTATGTTTGAAAAGTGAATGGGGGACTGTGCCATGTCACAAGCCCTGTCTCAAAACTGCTGCTGATCTAAACTTCTTAAATAAGATCCACATCTAAGGCATGTAGAAAAATCTTACTTCTGTTCTGTTTTGCAGGGTTCATTCAAAGCAGCTTTTCTGATGCACTCAATAGGTTCGTGGAGATAGGATCTGGTCTACAAACCTCTTGCATTATTTTTTCAAATTTTCTTTTAGTGCGAAGTGTCGGATTCTGTCAAAAATCTCTCATGGTCAGACAGCAAAGGAAATCTCAATTGACCCTATAAAATAAGATTCTATTATCATTAGGGGCATGATGTTCTGTGCTTTGTTGTACAAAGAAGACAAAGAAGCCATTCTTAAGTGCCAGATTTAAATAGTACAAATGGTAAATAAAGCTGACTCTACTACATACCAGTTCCATTAAATGGATTCAAAGCAGTTATGGAATAAGTATTTCACAAGAAGTGAAACACCAAGGCAAATGAGATCCACTGACTTCCTAGATTGTTCTCTTTCTATTTCTCATTGGCATGATCATTCATTGAGTCTGCAGGAGCACTGCTAGCTCACAAGACTCCTTGTTTTTCCAAACAGGGACTTGACAGAGAGTCTTCTCTATTATGAAATCCATTCTGAACTGTGTTTCTTACATGTTTTTAATTGTTTGAAGCTGCCGTCTTTTACCTATGGGCACAGTAAAGTAATGCTTAGGTACAACTCCTTTACCAAAAACAGACAAGCAAACAAACAAAAAATTGGAACAACATTTGTGTTTTTGTGCTCCATGTGACCTGTGAGGTATTCATTATTTTGAGATTAATATTTTCCTTATGAAACTAATGTTCCTTGTGATCATTAAGATATTAAACTGAAATAATGCGGGTATATCAAGATACCTCTGCAGTCAATGAATGGAGCCTTTCTCTCTTCTTGGATTAGGGTCTTGAAATCCTGTGACTCCCAAAACTGATCCTTATCTCAAAAATTCCAAGAAGGAAATTCCCAGACAATGGAGGGTGAATTTTAGAGAGGAATTTTTATAGGTTCAGAAGTGAATGCTTAAGAGGGTGAAAGAGAAGAGAAAACCAAACAAGAACAGGGTTACAGCCAAGCTGTCAGGCTGGGTGTACTTTACTTATGATGGAAACAAGAAAGAGATGGGGGAAGGGGATAAACTGAACAGTCCAATAGGCCCAGCCTCGTAGGTTGACTAGGTGTCTCCTCTTGGTTTAACTCATATACTCATATATGGCCTCCAGATAGTGATGTTCATTAAAGAGAAAACAATAAACAGGGATCAGATCTCTCATCTGGCACTGCTGACCCAGATGAGATTCTCAGAACAGTTATGTGAGTATCTTTTCTGTATGTCATCAATGTTTAGGCCCTGCTCTCATCAGAAATACCCTTGTTTGATTACTTATAGAGATTGAGAGAGGCAATATCAAATATCTTCATATTAGTGTTGCAGGGCCATTGAAGGCCCATTAAGGGAAATCTAATTCATAACCAGCCAAATAATTGGATTTTTCCTTCTGGATGGATTGTCATTGTCTCGTCTCTGAAGAGTCAGGTAGGGCTGGTGAATAACCTGGGCTAGCGACCAACTCTCATAAAGGCAAGTGCACCTTAAACCAAACTAAAGAGATAAGAGGAATAGCTAGCCATTACATGAGATAATACACTTGCCCTTCCCAGAATCCTTACCCTCTGTGAAATTACCATGGGATTCAGATGAAGGTCTGTAGTGTCAGCATGAAATCTCAGTTCTGACTCAGAAAGGCCCAGCTTTTCCTCGTGCTTCTTTTTGCCTTCCCTCCTCCTCCATCCCCTTTACATACCGAGCAAAGCCACCAAGAGAGCTTCCTTCCTCTTTTTCTGACTCTCTCTTCACATCATGTGTCGATCTAGCCACCATGTGACTGACTGGCATGCCAGATTGATTCAGAAGTTGTAGGTTTTTCTCTACTGCAGTTCCCTCTTTCGGGCAGCTGCTGAGATTTACACAGTTTTTCTTCTAAACTAAAAAGAATTATTCTTGAGCTTTTATTTAAATTTTTTCTCTTAAGATTTTTTTTAACAAAACTAAGAATGTCAAGAAGAGGCAACTATTTTCCAGGTATCATAAATACCCATTTTATACACCTTAAAAATTTGATAACGTTGGGTATCATATCATATTTTTCCTTCCAAGACTCAAGAAGCCGTGTGGAAGACGGGTAATCAATAAACACAGAGAAGATACACATATGAATTCACATTTTCTATACAAGTTCCAGTATGTAAAATTCCAGCACGAAGGTAGGAAAGTGGACATAAAACCCTATTACTAACTGAGGAGAGTCACTGGAAAGTTAACCACACAACTCCCAAGGTTTGCTCTATCACAAACTAGACTCAAGGGATAAATTAAATGATAGAAAAAAAATCTCCAGTTTGGGTGGGAAAAGATAAGACAGTAGAGAAGGTAGGAAGACTGGAGAGGGAGATGAGTATGTTAAACTTTTGGAAAAAAGAAACAAACTTGTTAAAAAAGTATAAAGTCATATCAAAGGGATATTTGAATGAAACAGGTAGAAACTTTTTCATGTAAAGTCAAGAAATTATTTTAAATGAACTATTTCAGCTGTCTAGAATATGTCAACATTTCATGCTGTTATTATCATTCACCTTCCAAAATAACATAAAGAAACTAATTTGTACATTATAAAAACATGACTCCCAAATCAACAACATTGTCAGGTAATTTCTAATTAATTCTTTTCCCCATTGGATTATTGGAAGTAATCTTCTGAGATGGGATGTGAGTTTTGAGAAGGTCTCTGTCCAGCATCCCATGAGTTTTATGTCTACTTAATTAAACGAAGGGTGGCAAGGTTCTGGAGTTCCAAAATTATGAGCCTCTTTTCACCTTGTCTGACGGTCAGAGAGTTTGGAGGTTGCTCATAATTGTTGACAAGTTTAACTACACATTTTGACTCAGGCTGTGTTACTCGGTTCTTTTGACATTAAGATGGCTCATAGAAGTAGATTCATTCCATCCTGGCAGATGGTCAGGATATGTAAGCATACTTCTGTTCCTTCTTATGTAATATGAAGTTACCTAAGGAACAGTTGCCTTCAGGATGCTTGGTCTAGAGTGACTTTACTGCCTAAACAACAGAATGCTAATGACTTGATGCCTCAGAATGTTAAAGCAATTAACTTTTTGAGTTGTCCTTTGTACCATGTTAAAGAAGTTTTTTGTTGCCTTTTCCCCCCTTTCTGTATTGGGGTATAAAAGTATATGGAAAATTACACCAAGAGATTTCGGGATTCATTGGAACTGCCTCCCGGTGCTATTATATGATTTCTGATTTATTATTTTCACGTCTTCGCACTTTTTATTTATATTTCTGATTCCCCATGCCCTTATCCTGGAAAGAGGTGTTTTTGTCAAGGCTGGTCCCCGACACAATGTGCCCTCTTTAGCACCATTATTTCCTTACCACTGCTATCCTTTTAATGCCTTGCCAACTTTTCCAAATTGACCATAAACAGAGACAGACAGGTAAATTAGAAATTTATGTGAGGTTCTTGGATCTGTTGAATAAAACATCTATTTAGAGAAACAAAAAAGCATTTTGACATTAGGAAAACAATCTTTCAAGATTTTAGGTGTTTTATTTTACTAGAGAAAAAGTTTTGAGGTGACAGGAAGACACCCTACCTCTTGGTATTTTTTGAAACAGGATTTTTCTGTGTAGCCCTCGCTGTCCTGGAACTCACTCTGAACATGAGACTGGCATCAAACTCACAGAGATCTGACTGCCTCTGCCTATTTAGTGCTGGGATTAAAGGCATGTACCACCAACTCCTGCAGGTAGACACTTCTTTGGGGATTTCTCCAGTGCACATGATCCTTCCTTGATTTTTCTCTGTTATGCACATCTCCATGGAATATTTTAGGACTGTTTCACCAAACAATTTATTTATATATCCACAAAACCGGAAAGAGATTCAAAGGAAAAACTTGTCTATAAACAATAATATTTGTTCTCAAATGTTTACCCTAAGTTAAAAATATGTGATAGAAAGAAAAGCATTGAGGGGGAAATGCTCATTTTTTAAAAGCTCTGTAAGCACTTTAGAAGCACATACTTATATACAAATAATTGATGGGCTAATTACAAATCATTCTTGTCTGGTTTCTTTCCTCCCCTATCAGCACTGGTGCCTCATTAGTGGACATCTACTGTAGCTCCTGATGTCATTATGGTTGCAGAAAACCTAAACCCTGTGCCATGTGTCTTTTTCAAAAGAAACTCAGCATGTATCGTGGTGAATTGAACTCCATCTGATTTTCTGTGATTTCTGGGACGGCGTTTTTATTTATGTTAAGATCAAGGTCAGGGACAAATGATTTTTGCTATATAATCATACTTCTGTGCAAAGAAAAGTTTACCATCTTTCTTTTTTCTTTTTTGCTTTGGTCTTTCTTTAGGAAAAGATCCTTAAAATTACAGAATAGTGACATTTTCCAATTGGAAAGACCCTTAGAGATTATCAAGCCCATCCCTTTTGTTTTAACTAGATTTGAACTGTAGGAAATTGAGCCCTAGAGAAATTAAGTGCCCTGCAGAAGGCAGCCCATGTTATTAAATGTAGACTTCAGAGCAGCCTTTGAATCTTTGACTATAACCATCGGTCCAGAGCTCTGGTGACTGCTATATAAAGCTATACTTCTTACTTGTAACCTCACTTTGATTTTATTTCTATTAGCTAAATATTGATACCAATTTTTGTGTTGTCTAATAGTTGACGAATTTGTAGCCCTCTTGCAAAAACTAAAACAACTTATATTCAATAAAATGCTTATATAAGTTTGTTGACTGAGTTTTCTGTCCTGCCCGGTTCCCGCATCGTTAAGTCCCAAAGAAATGCACAGGGGTCTACATTAATCATAAACTGATTGGCCTATTATCTCAAGCTTCTTGTTAACTCTTATAACTTATATTAGCTCATAATTCTTGTCTGTGTTAGCCACATGCCTTGGTACCTTTTTCGGCAAGGCAGTCACATCTTGCTTGCTCTGTGTCTGATTTCCTCTCTGTCTGGGGGATGACTGCAGACTGAAACTTCCCTCTTCCCAGAATTCTCATTTCCCTGCCTCTACTTCCTGCCTGGCTACTGACAAATCAGCATTTACTTAAAATACAAGTGACAGGGTACAGACCATTGTCCCACAGCATGTGTTAAAGTGTTTTAGCCATTTAGAATATGCAAATTCACTTTACTTGGCTTCATTGTGATGTTGCATGATAAAATCAGCTGAAATATTTTATCTTAATTTTAATTTTTTATTCTACATTATAAAGTATTGTCTATTGTTTTTAATTAGACAAAACTTGGCTTTTTTGTTTTCCTTGGTACAGAAAATACATATAATTTATTTCATACATTTTATGTGTTAGGCATAGCTTCAATGCCCCCCCTCCAAATATTCTTATTTAAAATACTCTAGAACTCAGCAAAATAGGTTTTTCTCTAACAATTTTCCATAAAAGAAATCTTGGGTAAGTTAAGCACCTGTTGAGAGCTGCTAAGTTAGTGCATATTAATGCAGAGTTACAAACAAAGGAAATATAACAATTGAGGTCATGTTTAAAATACGGTCATTTATAAATTCTAGAGCATTCAGTAAATGACACTTGTTTCCTTGTTTGTTTGTTTTTTATAGAACCTACTAGGGCATTAAAATGCTAAGTGTTATGGATATAACATCTTAGATTTTGTGGATTTTAAGTCAAATCTCACAAAGGTCACAATCTTAAAAATTTTTTTTTATTAAAAATTTTCACTTCCTCCCATTTCCCTCCCCCTCCTCCCACTCCCCTGCTCCCCAGTCCAAAGAGCAGTCAGGGTTCCCTGCCCTCTGGGAAGCCCAAGGTCCTCCCCTCTACAACTTACAACTATTTTTGCTCAAGTTATATTTCAAACATACCCACATTACGCCCCCACCCCACACATCTCCAGTTAACTCTTAGTTTATTATTATAGCTGGACTGAGATATTTGACCAATGTCATTATTTGTAATTGGGGCATCAGTACTTCAAGACAATTAGCTGCTTCTTATGAAAAAACTAAAAATAATAATGTTGATGCTAACGTGTGTTGCTCCTGCCTCTCAAAGCAAAATATGGATCAAAAGCACATTTGCAGGCCGTTTCTCTGAAGAACAGAGGAGCAGAGCACAGATTGGAGGAGCTCGGGATAATGGAGTATAGCATACTAGGATGTTAGTCAAATTGGTCACAGAACTCCATAGAGATGGAATTTAACCTCCTCTGTGTCCTTTTGAAGAGCCAGATAAAATACCTCTCATCATTATCTACATGGGATGAGATAAAGGACGCATTGGCCCACCTGCGTTTGGCTCTTATGCTTTTACTGATTCTGTATGTATGAACACGGGCAATTTTCACAAGCTCTATACTTTGTATTCAGAGAAGTCTTCAGAAGAGCAGCAGAAAGAATACCAATGTGAGCTTCGGCAAAAGTCCTTTTTGACTTGTATCTGTAGAGAGCCGGTCAAAGCAAGCTCAGAACTGGTCACCGAGGAGCAAGGGAAGGTCACAAGGATATGCAGTGGGATCCAAGAGAGCTCCATTTGAAGGGCAGCTTGTACCTGATGATTTTACTCCTCACCATATATTTTAAAAGAGAGTGGAAAAAAAAATATAATAGACAGGACATGTTTCAGCAATCCTAAAATAGCAGGCAATTTCAATTTGGAGCATTAATTGCTCACATCAGTTCAAAACTAAGAGCTTATACAGTAAACTTAGACATCAGTGCCACAAGGAAATGAAGATAACCTTATGGACTCATGGGATCACAGAACAGAAGGGGTCACAAAATGCCATTCAGTCTATATGCTGCTCCAAGCAGTAATTTGCCACATATTTTATTATCTTGACATTTAAATATCATTGATTGGCTCAACTATTTTCCAGAACTAAGTTTTCCCTTCTTGGCTTGGCTATCTATTCTCGCTGTTGGAACCACAAAATTAATTCAGAATGCCTTGTGCCCCTCAAGTTCTCACTTAAAAATCATGTATAGCTTCATATATTATCTCCATTAACTAGAGAAGTTCATAGAATTGAGTTACAAATATTTGGAACAGAACGTTCCAGCGATATCTAAAATTTTCTCCAACTGTTAATTCTCTTTCTCCATGGTTTTTTAGTACAAAAAATTTGGTATTTATGTTCCATCAGCCTTAAAAAAAAATGGTCCCTCCAGGAAAATAAACAACACAGGAACATGCTGATTGCTTGGCTATTCATTCATTTGAAGACATTCCATCCCATGGTTCAATAGGCTAGGAACTATACCATAAAGTAGAGTCAGTTTTTTCCTAGCTACACAGACTGACATGGTCAGAATCAGTATTTTTTAAAACTGAGCATGGTTATGAAAGAAGGAATGTTGAGACCTCACAATTAAAACAGGAACCCTTCTTGCCTCTCTTAAGACACTAGTGAGTTTAGGAAACCTGTTCTCCTCTGATTCAGCAGCTTCTAAAGGGTAGCAACAGCTTCTTGTTTATGACTTTATAACTTATCTTTCACAACACCTGACACTCATTACTGATGAAAAAGTGAACTAATCTTCTACTTGAAGATATTTCATGAGTACCACTCAGTTCAGTTTATTTATAATGTAAGGCAAGCACTTTAAAGCTATATATGAAACCAATCCCGATTGCACTATGCAGGAGAGATCAGTAATAAAGATATCTGCCCAAATGAGAGGGAATAAAAAAGTCTTAAGATAAATCGAATTAATACTTCAGAAAACTGTTTCCATTTTATTATCGAAATACTTAGTTATGTCTAGCAATTCTGTCCCAATTTTTGTTATATAAATAAAGTTAGTGCATGAATTAATAAGATTCCATTGTGCTTCATTATCAACATTGAATAGCTAAGATGTCTTCAATGAGATTTACTGCACTTTAAGCATTTCTATGGAAGCAGAAACCTATTAATATGTAGTCTATGTGTTTTTCCTTTGTATTTGATCTGATCTAGAAAACAAACTGAAATA
The DNA here is from genome assembly GCF_982192425.1 of Myodes glareolus. Lineage (NCBI taxonomy): Eukaryota > Metazoa > Chordata > Mammalia > Rodentia > Cricetidae > Myodes > Myodes glareolus. The sequence continues at coordinate 86,271,954 of NC_142034.1, forward strand.
TTGTTAAGTAAAATGAGTGCAATTGAGTGTATACACATTTGGACATTTTCTTACTATCTTACCTGTCATTCACACAGGGGATACAATAATGTTTCTTGCCTTAAAAGAAAAAATTTCTAAAGTGCTGAAACAATTTTACACAATTCGTGGTGAATGTAAAAATAACCTACAATAGGGTCTTATGCCAAATTAGGCAGCACTTTACAGAGGCAGGGAATAAAGGCTCCAAGTGAGAGAGAGAGCCGGGAAGTGAGCGTTCTCCTCCTTGTCAGAATAATTGGTTCATTAAATGGAAGGAGAGAAGGAGAGGAGATAGACCGAGGGGAGAATCCCCACTATTAAATATGTGTCACTCAAGTTTCCATCTTGCTTTGCCGCATCATGGCTGATGTACACAGACCCTAATAAGCAAGAATGTGAATAGGGAGCTGAACTCCCAATTGTTCCATTCTGTTGTTCCCCCATCTGGTGATAAAGTGAAGGGTGCACTGGCTTCCCTAATCCCTAGGATCAGGCCCCAAAGCTAAGCAAAAGGAAGAAAGGGCTGATTAAAGTCCCAGCAGTCAAGACCTTTGTACTGTTGTGGTCTGTGGATGTGTATAGACACATGCCTGAATAAAAAGAGCACGTGTGGTCAAGGGAGTGCTGTGAGCTGGCTTCCAGGATGAATAGTGCCATTATCAACATAAGTCATTATTAGGAGCCAGCATAAATAGGTTGGCCTGTCATGGGGTTAAGATCTATGATCTACTGGGACTTGCTACTCTTTCAGAGCAAGGGGGCTACCACAGCTATGTGACAGCAAAAATCTGTCTTGAGAATACATCCAAGGGCCCACAGAAAGGGGGTTGCTCATGGGCATGCTCTTTAATTAAAGTGGTTGTTGTAGAGAGAAGGTCATCAGGAGAAGGTGACCCTTGGATCAGGTTTTGATCTCCAACTAACTGTTCAGTTTTATTCAAGGGACAAAGAGTCAGGAGGGGACCAGAGGGAATAATATCAAGGCAGGAGACACATACACTTGTGATGTGCAAAACCATAAAAGGTTCAAAGTTTGGATTTTGGTTCAAATAAAATCCTAAGAGTTCAGATGTTTTTGTAAATGCTCTGAACCTCCATAATGTAAAGAACCAGCTAAAAGAAGTCTCACAAGAGCACAACGGTCCTGGTCCTCTGAATGTTTGGCCACTTCACTAACAAATCCATCCAGGAAAATAACCATTAGCCAAGTTGACATGTCCCATCAGGTGATAAAAGAAATGCCTTGGATGTCACATAAGTTTATTTGTCCACATTTCAGCATATTGATTGCCCAAGGAAAGCAAGAGGCCAGGCTGAGATACAAATGAGATGTGTAGGGTTAGAAGTAACTCTGGTGAGAAAATGAAAACCAAGGGATTCTTGACCATCTGTAGGAGATAGAGTTTAGAAGTCAACTCAACAATCCCCGAATTTCATCTATCAACATTGCCTTTCATAGTGCATAGTTTTCAGACTTTCTTATATCTACTACACATGTTTGGAAAGCCTAAAGCTCAGATTGCTTCCACTAGACAGGAAGTAGCCAATTAGTCTTCAATGAAGGGTAAGATGCCCTTTGCTTCTGGAGGAGTACAGAGCTTGTCCTAGCAGGACTGCATACCTAGCTAGTTTCTTCTGTCCCCCCTCAGTATCTTCTCTGCAATCATGACATGATGTTCTTTCACAGATATCTGGTGCCTTTCTCTGCTGCCCGAAATTCCCAGACAACCGACATTTTCTCTAGTTCTCCATCTTAGCTTCTTATTCTCTCATAGGATGTTTGCCTTTGAGCTGAGTTTGGCATTATAGTCTAAATGAATATGATACAGCGACACCTGGCATTAACTTCTCAGATAAATGCCTTTTGGTAGGAGTAACTTATTAGTGGTGGTTCGGATTGGTGAGGGCAAAGGCTGAGAAATGAGGAACCTATAAATTCTGTTGTGTGTATAACTGTACTACCCACTGAACACCCTACCTAAAACTTTTATACCACTCTCGAGCTTTGAGATTATACAGTTTTTTGATTTCACATCATGGCCTCCGGCCTTGAAGATCACAATCTCCTAAGAAATTTTCTGTCACGAGTCGTAGACTGATACCAGATTCTATTACACAAAACCATGGCCACTGTAAACAGTGCTCCCCTATGGTGAAATACCCCTGTCTTTGTTTCAGAATCAACTGAAGATTCAGACACAATCACACTGTTACAGCCAAGTCCCGCCTTCCTTACTGTCTCCTGGGGTCATCCCAATAACTCTTCTGCATGGAGTTCTGTCTACAAAAAGTGTTTTGTACAAAACCTCCTTTCTTCTCGCATCAGGTTAGTGCCTCCTAAGGACCACTCTTTAGTCAAATAATGCTGCAGATAGCTGAGCAACTACCGCCTAGCACGAATAGAGGATGATGTTGCCAGGAGGGCTAAAATCGGGCTGCATGGAAAAGAGCGAATAGAGGTCAGGAGGGCCTTGGCAATTATAGGTGCATAATAATAGGTCTTAGCATAGCAGAGGAAAATCCCCACCTCTGTCAGACAAGCTATCATTCCATTTTCACCTCCAACCTGCAAATTTCAAAATCGATCCTCACTTTCTATTTCTGCCCTCCGTGTTGCAGGTACAAAAACATTTCTGAACAAACGTAATCTGATCATTTTCCTATAAATAGAGATCTTAATTATCACATTTATCCATTTTATTTCTTTTGAAAGGTTTTCAGAGGTTGCATATCAACGACATCTCTTCCGAAGGATTTGCATTTGAAAGGCTGTTGTTCAAATTTAATTCACATTTGACACAATGTTTTCTCTTGCAGAACAAGGTATCTGGAAATCAGTTTTCGGCAGTCTCTCTTCTCCATCTTTCTGATCATTTCCCTTTTTATGATGGGGATATTCTAAGTGAATTCCCTGTGTGCTGGGGAAATAAAAACAAATCGGAAGTGGTTACGCCCTTTCTTGGGTCCCATTTGTGATTTTTGAGTGGCCCTTTCTGTATTGTCTTCCCCATGGGGAGTGTTGCCAACAGGAGCCTGCGGGAGAGTGTGTTGGGCTTTCCTGGGGCGTCTGGGGGCCAGGACAAGCACTAACCTGATGGAAGCACAGTGTCTAGTTGATGGAGAGGCACGATTAATTTCCAACTCTGATTCTAGCACCTCTCTGGTGAGAGCAAGCCTGTATGAAATCTCTCCGCAAGCCCCTATGGTTTGTTTTGCGCGTCAAGCTCCATCCATTCATTCTCTGAGAAAACCCAAGTTCCATTCTTCATAGGTTGGCTAGAAGGCACACTGAGTGTAGTGGGATTTTCTGATTGTGGCTGACTGATTCTAATATTTTAGGAAGAAAAATTACTGTTGGATGTTGATAGGAGGGTCCTGATCTAAGGGATAACTATCCAGCAGCAGGATGAGATGCTCCAAATTTAGTGGCTGAGTATGCAGTTCCCGTATTAGAACATCTTTTGTCCACGTAGTTAGGATTTTTTTTTTCATCCCTCCTAGAGAGGCACGAAATCAGATGCAAATGCTGGGTACAGAGTAAACTGCGGTGTGGTGCTGTCATCATTTCATCCCCCGTTTTATAGGTCTTGTCAGTTTCTGAAACTTGGTGGAGGATAATTGGCCTGAGATGTAAAGCCACACTCTGCCATTCGAAGGAACAAAGAAAGACAGCTTTCGCCCACAAGGCCGTATTTTGTGAAACATTCCCTTCCTTTTTAATAATGAGCAGATACACGGTGCTTCTTCTAGGCTCTGAAAAATCTGTGGTTTTCCCCCTGCAATGTCGTACAAGCCACTTAAACTGCTGCCATTTGTAATGCTGTGGTCGGTCTCGATGAGCGAGGAGAGCCTGCACTTGTTATCTTAACTAAAGGCGAATCCCTGCTCTGTTCTGCCCAGGCTATGTAAGACCTGCAGTAGCCAGCCTTCCCTCGTATTCAACCAGAGCATGGCAGCATCAGAAACAGTGAGAGGGAATAGCCAGGACCCTGCGGCTGCCTTACAAGCAACTACCATGATCCTCGGGGTGTGTTTAATGTTTTTGTTTTAGAAATGGGCAAATATTTGCTAAGAAATACAAATATGTAGATGTGAGCATGTCAGAACAAGGAGCTAGTGTGACCCATGAGACTCAGAAGAATGAAACATTGCCATTCAGTCCCAGTCATCTTGTCCCACCCTTGGCAGTGGTATTGGCCCAGGCTGCTATGCTAACATGCATTCTGTTTTGGTTACTGTGTTTGCACTGGTAGCCATTCAAATGTTTTTTTTTTGTTTTTTTTTTTTTTAACATTCCCAATCACATTGCATACCATATTCATTATAATGTGCTTCTGCCCACAGTCTGCTCTGGGTGCAACAGTCTGAGTCCTCCTCTGGATGGTAATATCCATTTTCTTACCCGGATTAGGATTCTCCAACTGCTGCTTCCTTAAGTAGGGGATTATAGACTCGGTTCTTTACCGCGGCATTGACTAGGTATGGTGTTCATGACCTCTGTGTGGTTGATCAAAGCACCCCCTCCTCTCCTTGCCTCCTCCCTCTGCTCCAAGAACACAGATTTGCTTTCTTCTCTTAGATTGTATCAGTATTCCCTTCTTTATCAGTGACTTTCTTCAAGTTCTCCCCTCCTTACTCTTCCCTTAAATTAATTCTTTATTCTGCTTCTCACCACACAGGGCAGCACTTCAGTTACCATTTAACAAAAGTCTTAATGTTCTACAACCGACCATATATACCCGTCACTCTGTTCTCCTATGCCTCAGCTTCAAAGTTGTTTCTTATATGGAAGCTACCCACTCATCATTGTCCCGTGGATTATTTATCTTCCTCTTTCCTCTAATCTATAGGCATGTCTTAGCTCCCTCCCATTGGCTCTTTTATCTGCAGAGCCTGGCAGAGAACTTGACACACCGAGGATTTCGAAAATCTCCGCTGAATACCAAACAACTTTCTACGTGGCCCGTTACATTTTAAACTCCGTTTTTTTCTATTTGCTTTCATTTGGTCACCTAAAGAGCGGGCTGGGTTCAGCATCATGTTCTAACATTGCCTTGAACATTATTTTCTGAGCTCCTGAAGTCTCTTTCTGTGCTCCCATTACCTTGAACATTTCCATAACAAAGGGCAAAGTCAAAGTGATATCATTGAGCTTCAGAGAGGGCACCCCAGATGGGAAGGAGAGAGAGCGTATGATGGAGGGCAGCAGCATGGTTCCGTGTCTTCTCAAAAGGCTGCTGGCAACGTGAGAGCCGAAGCAAGCTAAGCAGATGGTGGGAATCATTTGCCTGCGCAATTCGCTTGTTTATGTTGCCTGCCTGCCTTTCCCTCAATTTCAGCTCTTGAGCCCTTTTAGGCAGTCTTGTCCCTAGTTCTTATGGAAGTATAACCTAATGTACACTGGGTATTTCATAAACATTGACTTTTGCGGAGTCAATTTTATTAGATAGTACAGATACCTTGAGGAATTACTCACGATAAACTTGACTTGAACCAGTGTTTCAAATTAGCTAGGTGACCTTGAACAGAATTGGCCAGACTTTCCCCATGTACATTTTCTCAAACAGCGTTTTCAGTGCTAATTACTCCAGTGTTATCAGGTGGACTCACCATCTGAATGTGAAAACCAAGCCATTTTTTTTTTTGTAGGTGAATAGCATTACAAGGCAGGAGCAGGCATTTTTAACATGCAAAGTTCATTTATTCAATTATCATTTATTATAGTGGACATTTTCTGTTAGTTGTACAGAATACAAGGAGGGATTGTCCTTGCTCTTTTACTTTATTCTACACACACAAGAATTATGAACAAAATGGAAAAATACATAACTATGCAGGACTATAGCACAAACCAATTTACTTATTTAAAAGTGCCTGATATTGCCAGGGCATGGTCAATGTTTTTATTAAGACTGCAATGTTTACTGAAACAGGATTTAAGTAGATGACAAAATTGTGTTGTTCTTGACTTTCAGCCATCAAAAAGCTTTTGATTTCACAATCACGGGTTGTCCAAACAACTTTATAAAAAATGATTGTTCCAGAATATTTATTGATGATATTATAGTTGAGTTTTTCTATTTGCTTCTTTTTCTCTGCAATAAAATCTGAGAATACATATTTAAACCACAATTTTTACATACTCTGTAACAATTTGTTTAAAAAAATATAGGACAACATCAAGATTTAGAAATGAAGTAGAAATGTCCATGAAAAAGACATGCATTTAATTTTAAGTATTATCATTATCATAGAAGTTAGGCATGTTGATTTCACAGTGATATTTTAAAAATCAACTTTGTGGGCTGTATAAAATATCCATGTTGTGTGAAATCCGTGTACTTGTAAATCAGTATCTGTGCCTGGAGAGATGGTACAATGGTTAAGAGCATGTCCTGATCTTGCAGAAGACCTGAGTTCGATTTCCAATACCAATATCAGGTGACACACGGTATCTATAGCCCTATCTCTGGGGGATATGATGCTTTGTTCTGGACTCCACAGGAACTGCACCTACATGTGAATGTTCTCACACATAATTGTGTACATAATTAAGAATTAAAATAAATCTTTAAAAGAAAATAAAAGAACCATAAGAGGTCTCAGTATTTACCTTAATTTCATAACAAAGTAACCTACCATACATTTATAGAAATGGGAGCTACCTGAAACTTCTAGGTTACATATATAACTTCTGTCTTGAAAATTCTTTTTATCAGCCCCTAAATATTCTGAGTGATAGATATAGGCTTGGGTCGATACACTGTGACGTGCTACAGTACTATGACTTAAAAACCCAAATCACTTAAAGAAATACTAGTTAGCCTGCCTTACCCAGAGGTAAAGAATATCTTTATTATTATTTGGGATAAACAATAAAGTATCTACCTTTCCTCCAGAGGTAGCTATCTTCATTTTTCAAGGCTATTCTGCATCAACTACTCGAAAACATAGTCTGGAAATAAGAGATGTCACAAGACATATACAAAATCCACGAAGAATAGCCCTACAGACACTAGGACTCAGTTTATTTACTTATTTTTCATGTCTCTCAGTGGTAGGAATCAACACCAAGTGCCTCTGGTGCTAAGGCACTGCACTACTTCTTGTCCTCCTAAGCTGTACCCTCAGCCCTACCATTCACCCTTAAACAGCCAGGCTAGAACGGTTACTCAGCTTTCAATAAAACATTTTGAACAGTGACTAAAGCCATAATGGAAGTTTATTTCATGACTTGAATCAAATTTATTTTTTTACATGAGAAAAAAAATACAATTTAATCCCAAGGCTGAGAAGTGTTCCAAAAATATTTTTGCACATAAAATCTCTGGTTATAAGGGATGTGAGCATCTTAACAGATGGAGAAAACAACTGTAAATATAATGTTTATTTGGAAGATTTGGTAACAGAAATTTAAATTTCTACCAAGATGTTTGTTTGAAAAAAAAGTTAATATTTGAGAATAGATCAAAGTGCAATTTTTCTAGCAAGCTTGTTGGGTCTGAAAGGCTCTCAGATTCATCAGCATGGTTTAACTCCTACATTCCCTAGCTAGTGAAGGGTCGCAACTAATGTCAGCATAGAAAGATTGCCAAGAGGGAGATTCAGAAAGAGAAGGTCACATCCTGCTGGGGAGAACGTCACGTGCTGCCCAGGCCTATGAATGGTCAAATGTTCTACTTCAACTGATTTTTGAAACAGAGAAAAATAGATACTTTTAAAAAACAAACTTCAACAACGCAGTGAGAACCAGTGTGGATTATTTAGGCTGAATTGACTCTTCATACTCTGTTAAAGGACAGGGACTTGGAATCGGGAAAAGGGTGAAGTCAGAGTGCTGTATATGCTCTCTAGGAACTCAAAATCCAGATGAGTGAACAAGAGAAAGCACAGTGGTACAACCGTGGATTCACAGTGCAGTTCTTAGATTGCTATAAAGAATTAATTATGCAAAGCATCTAAGAGGAAGAAAAATACGTGGGAAAACACATTAGAATAATTTCATCACCCCTAGAAACACCAAGGCCAAATTCCTGGATGATGAATAAGGATGAAAATATGTAAGTCAGACCCACTTTCAGAGACTGTTGTCTGTGAAATAGACCGACTACATTTGTTATTCTATTTTAGTTTCCATTTTCTTCTTTGAAACAACATCACAGGCAGTAACGCAGGCTGGACTATGACTTTGTGACCTCTTGTCAAGTGCCTCCTCAGTGCAAGGATTTCAGCTCTATGTCACTATTCCTGCCTTAGGGGACGTTAATTAAATTCTCTTTCCCTCAATGTTTTGTTTTTTTACATTTGAAAATCGCCATGATGATATTTTTTTAAACGAAAAGCATTGCTACAAAGTTTTTAGGAAAGAAAGATTCGGAAAGAGGACCAGGCCAGCACTCAAGATAGATGAACTGACATAGTTGTGGTGGCATCGCGAGTGATTTTCAAGTAAATTGCAATTAAATCATAGTAGAACATTTATCCATTGCAGTTATTTTTATATTTGTATATGGAACGTTTTCCCATTTGAAAAGGCTTAAATATTTTCACTGCTTGGAACTTTTCCATCAGAATTACAGAGGTGCAATACATAAACCATACATTTACCTATACAATGTTAATTTTGATGTAAAATAGTACGGAACAAATTTGATTGGGATTAGTGCATTCATAGGGTTGTGAAAGCATGCCACAGTCAATTCTGGGGCATTCTAGCATCTAGTGCTTGCTGTCACTTACATTGTATTTTCTCCAAACTTCCTCAACCCTTGTCTAGGAAGCCACAAATGGACATTTTGACTAAAGGATTGCGTGTTTTAGCCAATGTGAATAAATGGGAGCATATTCTATAACACTTTGGAGGACTATCCTTTTAATATTGAGTTAATATTTTCAAAGTTCACATGGGTAACATTGATGTTAGCTTCTTTTGTCTATCTGTTTGGGCGAGTGCATATTCATGTGGAGACCAGATATCAACTTCCAGTGTCTTTCCTTGGGCCATCACCTTTGATTTTTTGAGATTGTCTATCATTGGCCTATAACTCATGAAATAGTTTAAACAAGCTAGCCACCAAGTCCCAGATATCCACTAATTTTTACATTGCCAGCAACAGAACTACAAACATGGATCACCACATTTTTTAAAAGCTTTCTTTGTCTCACTGTCTCTGTCTCTGTCTCTGTCTCTCTCTCTCTGTCTCTCTCTTTTTCTTTCTCTGTATTGTTTGTTCATGAATGGAATGACTGTAGCATCCAAAAGAGTGCATCAGAACCCTGGCAGCTAGTGTTGCAGGTTGTTCTTGGTTGCCAAGCATGGTTGCTGGGATCCCAACTCAAGACTTTTGCAAAATCAAGGTGTGCTTTTAAAAACCATCTAGCCAACCCGACATATTCCCTTTTTTTCATGGATTCTTGGAATTAAACTCAGGTCCTCATGCTTGCCTGGCAAGCACTTTGCCAGCTGAGCCATCTCCTGTCCCCTAGATTTCTTTGTATTAATAAATAATGGTCCGTTTTATGAATAGACCACATTCTCTTTGTCTATTCATCCACGACATCAGTTGTCAGGCATTTGGGCTGTTATAAGTTTATGTCTGAGATAAGATTCTTGTGGATTGTGCCACCTGTATAAGGTTTTTGTGTGACTGTGTATTTTTCGTCCAATTTGGGTACTTCTACTGAAGAATAAAATTGGTGGGTCAAATTGTTGGTTCTATGTTTATCCAATGGTGTGGGGGGAACTTATGGACTGTTTTCCAATGAGACTATACTTTATCAGCAGCAATATGCGACAATATCAATTAACTCCCCCTGTATTTATTCCCTGACCTTTCTCTATAGTAGTTGCCCTAGTAAGTGTGAAATTTTACCTCTGTTTCATGTTGGTTTTAATTTTCTAATAGATAATGACCTTGAGTATCTTTTTGTGTACTTGATGGTGTTGTGTGAATGTTCTTTTGGATAAATACCTACTCAAATCATAGACACACTTAAAAATATTTTTAAACATTCGACATACATATTGATCATAGTCTTCATTTTTTCCAACTCTTTCCATATCCTAGCTATTTCTCTTTCCACTAAACTTCCTGTTCTTCTTCTCTAAAACAAAACAAAATCAAAACAGTCAAAAAATAACAAAACACAATCAAATAAGAAGTCTCTATCTATCTATCTATCTATCTATCTATCTATCTATCTATCTATCTATATATGTGTGGAGTCTGTTTTATGGTTGGTATTCTGAGTGACCCTTCATTGGAGAAAACTTATTCGTCCTGTTCCAGAAGGCATCAGTTGGAAATAACTTATTTCTGATGGGTCAAACTTTGTCAACTCTCCCTTCTTGGTGATAGAACTTTTTTAAAATTTATTTTTTAAAGCAACCACTCTCATTGCACATACCAATTCTAGTTTCCTCCCTGACCTTCCACCCATGCCACCTTCCAGCCAGTCCTCAGAGACGGTAAGGTGTCCCATGGGAAATCAACAAAGTCTAACACATCACTTGGAGTCAGAACCAAGACCCTCCCCCTTAAATCTAGGCTGAGCAAGTCATTCCTCCAAACAAATTGGGCTCTAAAATGCCAGTTCAAACACTAGGGATAAATGCCGGTCCCACAGCCAGTGGCCCCACAGGCTGCCCCAGCCACACAACTGTCACTCTCATTCACAAGGTGTAGTTTGGGCCTATGCAGGTTCCGCCATTGTCAGTCTAGAGTCAATGAGCTCCCATTAGCTCAGGTTAGCTGTCTCTGTGGGTATCATTATCATAGTCTTGAGCAGTCTGCTCATATTATTGCTTCTCCCTCTTCTCACCTGGATTCTGGAATCTCAGTCCAGTGCTTGCTATGAATCTCTGCATCTGCTTCCATCAGTTGCTGGATGAAGGCTTTATAATGACAATTAGGATAGTCATTGAAATGATTGCAGGTGAAGGCCTACTCAGGCACCCTCTCCACTACTGTTTAATATCTTAGCAGGGGTCAACCTTGTGGGATTCCTGAGAATTTCCCTAGTGCCAGATTGCTTGCTAGCCCCATAATGGCTCCCTCAATCAAGATACCTCTTTCCTTGCTTTCCCTCTCTGTCCTTCCCCCATCATGGCCATCCTGTTGCCTCATGTTCTCCTCCCTGTTTCTCTTCTTCCCTCCCTGTCCCCTTCCACCCTCTCCTCTCCACCCCTGATGCTCCCAATTCTCTCAGGAGTTCTTGTCTATTTTACCTTCCCAGGTGAATCTATAAGCATCTCTTCAGGTTCTCCTTGTTACCTAGCTTTTCTGGAGTCATGAATTATAGGTTGGTTATCTTTGTTTTATGCCTAATATCCACTTATGAGTGTGTACATACCGTGTTTGTGTTTCTGAGTCTGAGTTACCTCACTCAGGTTGCTCTTTTTTAGTTCCATCCATTTGCGTGCAAATTTCAAGATGACATTGTTTTTTATGACTGAATACTACTCTATTGTGTAAATGTACCACATATTATTTATCCATTTTTTGGTTGAGAAACATCTATGCTGTTTCCAGGTTCTGGCTACTACAAGTAATGCTGCTATGAACATAGTTGAGCAATTGTCCTTGTGTCTGCATCATTTGGGTATATACTCAAGAATGGTATTGCTGGGTCTTGGGTTTGATTGATTCCCAATCTTCAGAGAAACCACCATACTGATTTCCAAAAAGGTTGTACAAGTTTGCACTCCCACCAGCAATGGAAGAGTGCTCCCCTTACTCTGCATCCTCTCCAGCATAAGCTGTCCTCAGTGCTTTTGATCTTAGTCATTGTGATTTGTGTAAGATGGTATCTCAGACTCATTTGGATTTGCATTTTCCTGATGACTAAGGATGTTGAGCTGTTCCTTACAGTGTCTCTCAACCATTTGAGATTTTTCTGTTGAGAATTCTCTGTTTAGATTTGTACCCTGTTTTTAATTGGATGATTTGATATTTTGATGTCTAATTTCTTGAGTTCTTTATATTTTGGAGATTAGTCCTTTGTCCAGTATGGGGTTGGTGAAGATATTTTCCCATGCAGTTAACTGCTGTTTTGTCTTATTGACTCTGTCCTTTGCCTTATAGAAGTTTCTCAGTTTCAGGAGGTATCACTAATATATTATTGCTCTCAGTGTCTGTGCTACTGGGCCTATATTTAGGAAGTAGTCTCCTGTGCCCATGTGTTCAAGGCTACTTCCCACGTTGCCTTCTATGAGGTTCAGTATAGCTGGATTTATGTTGAGATCCTTGATCCATTTGAACTTGAGTTTTGTGCATGGCAATAGAGATGGATCTATTTGCATTCTTCTACGTGACGACATCCAGAAATATCAGAACCATTTGTTGAATATGCTGTCCTTTTTTCATTGTATAGTTTTAGCTTCTTTGCAAAAAATCAGGGGTTTATAGGTATGTAGATTAATATCTGGATCTTCAATTTGATTCCATTGGTCAACCTTTCTGTTTTTATGCCAAATCAAGCTGTTTTCATTACTGTAATTCTATAATCGAATTTGATGTCAGGGATGGTGATGCCTCCAGAACCTCCTTTACTATACAGGATCTTTTTGGCCATCCTGAATTTTTTGTTTGTCCATGTGAAGTTGAGTATTGCTCTTTTGAGTTCTGTGAAGAATTCTGTTGGGATTTTGAAGGGGATTGCATTGAGTCTGTAGTTAGCTTTTGTTAGGATTGCCATTTTTATCATGTTGATCCTACCTATTCAAGAACATAGGAGATCTTTCCATTTTCTGATATCTTCTTCAATTTCTTTTTTTCATAGACTTAAACTTCCTTAGTTCAGTCCTTGCAATCAGTGTCTGTGTCTCAGAAATCCCTGCTTGGATTGATCACTGTAGTCACTGTCTGTGCCTAAGGGAGCTTCTGAGGTCTCTGGAGATGGGTTTCAGCTTGGGAGCAGAGTGTAACTTGTAGATTGAGGGAACCAATGCAGGGTATTGAAGTAGCCTGCCTACAGGAGGCTTGCTCACTCCCTGGCTAGTCAGCTGAGACAGGAAAGGGAGGCGCTGTGGTTTTACCCAGGGGTATTCCACACCTGGCCTAGATACTCAGCTGTCCAGTTTTGGTGGGGGGTGCTTATCACTCAACTCTTGGTCCACTCTGTGCAGTTGTCAGGGCTAGAACTTTATGTGGTTTGAACGTGTGTAGATCCTGTGCATGGTAATAGAGTCTCTGTGTCTTTCTGTAGGTTCCATTTCTGTTGTGTCTTGAAGATGCCATTTCCTAAGAGTCATCATCCATCTCTGGATTTCACAATTTTTCTACCTTCCCCTCCAGGTAAATGTCTGAGCCTTGTGTGCCTGTGATACAGATGTCCCATTTAGAAACCACTACTCATCCTGTGCATATTGTCCAACTGTGTGTCCTTGTGTTAATTGTCATACGCAGAAAGAGACTTCTCTATGAGGGTTGGTATGAAAATATATCCTTGAGTTCATTTGGTTCTATATTCCTTTAGCAAACGATGACATTTGGTTGTCCCTCAGGCCTATAGCCTGTCTAATCTCAAGTTCTTGGCTACTTTAGCAGTGCCAGGTGTGGGCTACACCTCATGTACCAGACCTTAGATCAAAAAATGTTTATTGCTCCCATAATATTCATGCCACACACTAGTATATCTTGCAGGCAGGTCATAGGATTTGTAGCTGGGTTACACTGAATATCACGCTTTTTCTCCTGTATCACATAGATTCTTTCCAGCACCATGAATACCCATCAGTAGGGGCAGAGACTCTTGTCAGGCACCAGTTCACCTTTACTTATAGAAGGTAAAGTTTATTTTCTTTACCTTCTATAACTTAATACATGGTGTCTTGCTATCAGGGTGTAGAGAATCACGAATGACCTTGATCATAGCCTGTGATAGTTGGGGGAGTTTCTGGGACTCATTGGACATTCAAGCATTATATTTCATAAGACAAAAAGAAATTGATATATTTTTCTTGTTCCTGTTCATAGTGGAGATGTTTTGAGTTTTTCTCTCTCTCACATGCTATTGGATGTGGGTTTTTCATGCATATTTCTTATTATGTTGAAGCCATATCTGGATTCTTCAGAACTTTTGTCATGAAAAGAATGTTGAATATTATAAAAGGTCTTTTTTATTTAATGATCTCTTTATTTCAGTTCTTGAGACCATTTATATTGTGTATCTATTGAGTCACGTATGTTGAACAGCTTTTTGCTTCTTGGATAAAAACCAACTATATCAATACGGATGATATTTTTCTTTGTATTTGATGCAGGTTGCAAACATTTTAATGACAATCTTTGATTCTTTGTTCATCTGGGATATTGGTCTGGGATTTCCTATATTGTTGCTATTGTATTTTTAATTCCTTCCTTTTTTTGATTTTATTGAATAAGTGAAGAAGAATTGACATTAGTTCTTGAAAAATCCAGGAAGAATTCTGCAATGAGTCTATCTGAGCCTTGAATTTTTTGGGGGGGTGTAGATTTTTTGTCATTGTTGTTGCTTTGAGAGTTTTAATTACTTCTTCAATCTCAATGCTAATTTTAGGTCTGTGAGGTCTGTGTAAGGCATTCATGTCAGTTTGTTCTAACTTTCTTAGGGTATGAGAGCCCAGAAACACAAATATTTCCTTTTATATTTCCTGGTTTAGCAAATTAGATTATGATTTTAAGGTGTGTCCGTGAGATTCTATTTCACAGTATTTCTTATATGTCTCAATCCATAATGCAAGAATATTGATGATAATATTTTAATTCTCTGTTTTTAGATAGTGTTTAGTGTTTTATTCGTCTGTTTACTATTTCAAAAACCTATTCTTAGTTTCACTAATATTTTGCGATATTTTATTTTCTATTTTTTATGTGCGGGTGTTTAATTATTTATTTATATATAGTGATTTTTAGTTTCACTTGCTAATTTTTTTCAATGCCCTAAGCTGTATAATTATATTACATTGTTGGAGATAATTGTTTTTCTCTTTGAAATGTAGGCACTTAAATCTATGAACTTCCCTCTTAGGATTGTTTTTACTTTTGTGTCTTCATTTTTTTTCCCAAGTCTATGCTATTTCTTAAAATTTCCATCTTGATTTCATTGGTGACCCATTCATTATTCAATTATATATAATTTTATTATCTATTGATTTGAGAAGTTTCTGCTGTTTCCTTGATGTTGATTTTTTGCTTTATTCCATTTTGGTCAGATAGAATACAAGAACTCATTTAATGGTTGTGATATGCACTGAAATTTGTCTTGTGTCTGTTATATGTTCAAAGTGAGAGAATGTCCATGAACTAACAAGAAGAATATGTATTCTGCAGTGCATCCTGTGTTCTGTGTGGGATTTGACTTCTTTTCATAACTTTTGTACTCTTTTCTTGTTTTAAATTTTACTCTGTTATTTTATCAGTTTTTAGGCTATTTTAATTTGAATTATACCAAATCACATTCAAATTATTAAATATTGATGTGTAAAAAATAATAAATATGTATATAGGAATCTTATATAATACATTCTTGTAAGACTTATGTATTAGTGCTAAGAGTTGCTGAATGATTTCTTACATGTTTCTAGATTCAGTTAAGTATCATTTGTAAGCACTGGTAGATGTAATTCCAAATTCAAAGCAAGATGTTGCCCTTCCCCTTTCTACCGCCTAGTTGCCCAAGCTAGAAATGCCAATGCCATGTGCATGGACATTATATGTGGAAACATTGTATATGTAGACACTGCTTAGAGTAAAGAATCAGGCTTTTACCTTTAAGAACAATTTCAGCTGAGATTTTTAATAGTTTTCTTTAAAAATTAGGTTGAACATTTCTTTCTATAAAATATTATTATGAAATTATGTTAGTTTTTGCATGTATTGTAATTATCATGTAGTTTTTTGTCATTTTTTATGTTGGTATAAGTTATGACACTAATTCTTTTGCTTGGTAGGCTGTTCTTGGTTTCATGAAATAAATCACATTTGGCCATGTTGAATAGCTATACTTTGGTGATGTTATAATTATTTGGGTAGTATTCTGTTGAACTATTTTACAGCTGTATTCTTCAAATATTAGTCTGTGTTTTATCTCTTATGATGTCTGTCTACTCTTTGTGCAAAGATAATTACTAAGCTTATAGAATAAACGTGGGAGTGTTACTTCTATTTTTTGAACAGTTAATGAATATTGTTATCAACCTTTATTTAAATATTTGATGGAATTCATCAGCAAAGCCATCTGTGTCCTGGATTTTTGTTTTCAACTGTTATATGAATCTCTTTTTAAATTCAGATTTTCTGTTCCTACAGTGGATCCATTTCAATAGTTTGTGTCTTACTGAGGAAGACATCTTTTGGTCTAATTTTTTAATTCATTAGTATAGACTCTTTCTCTTATTCTCCTTCTTACTTATAGAAATCCGCTAGAGATGACCTTTTTTTAAACTTTTGTGTTTATTGATTTGAACATATTTTCTCTTTCTTTTTTGTTCAGTATAAATTTATTCAAATCTCTTGATCTCTTCAAAGAAAATCTTTGAATTTCCTTGGTACTTTATTTTTTGTTCTTGCTTTTGGTTTATTATCTGAAATTTTATTTCATGTGCTCAAAAACATACTTTAAATTATATTTTACTTAAAAACTTTTTTTTCCTTCTGATCATGATTCCCCTCCTCTAACTCCTTCTGGGTCCTAACTTCCCATTTTCCCCCTATTCTTTAATTTTCTAATTTTCATTATTATATCCGTCTGCATATTTTATACTTAATGTGTGCATCTTCTTCTAGATTCTTTAGGGAGACTGAATTATATCTTCTTTCTGAAGATATAATTGATATTTACCCATAAATTTCTTTCTGAACACTAATATCACTAAACCTTGTAAGATCAGCATGTCTTCTGCTCACTATAATTTATTATGAAATTCTATAACTTTCTTTCATGTGTGTGTTTCTTCTCTTTTATTTCATGATTTTATCTTATTCAAGATGTCAATCTTGAATGGATGAGAACAGTAAATTGGACCTTCCCCCACAAGAGGAAAAACCAGCCACTTAATGAGATGAACAAGAAGTAAACATTTTAAAGACATTTGATAACTGTGTTTTCACAGTTAGATGTTTTGTATTAATACCATATTAATACCATATGTGATTTGGTAGTAACCAGGCAATACACAGTAAATACTCTTGGAGTTAATACTGACCTATTTATACCATGGATGCTGGCAATCTGGTGAAGCCAGCTACCTCTGTTTCAGGAAATATGGCTTTACCACAAAGGATCTAAAACTATATATTTCTTTATTATTATTATTTAGTTTTTACTTTCACTTGTGTTAGGATATGCTGTTTTAGGTGAACATATTTGAATTTTCCAAATAGGTTTCAAATAGGTTAGAAACATACTTCAAATAATTTGGTTTTAAATGTATAGAGCCATTTTATAGTGCATGTGTCCTCCACTGTAGAAAGTTTCACGTGTGCTTTGCAGAATGTACTGTAGATGTTGATTAGGTCTAATTGACTTACTCTAACAGCCAATGCTCCTGTTCTCTTGATGATATTGTAACTAATTATTTTGATAGTTGTTGCAAGCAGAATGTCACAATGTCCAACTACTATTGCTGAATACTTTTTGTTCGAGTCTGGTTTGTGTTTCACGGAATGAGACAATGACAAAAGATTAATTGCTGGGTTAAGCATTTTAGCTTACAGGTTACTGTCTATCATTAAGGGAAGCCAAGGCAAGGACTCAGGCAGATGGTTGAAACAGTCAGGGATTCCTCCCGTTGGCTTGTCTAGCTACCTTTCCCCTATGGTCCCACTTCTTCTGCCCAGGAATGGTACCAACAGTGGCCTAGACACCTGTACGTGAACTAACTATTGAGAAAATACCCCACAGGCATGATGAAGGAGGCAATGCCTCAGTTGAGATTTTCTCTTGCCAGGTGTTTCTGGTTTGTTTCAAGTTGGCAAACATCTTCCAAGTCACTGTGTCTCCCTTACTTAAGTCACTTTCTTCTTCATGTGATCTGCAGCCCTGCCAGCAGCTGCACGTATGTGGTTGTATGTTTGCAGCTCTTAATCATCTCAATTGCCTGAGGAATTTTTCATAGTTAACCTCCATATTTATCTGATAACATTTGAGACCTTTTACCAACTGTTTGGCTTAGTATTATACCACACCATGGTTATTCCTATTAGTATATACATGATTTTTTCCCAATTTTTCCTTCAGTTTCTTTCCGTGTCTGAGAGTACAGCATATCTCCTATTGATAGAATATTTCAGATGCAGCATAACTCATGAGAATATAATTCAGTATTAAAATAATTGAATGGAGTAATAAAATGTTACCCCATATAATGTTTAAAACGTCTTTCCTAGTTTCTCTATCTATATATTTCCCAACAGCAAAAGTGTGCCTTTATAAGTATTACTTATGTAATCTTACATCTCATAGATGGTGAGAAAAGAATCAATTTTGTATTTGATTACATAACTGAGTAAGTGATATTGATTTCATTATTTGACATGTCAAGTTATTGATTTCACTTTGTTACTTCAAAAAGTTTTTCCCACCATCTTCTTCCTATTAATATCAAACATATTATGTACTTACATCTTAAAGCTCAACCATACAATTACATGTATGATGTTTTATACAAATACTTTCTAAAATCTATTAAGAAAAGTAATCAGAAACAAACTACTTCTCAAAATTCCAGAATAGCATTATTAAATTCTGCCATTTTCATGTGTACTTCTTTTATTACCAACATTTATTTGCCTTCAACCCCCTCCCCCCAAAAAACTTCACCTTTTTGAGATTTTGTTTGTTTGTTTGCTTGTTTATTTGTTTTTGGTAGTCAGCTCTGCTATCAATGAGTTCTATAATTGTTCATCAGTAAATGTCTCCATTCCATTTATTTTCAAACCATATGTTGATATTTAGTCAAAAAATTTTCTCTTTCAGTTCTGAGCTGTGGTACTGCACTTGCTGTGGTCCTCATTGCCTCTACAGATAGTTCTCTAGTAATCAGATCTCCATGGATATGTCATTTTCCTCTTTCAGAATTCAATTCTTTCTTTCATCTTGAGCATGAGGCTTCTATATGGAGACCTCTTAAATTTCATCCATTTGAACTAACTTCTTAAACATAAATTTTTTTTCTTTCTTTTTTGATGGCTTCTTGGCTATATGGACAACTCCTCAAGATTAGTAACATTCTAGCTGTTGTTAATTATCTCCAGTTATTTATTCTCAGTTATTTACTCTAGTCTTAACACTTCACTCTGCTTCACAATGCTGGGATTAAAAATACGTACCATAATTCCTGTCTCAATTCCAATTCTTTACAATGTCCTCTAACTAATCTCTTTTGGGTACTTTCCTTGTGTGTGTGTGTGTGTGTGTGTGTGTGTGAGAGAGAGAGAGAGAGAGACAGAGAGAGAGAGACAGAGAGACAGAGAGACAGAGAGACACAGAGAGAGTCTGGCATGTGTAATAAAGTGTCTTACAGCTTTCTGGGTCTCTACTCATTTTTCTTTGTTCTTTTTTTCCCTTTCTTTTCAGATTATGCAATCTCTAACCAACTGTCTTTCAGTATGCCAATTTTCTTTTCAGCAAGCTAAAATGTATTTATTCTAGTGAGATTTTCAATTTTCAACTCAGGCTTTGTATTTTAAAAATTTACTGCTTGGTTTTATGTGCTTTGTAGAATTTCTGTAATTTTGTTATTCTTTAAGAAGAGTTGGACATAGTACTTGGCTTCACTGCTTTGCGCCTTGTTCCTCCTGATGGTTAGCTCGCACCCTGAAGCCTATAAATGGCAGACTGTCTTTTTAAAGCTTTCTTTCTCTTTCGGTTTCTAAATTCTATATGTGGAGTCACTTCCCTATGTATGTCTTTGCTGTTTAAATAGCAATATCTTCTAAAAACTGTACTTTTTAAAAAATATATTTTTAGTAAGTCTAGATGCTAACCATTCCTTTGAAGTGTTGGTTTTACTAGGGTGATCTCTTATTTGGGTGTCTACCTGTTCATTTAGTAACATTTCTGGAACCTCTCTCTCCTCTCTCTCTCTCTCTCTCTCTCTCTCTCTCTCTCTCTCTGTGTGTGTGTGTGTGTGTGTGTGTGTGTGTGTGTCTGTGTGCCTGTGTGTCTTGTTCAAACTGGAAGGGATTCCTTGCCTTGTGCTTGTCCGACAAATGCTCTTCTTCAGAGCTACATCCTCTTTTTCTTGTAACACATTTTCAAAATGATGTCAATTACAGTGTACAGTCTCTGATGCCATTTCAAAAAGGGTGCGATTGTGGGCATGGGCACCATCTCTCTTGAGTTGATAGTGGCATTAGAAAGCCCTCTCCTCTCCTCTTTGCTTGCTCTCTCTCTCTCTCTCTCTCTCTCTCTCTCTCTCTCTCTCTCTCTCCTTTTCTCTCTCTCTCTTTCTCTATCCTTTCTATTTAGCTGCCTGGCTTTGTTAATATCATGCTCAGCTCTTAGTCTCCATTAACTGCCTATGGATTAATATCAGGTTTTCAGCAAACCATCATGGTATAAATTGCTTTGGTGTCTGATCCAATTAAAAATAATGACAATGTTTGGGTCCTTTGAGCCTTGCTCCAACCCCAGGAGACCTCTTTATAGTGGCCTCGTTCCCTAGTACTTACTCTTAAACTTCCAGTTTGTGTTGAATTTAGCTTGTTACTTTCATGCAACTATGAACCTCGCCTTAACTGTTGCTGCCCAACTCATCAGTCTTTGTAAGGCTACTCAAAGGATTAAGTGTCTCTAGATACTGCCCAAAAGAAACTCTTAGACCAGTGGTTCTCAACCTTTCTAATGCTGAGACCATTCAACACAGCTTTTCATGTTATGGTGACACCCCATCACAAAATTATTTTGTTGCTACTTCATAACTGTAATTTTGCTACTGTTATGAATTGGAATGCCAATATCGGATGAGCAGGATTCCTGATATGCAACCCAAGCGGGCGCAAACCACAGTTTGAGAACCACTGCCTCAAAAGCTGCTTTGAAGTTGTCTGAATTTATACTCTACTTTTCTTCCAGGCAAAATTCCAGGTGTATTAAAAGACCCTCTTTGTTATGCCTTCTCAAATAAGCACAGTGATAGAGTGTTCCTAAGTTTACAAAACAGCTGTCTTTTTTTTTTCTCTCTCTCTCTCTCTCAGAGTGAAACCTAAGCTTTGGCATTAGTAGCCATAGTCTTTTCAGCTTGCTTCGCCTGGCACAGGGTCTCCACCCCATTAATTACTTCCAGCAAGGATGACAGGTGTCCCAGAGTACCCATCTTGCCATCGTTAGAGTATGAACCTTGTGACTCTGAGGCTAGAAAGTTGAAGGAAATTCCAGTCTCCCTAGATGCTAGGGATAGAAATTGTTTGTACAGTAGAGACTCAAGGAAGCTGAAAACACTAGAGGCTTGCTCAAAGGGTGCCCTACCTCTAACTTGAAAGTCAAGGGGGAAATGTGTTCTTGGCTGTGCCCACCCTACTCTAAGGAAGCCTTCAACCAGGCAGAGATATGAAGGAAAGGAATTGCCTTGCGTGGCCAGAACCTTGCTGTTTGGAAAACAGTTTTCCGCATGTTGTAATCAGATATTTTATCATTTGCCTTATGGCTTTAAATACTTATGAACTTTACATTGCGATAGTTGTTTTAATCAGTGTTTTCTGCTTGCTGTCTTGGCATAGGGTCCACTGAGTTAGTTCATATGCTTTTTCTTCTGGTACTCAACCCATTATATAGATTAAGGCTGCTAGCAATGTGCATTTCGGAAGAAATCAATTAGCTTTAATCTCATTTTTTTCTCGCTGTATCAGCAATGAATATCATTATGATACCTTCTATGAAAAAAGTAGGTATATATTCTTATTATTTATTGAATTTTTAAGTGGCAAATCAATCTTTTAGTTTGCCTTGGAATAGGCATCAGAGCCTCCAGAATGCGGTAGAAATACTGGGATTCTACTCCAAGGTCATTTGTATGAAGAACACTTGACTTTTCCCTTAAATGTCACCTTCATACTACTTCTAGGAAAAGCTCCTCAAGGCATGATGATGTCTGCTCTGTTCCATCTTTCAAGTTCATGTTTACTTTAGTTCAACAGTCAAGGAGACCAGAAGGTGCCTTTTTCAATAAAAGAAAAAAACAAAATTATTAGAAGGCTTAGAGTACAAGCATTCAAGTTTTGAAGGCTGCCTTGACATAGAATTCTATTTTCAATTTCATCTGAATGAATTTCCTGTAGCGTATTTTCAACTGAATTAGAGAAAAAAAAGAATTTATGACAAGCACTGACTTTTGAACACTTTGGTTAATTATAAGATTTCACTAATGCCAGATTTTATTTTAACATAGTTTTTGAAAAGGCTTAGCTAATTTTTAAATGAGAAATCTAGCCAAAAATATTTATGTGCTTGCATCCTGACCAAAGGTGATTTACCTTTACTTCTTGGATTCTCTGCCCTTACAACAGGGAAACATCAAACAATTCCATAGATATGTTTCCTTGTCACAATAAAAGGGAAGTAGTAATACCATCTGGAAAATGGAGATGAGGGATACTGTTAGGGAGCCCCTCAACAACATTTCAACATGAGAGAGACAAGGAATTGCCAATAGTGCCAGATTAAAGAGTCATTGGGAAACCAATCAGTTTCCCCTGCCCTATATCATACTACTTTGAACTTTGTTCTTTAATGCTGAGCACTTCTCACCAAGTCCTTATTCCTATAAGTCTGATGTACCTTAGAGACGCAGTCTACTGGCGTTAATCTGTTTGAACAGTTCTTCAAACTGTCCCTCAGTACTTTTCTTTGCTCTTGCTGTAGGATACAAATGAACAACTGTGATGTAACTAATCGTCAGGATATAACACCACTGTGATGACACAAACCATCAGTACATATTATTATTGTGCTGAAAAAAACACTCAGAGTGACTTCCTCTTAGAAAACCATAGCTGTCTTGCTCAAGGGCTAACACATACTCAACGGTCAAGTCCAATGTCAGATACGCTAAGTAGCGTCAAGGCACTGTCAAAAGACAGAATCTTAAACTTCATACTGGATTCTCCCATTCTTTTCAATCTTCCAATACGCAAACGTTTCCACTGCTTCTACTATTGAATCATGCCCCCGAGATGGCCCCTTTGAGTAGAACTTACTGGTTACTGGTAACTCCCTGTAACCTGATCTTGGATTGATTATTGCAATCTGGCGGCCTCAGTGACTCCTTCTTAGAAGGCTGTGAAGCCATTATTTGTGACTGGACAGTAATGTCATTTTCTGGAAAAGCATACACCTACCCTGCCCTCCAGATACTCAGGTCACTTACACTGAGACATCAGGCCTCCTCCCAACACCAGAACTAAAGTGAATCCCATGTGGTTGAGTCACTTAAACAACAAACTTACCAGGTCTATTTAAGTCTGAAGCCAGGACATTGTATTATCTCAGAAGGCATGCAACAAGAGCCTTTTCCTATCAGGACCAACTGCTTTTAGAAGGATAAAGAAAATGTATGTGTGAGTGTATCTTTAACCCTGAGTAACAATCTACTTTTTTATTATTTATATCTATAGTTTTTACAGTGGAAGCCAGTTTTCCAACTAGCCCATTGCTTTATCCTCCTGGCAGGGGCAAGGTAACTCACATACTGCTGCAGGGTCTTACATATTAGCTAGAATCCCTCCAAACAGAATGGCTTTAGACTTTTTTTTTCTCATTTCGGCAATGATTGCTTTTCTTCTTGATGGTATAGGGCCTCACTATGTAGTCCTGACTGACTTGGAACCTGGGTAAATTATAAAGATGTCCTTGAATTCACAAAAATCTATATGCCTCTACTTCTGCCTCCTAAGTGCTGGGGTTAAAGGCCCACTTGCCTGGCTTCAACCAGATTGCAAAATCTTTATCTTGCTGATTTTTAGAAAATATATGTTTCCATATGCTTCCAAGGGTGGGGATATGCAAAGATTGTAGAGCCCTAAAGGACACAGATAAGGGTGTTGGATTTCCTGTACATGGAATTACACAGTCACTTTTAAGCCAACTGATGTGCTAGAAATTGAACGTGGGCTCTTAGCAAGATCAGCATGCATACGGTCTCTTAACCAATAAGATATCCCTTTTGCCCAGCCAGTGATTTTTTAGAATTGAGTTGTCTGGAAGTTGCAAGCAAATGAGCCTGACCTTCCTGTGTTCTGTGTCAGCAGGATACCATGTTTATGGTTAAAACTATTGAGCTGTCAATTAACCTTCTATCAATCTAATAAAGTGTTAATGGGATCCTTGTCTATCTCGCCTCAGTGTTTCCTCCTGTTTGGGGCCCTCATAAATCTCAATATTATTCAACTTGTCACAATACGCAGGATTTACTTTAGGTAAATAAAAACAGATTTAATTTTTCAGTGAACATGTTGTATGGTGGGAGGAAAAAAACAATACTTCTTTGTTATTGGATAAGACAAATAAAATTCAAAGAAATAAAGCTTTCCCGTGCCAAGTACAATTTTTAGCAAATGAGTGGATGAATAAACATTGAAATAATTGGCTTTTCTCTTAGGTGTTTTTATTAGCTGATCTCATTGTTATTTGCTATGGTGATTATGTTGTCAGAAATAAAAGGTGATAATTGGATCAGAAAACATAGATTATTCTTCAATTTATATACTGAAATTGTACTAGAATTTAACAACCAAGAACCGTGGAGGTATTCTGGGTCTTGGCTTCTTTCATCCATATGCTTACTGAATTCATGGTCCTTGTTAGTAGACCAGCTTAAACTGAGGCCAGGATTCGAACCAATGGATATGTCACAGCATTCCTTAAATTCCACACTTATTTTTTTAAGTACGAATGATTATGCCTCATGAAGAGTTGGTGTAGGAGTTAACTTTAAATAATCAATGCATTCCCATTAATAGTATGAAACCTACCTCATGCTGGCCTTTACTTACTATCAAATATTATCATCATCATCAACAACAGCGTGCAATCTGAGTAATTTCATGTAAATAGATTAATTCCAGATCATGAGGCTTCTCATCTCCAAAGCTCTTGGAGACTGGAACCTTTGCAGAGCGTTCGTTTTCTCTCTTAAAGAGCTTCGGTGACGATAGATTTCCAGATGCGCCAGTGTGTACAGCTTGCGTGGCACACCTTGGCCCTGTGGGTTGGCTCCACTCTGGGTTAGTGTCTTCTCTTCTGACCAGGGGAATTAGTGAGGTAGATTTGGCGCCTGCTGAATGGTGCTTCCACTCGTGTCCATCAATACTGTGTTAGGGTTTTTTTCCTGTACGTTTACCATAAAGACTGCTTTCAGCTGGTAATTCAAGCGATCATCCTTTCCACACTAATAGTTTCTGTTTGTGACTTAAATTGCCCCCGTGGAAATGTTGGCTTAAGGCGTTATGCTCATTTAACATTGTTACTCCATTCAGTCTCCCAGAAGAAGAGCAGAGAAACTCATCACGAAATCGTTCGGCCCTATACTCTCCACCTACCTCTCACCACCGAGATGCACCCTTCAACCATTCCGTGCATTCAAAGACAGGCAGGGCCCAACTTAGAAATAAACAAGCAAGCTACACTTTAGTATCTGAGAAGCAGTTGAAAAGGTTAGAGTGGAGACAAGTCACAACCAAAGAGAGGGCTCGAGAGTAACTTTACAAAGTCATGCCTGGAAAGATGGCTTTGTACACAGAAGGGGCAGTCCAATGAGAGCAATGAATGGGAAGCAGCGAATTTCAGTCAAAATTGCAAGGAAATGTCTATTTCTCTACTGTGTGGAAAGTCCAAAGTACAAGAATGTCACAGTAGAGCGTTTACAGCTCCAACACAATCTGAAAGTGGGCAGTGGGAATTGGATTCTTGAATTGCAGAGGCAATATATGCTAATACTTCATTAACAGAAAACTTGTGTTACTGCAGCATCATATTCTTTCAAAATGCCACAGTTTGCTGATATTGATACGCATACGCACACAGCAACAAGGTAACGGTTTTGGAATGTGGACATATGTGGGAATATTTCTCCTCCTCTCTCTCCTTCTCTCTCTGTCCCTCTCTCATTTTCCCCCTCTCTCCTTCTCTCTCTCCCCCCTTTCCCCATGTTTCTCTGTTTCTCTTCTCTGGAATCTGAAGTTTAAGACAGGGAAGGCAATATGCCTAACTTGCTGCTGACCTTGAGGTTAAAGGTTCTTGTAGTGTAATACAGCCTTTCTCTACATTCCTGTTCTCCTTATCTGCTCTGTAGTGACAGCTTGAGAGTAGAATGTCAATGTCTCCAGTTCAGGGTGAACTGGAGGATGCTGTAAGTAAGAGCCAAAGCTTCCCTGCTTACAGGAAACGTCTTGGAGAAGACAGAGACTCTCCTGTTGGAAAGATGCTGTCCAGTTTTGATTTTAATCTTTCCTTTCTCATCAGCTCCCATTTTTGTCCTCAGACTTTTCTGATCAGACTTTTAATAGCTTCCATTTCAGTTAACAAACGGCATCCTCTCACCAGCGTTCTAGGGATCTCCCCATTCTCTTCCCAACCCCCTTCTTTTTGGATAGAAATTCATCTGTTTGATTTCAGTCCTATAAACCTAGACATTGTTTTACAATTACATTATCAATATATCAAGGAAGTATTATAAGGATTACCATGTGATGAAAATGTTTAATTTTCTTACACTTTATTTTCCTATCTGAAAACTTTCAAGAGTCGCCTCACAAACCATTATAGTAGTACTACTTCTATAATTTACTGCTCTTAATTACTTCTTATTCCTACCTCATATAAAAGATAAGAGTCACCATTTAGAAGTCCCTGATTCCTTCATGTCCCCATTCACTTATATTTAGTGCTATCTGGGAAGTGGGTTCCAGGATGGCTGCTTTGGTTCACCATCATATCATCCACAATCCAATCTCTTAACAAACACCCCTATTTTGGTTGGCATAACGTCACGATCTGGAAAGTTCCAGATATCTCTGGGCAATTTAATATTTAATTCCTGCTATTACCATGCTCTTTTCCTAAACATCTGACATTTCCAACTAACAACTACGTAATGTAAACACAGTTATCGTTTTTCACAAGGAAAATCTTTGTTAAAAATCTCTTTTTTCTAAGGCAGCATCTCACTGATAGGTTGAGTAGTCTGGCCTTGAACACATAGAGATCCAATGTGCTGAGATCAAAGGTAAATGCTACCATGCCTAGCCACTTAATTTCATTTCTTAAGAAATACTTACTCAGCTTAAATTCGTAGTTTTTACTGTAGAGAAAAAAGTTCAAAGCTTTCCTTGTCTTTTTTTGCCCCAATGAAATCTCATCTGCTCAGAGATGTTGGACTAGGTCACTTCTTTCCCTTTATTCCCTGTGGGATAATTCTCATTAATCAGAAAACACATTCCACTTAAAAGATTGGCAGTGAACACTTCAAGTCTTTGCAAAGAAACTTGACTGTTCCTTATGAAGGGTTTTGTTTGCTTGTTTCTTCAATTCCTGTTGCTTGTGTATTTGTTGAGATATACATGAGATGGTACAAATGTTGTTTTAATGTTTATTTAGCATTTTGCCAAAACATATGCTCACCATTTCAAAGATGTAGAGAGTATCCATCCCATGAGTACTCTGCAGAAATTGGAGGACGTCTACAAACTTTAAAAGGGATGCATTTGAGTTGAACTTATTAATTCCTTAAGTTGTCACAGGAAAAAAAATCTGTCAAATTATTTTTGACATCCTATACAGTTTATTTTTATAATTAGTACTGCTGTGATCAGGCTGCTGAATTAGGTCCATTTCAGAGTATTTTCTTCTTACAGAACATGAGTGATTACAAGTAGAAGCTTGCAAGGATGAAGAATTATAATTGGATAAAAATTTTTAAAGAGTGAATTAATTATTGGAAACTATTATTAATCAGGGTTATTTTTTCAAGGTTAGCACTTTGAAATGTATTTTATAGGTAATGTAAAAAAACATCACTTAGTTAAAGCCCTTTTTAATGATTATAATCCACCTTAACACAAAGGCCGAGAGCAATCCCTTCCCCAGAAGTCCCTGTTTTGTTTAATTTTGTTTCCTTTGCTCTGTCATCAATCCAGTGGTCAGACCAAGGAACAGAAGGCAGGATAATTACATTGGGAACATTACCATGTGTTTCTGGGAACTTGGAGAACTGTGGTCACAAGCAACACCATTTTAGGCAGTGTCATACAAATTCATAATGGACATCCGGCTATTTTCTCTGTGGATGCATCAATTTGCCTATCCTGCATTAGTTCAACAAAGATAATTAGCAAAGCGCCCAAGTTGTTTTAAATAAACTTACCTTACATAAGCTGCAATCTCTTTGCAAATTTATAATGATGAAAAATTACACATATAGGGAGTGGGTTAGCTACTGAATTGAATTTACATACTATTCCTCAGGTATACCTGAACTACCTGCCAAAGTTTCCTTCCAAACCATATACATTGTACACTTGTTTTTATTTTTGCTTTGAGGACAGGGTTTTTCTCAGGAAGGACTCCTGCCTCAGCTTCCTAGACATAGAGATAAAAGTATATACCCCTAATAATTGATTCAGCCTATAACATCATCATTTGAATGCATTTTAGATTATCTGCATAATAGCAAATATTATGTAATTAAAGCATTAATTTCTCTAGCACTTAACTCTAAGTTACAAATCTTTTATTTCATACATCTTTGATCTTTTACAATAGTACTATTATTTTATACAAATAATAAATAAAATAAAAAGAAAACAGTTGCTTAACATAAGAATATATACCAGTAAACATACAATGCAACAATCCTTTAATATCACTAAATATTTGAAACACATTTAAAATCATATCTACCTAAAAGCTATTATTTTCCTAACAGTCAATATATTTTAACTTTATATAATACTTTAATATATATATGTATATATATATTAGTACATATATGTACTAGTTTTGTGATAACAATTTTGCATACTGAATTTTATTTTTTATCATTTCTATGGGTGTGTGCTGTGTGTGTATACCACATAAGTTAGTGTCTACAGAGGACAAAGGCATCACATCCCCAGGAACTGAAGTTATAGGCCTTTTGAATTAGCAGCCATGGGTATTAAGAATTGAACTCAGGTCCTCTGAAAGAGTAAGCATGCACTCTTAACTGCTGGGCTATCTCTCCAGATTCTTGTGATATCATAATTATTTTTCTATATACCGTGCTATCATTTATTTATTTAGAAAATAGCTAGATGGTAGATAGATAGATAGATAGATAGATAGATAGATAGATAGATAGATAGACAGAAAGAAGACAGACAGACAGATAGAGGGGGGAGGGGGGAGTATGAATGAGAGAGGATGAGACATATACACACAGAAAGACCGAGAGAGAGAGCTGAAAGTATTCTTATTTAAAATTAATGACAGTTGTATCTGAACAATGGAATTCAAGTTCCTTTTTTTCAAAACCATGTGTATGCACACATGTAACTGTGTGTGGTGTGTGCTTGTGCATTTGGATATTACAAGGATTTCTCATGGTGAATAAATACCAACACATCATTTTTCTTCAAATATTAAAGTTATTTTTTGTAAATGGAGACTTGACTTTCATATCTGGTCTCTCAGATCTGAATAATCACACAGAAATTATATTAACTACTGATGAATCAGGCATTTTTCTAGCTTGTTCTTATATGTGGCCATGGTGTTACCTCATTGTCTTGTTTCTTCAGCAATTGGCCGGTTTTCTTTGATTATACCTAGTCTCTCTATATATCTCTATTCAGATTTCCTGCCTGGCTTTACTCTGCTAAGCCGTTGGCTGAAACTGTTTTATTTATCAAACAATAAAAGCAACACATGTATGGAAGGATGTCTCATATTATTTTCCCTTTTCTGTCTAAATGAAAAGAAAAAGCTTTGACTTCAACATAGTAAAATTGCACATAACAAAACAGTTATCAAGCAAAAATTACAGTTGCAATATTTAATCTATGTGTATTAAGCAAAATTAAAAATCTATTTTATTATCTATCTTATGTTTGTGAATCAAATGTTTTGAATTTAATATTTTTATTGTAACTAAGGAAAATTATAACTATAAGTATCTGTCTTAATTCTATCAAAGTAAATAAGAAGTACATTGTAAGCAACTTCCAGATCTCTAGAAATGGCATAGATATCTCCCTGTCTGGACAGTCACCCAAAGTTCTTCTGTAACATTGGGGCATCTATCTTTAGCCTACAGGCCTATAGTATCTAGCAACTTTTTTTATATATAAAACAAAAAAATTGAAAGACTTTTTTTTCCAATATTGGCAGTTTGTCAGTCACTTTTCAGCAGAATGTCTGGAAGATTCATTCATAAAGTGGGGACCCTGAAGGACTGTGTCACAATCTTTTGGCAAGTTTAACAGTAATTATTTTGTGAGTCCTACCCGTCTAGTTTATATATCATATCATCAAGCGGCCCAGGCAAGGCTAGCAAACTCCATAAGAAACCTCTGCAATGTTCATCGTCCTCTTGACGGAGATTGGGGCTGCCAGAAGCAGACATATCTCACTGTTGAGAAAAGTCTAAGTTCTTAAACACATTATGATCTGTTTTGAGGTTTATTTCTGTCTGCATTTGTCTCTATTGCATATCTCTAATCTTTCTTTGATCACTGCTTTAAACTGTTAAGCAGGCATGACTAGGACCTGGAGTAGCCACCTTGACTGTTGGATCTACCCTGCTTGGTTTTTCAACATACCAGAAGTTCATTTCCTGCCAGCTCTGGGAGCCGTGTTTACCACCCCAATACTGGGAAACAGTTGGTCCATGATGCCCCCAAGTAACTTGCAGCATGCTACCCACAAACCCCATTCAAGTAGGTTGTAGCAGGACCTCTCCAAAGATCCCTCTTTGAGGCCAGCATGAACCAGGAAGTCATTTCTTAAAGGAGTTGCGTGCACATCTGTTCACCAGCAGCAATTAGAGCCTATCTAACAAAAACGTGGCTACTAAAAAGCTATGCTTGGCTCCCATTTCTGTGGTTCTATAAGCCCCCTTTCTAAAAGTGTTTTAGGTCCTATGTGGATCCATGACCCATCTTGGGAGCCATTTTGTGAATGGAGACTGCACTTTTATTTCCCAGTCTCCCAGACCCAAATAATCACACAAAACTATATTAATTACACCAGTATTTGGCCAATGGCTCAGGTGGATTTCTAGCTCGCTTTTAAGTGTTATATTAATCCATTTCTGTTAGTCTATGCATTGCTACGTGGCCATGACATTAGCTTATTTTCTACATATCATGTTACCTCAGTGGCTGGCTGATATCTCCTTGACTCCTATTCTTTCCCAACATCTCTGTTCCTGTTTCCTGCCTGGCTTTACTCTGCTATGCCATGGGCTAAAATAGCTTTATTTATCAGTCAATAAAAACAGTACATACACAGAAGGACATCTCACATCATGCTTTATAATTTTAAATGGAGTTATTCATCATTGCTGAATCCAATTCAGGTGCTTCATTTGAAATTTAGAAGGTATACTTCATGTGACTAAATATTGATTTCCCGAAAACTGTGCCAGGACACAGCAATGAGTTGTTTCTTGGCCACATTGTACCTGTTGGGGATGGGAACTAATCAGAACTGTTCACTGATGACATTCAGGTTCTAAAGTGACAAAGAAACCAGGGTATTGAACATCATGAATTGCTATCTAAAAAGGGAAGAGGGAGAGGAGAGGCAGAACTAATAACTTTGGATAATTTAGCTGACTTAATCCTTGCCAGAAACTCCTTTAGAGCTATAATTCCGTGGCCATTTCTAATCCTGTGGCTCTTCCCAACAATATAGGTTCAACCATGAATCCCTAAATGAGTTAGGATGGAAATGTTCATCAGACTTCACCGATGTCTGCCGCAGCGATTCAGTACTTTCCAACACATGCTGTACCTAAGCCAGGTACACAGTTTTTCTATTTATATTACTCTTTCACTCTCAAAGCATACATATTATTCCTTCGAGGTGGGAAATAAGAAAATTTTGTTTAAAGGGACATATGGAAACAGACTTGCTATCATAAAATCGAAAAGTATATAATTGAGTAGAGAGTAAAATTCTACTTCGAGATGGCTGATGCCTCCATGAGATAGGTTATCTCCTTAGAAGTTTCTCAGATACATTGGTTATCAGAACACATGACAAGCACATGTCTACTGTTGCCTCATGCTATTACCTGTAATGGCAGATGGTGAGCTGAGGTTGAAACTCTGTCAACTTCTGCCAAAATAAAGTCAAAGAATCCTGTAGTCATTTCATTAGTAAAGATTTAATGCTTCTTCTCCATTAAAACAACTAGGTAAAACTCACACAACTTACTAGAACTTCAGAAGAATCAGTAATTTCAAGGTTTGGCTCTCCCTAGTTTCATTTCGGTGTCAGCAACGAATAACTCTTCAATATATCTTTTCCAACATACTTGGCTCCACATCTAAAAGAATGCCTGCTTATTGCAACACTGTTTAAAAGATATCAGTAGAAGTATAACTTAATACAGAAATGCCAAGACATAACCTCCATCAACTTGAGGCCATGCATCTGTGTAGATAAATTTTGCACAGTGTGTGATGTCTCCATGAATTAGTCTTGTCATCTAATATCACATGTCTTGACATGTTTAATATACTTTAATTAACTTCATGATACCACTTTACAATACTTCACAGTGCCTTAAATATGACTTCTTGTCATAGTATTGCACAGACTTTTTTTAGTTCCTGGATTATGCATAGTTTATTACAGTATCTTAATCATCTTTATAGTCCTGGGTACTTGTATTGGTTTAGAATTTTAGCATATATAAGTAATATTGAACTCAACATCACTGTATATACATAACACACTCAATTTTCCCTGGGTAAGTTTTGGTTGCCTAATTGCTACATCAGAATGTGTGTGTATATTTTTTAGACTTGATGTTTCATGCTTATTTATCTCCCCATCTGCACAGCAGCTTACCCTCCTGTAAGAAATGGATGTGGCAGCCCCTTACTTTAGAGACACATGTTGATTAGAGAATTCTGTATGACTGCCAGTGCAAGGCCTGAAATTGCAACACTTACGTCTCTCACCGTAACAACAAATTCGAAGCCAGGCAGTGCAGTGAGACATGGCAGCTCTTTCACACTATCAGTAGCAGGTGAAACTTCTGACCACTGTCTTGTGTTTTTTGGTGGTCAGGCTTTGGTGGTTTGTGTTTAGAACATAGCCTCTAACCTGATTTTGTCACAGAGCAACAACATATTTAATATGACACCAATCATGATATATACATCCACACCATTGAGAGGAAAAGAAATCTGAAAAGCAACAGAAAGCTTCCCCCTTCCCCCCAGTAATATTTCCTTTGAAGGTTCATTTTAGGAAGCAGCACTGAACAGTTATTTATACATTCTTGGCCCCACATGAAATCTTTTAGGAAGCTTGGCAATATATATTATAGCTAGATATATTTCTGCCTCTATCAATAAAATTACTTCTGAAGAAAGATTAATGATGGAGAATACGACAGTGGATGAGAAATAACAGTTACTAAAGATAGTGTGCATATTCAGACATTTATCCTTATTAATAGATCAAAAGTGTGTCATTTTAGCTTGTTACTTTTCAATCAAAATTTACTAGTCAAACATAGAGTAACTTAATATCAAGTGAATTATAAATATTTATTTGTAAATTTACAAGTAAACATATACCTAGATTGTGAAATATACCTTTATTTTCTTTACAAAAGAGAAGAGTAATTTGTCTGCCTAGCAATCAAAAGAATTAAAATGGAAAAGTTTCAAAGTATTTTGAAAAGTCACTCAGAAAAATGAACCAAAAGCCCTGCTGAAAATGATAAATGATCTTTCAAATTACTAAGTCACTTGTGGCAGCTTTCCTAATAGTGTCATCTACTCCCCTAGTACCTCTCATTATCCATTTTAATAATAAAACATCCCTGAAGGTAATTATCCTTTCTATTTCAGGTCTTAGAACCCACCTCTGATAAACTTTTCCCCTTGTTGCTGCCTTTTACAAATAAGCTATCAAACAAGTGTGCTTTGTTTTTTGAACATTCTCAAAGAGAAGATTCTCATTATGGGAATCCGTGTTATACAGTATTTCTATGATATTCAAACTCATAAGTAGCAGAAAAAATTAGCAGAAACTGAATGAGATATTCTCATATAATAAGGGGTTTCTCAGGCTCTGTGTCTTGAGTAAATTTCTGGAGCCTCCTCTGTCTTGGATCGACAAGGAAGGGAAGCTATCTGATCCAAACATTTAGTTATATAAGGACACTTAGATTGATAAACGTGCTGTGTGGCTAGTGAGCATGTGCAAAGGAATTAGGAAACAGAGATTGCTGAGAATAAATTAGATTTATTCAGTGTGAACAAACCAGAGGGAAACAGAGGGATGAGGTTGAAGAGAGTTTCATCTCTTCTCTGAAATATGAAAGAGAAAAGAATCCACCTTTCCTGGATGTCAGATTCCTATCCATCTGGTTCTTCCTAGTCGAGCTGGCCTTCATTCTTTTGCTAGGTGTAGAGTGTAAGTTTTTTTTTTATCTTTTATTTGGAAGTTAGATTCAAGTTACAGACTCCTTTATTTGTATTAAACACACTGATTTTGCAAGCATCTCCAAAGAGAGAGGTGAGGGGGTCTTTTTTCAAGAATATTTACTCACTCACCACATTTTCAGCACAGATTGGATGTGAATCATGGGTGGTAATAAACCCAAAGAGAGCTTTTACATAATGAACTTCACCCTAACATAGTACAGCTTACATATCAGCAGAACACCTGTGAAAACATTTACCATGTGACACGTGCTTAACAATAGCTTTAGCTGTAGGGACATTATAAGTGAGTTTCTAGAGGATCTCAAAATTTATTGCTTCTACTGAGATACTGAAATATGAAGAAACACACTCGCCAGAATTTCAATCTTGGAAGTTTCTGGAACTCAACCATATATGTTATGATATGGCACGAGTGGGACCCTGGCTGGTGACCCCCCCCCCCAAAGAGTGAGGGACAAACATGGCCAGGCAGATAGAACTTAAGTGGGGAGTTTTGTTAGGGGAAGGGAAGGGGGAGAGGGGAAGAGAAGAGAAAGAGACAGAAAGAGAGAAAAAGAGAAGAGACTGAAAATGTCCTGCCTGCCCCTTCAGAAGAGCAGTGGGAAAAAGAGGGGGAGTGGGTGGGGCTTGTCTTTTAAAGGAACCTTTGCATCTGTGTACAGACTGATGCCTACCTGTCCAATGGTGATGAGCCTCCTGATGCCAGCCTGCCCCCAGACCTTCCACCCCTCACCATGCCCCGAACACACAATGCCCATGACCAGTGGTTGCAGGATGCCTTCTAAATCAGCCTCTGAAAAGCTGAGGTGGACAGCAAAGCACCTATACAGAAAGCTCAGAACTTGTTCTTCAGCAAGTCCTTAGGTGACAGTGCCCGCTTTTTAACCAGTACCACCTCAGTTCACTTTAGGAGGGCGAGGCATATGCCCATCAGGCAAAGCCGTCAAGATTGCAACCAATGCCCAGTGCACTGGGTTTCCCACTTAGCCCAGCTGTGTGCCACTCTTTGCTTGACCAGCCCTTAGTCTGGTCGTGGGGTCCGAAGTGTCTTGCACTCCCGTTGGCATCTCTGGGACTGAAATGAGTGCCTAGCTTTCCTCTCTTTTTCGTCTTTTGCTGCCACTTGCAGTGGCTGGCTCAGGGGCATCCCTAACAGTGGCCCCAGGGTTTCACTGCCTGGAACAAGAACTCCAGGACCCATCCTCTCAGCCACCCACAAACCAGAAAGGCTAAGGTCTCTATGCTGGATATTTAAGTTTAGGGCCAGTACCTGGGTGGAAAAATAAATACTTTCAACATTGTAAAAAAAAAATAAGATACTGCCTGGGTTCATTGTGTCAGGTGACAGGGGCCAGCATAATGCCTGAATCCTAGTTATTTATAGACTACAATTTTTTCATGAAATGTCATATATTTCAATAATATAAGTTTAGATAATAAGTGTACTTTAAGTATTCTTAATAGAGATACTTAATAATAAGTATTCTTAATAGAGAATAATATATGTTTTCCTTTAAAAATATTGTGTGTGTGTGTGTGTGTGTGTGTGTGTGTGTGTGTGTATTAAGTAATGCATTGGCAAGTGCTCTTGGTGAGAAGTAGAGGATGCCAGATCCCATGTACTTGAATTACAGTCTCTTAGCTGGGAATCACTTAATGTGAGGCTGAGACCTTGGGTCTCCTAGAAGAGCAGCAAGTGCTCTTCACTGCTGAGCCATCCTTGCATCACCTGGAGAGTAGTGGTTTTAGGGAATCATCTCCATAGACCAGTTGTGCTCAACCTGTGGTTGAGGACTGCTTTGGGGGTTGGCTGTCAAATATTTGCATTATGATTCATAACAGTAGCAAAATTGCAGTTATGGAGTAGCAATGGAATAATTTTATGGTTGAGTGTCACCACAACATGAGGAGCCGTATTAAAGGGATGCTGCAGTAGGAAGGCTGAAAAGCACTACCTTAGACTGGTGTTCATGAAAGGGTACAATGTGGCTAGGGTGGCAAGGATTGGGGGGATCTGGGGGTTGAAAACTAATTGTTCCTCAAAAGTCAGTTGTCTTAGCAGTCTGTGATATATCCTTATCCACACTAGTGTGACGCAATAGGATTTTTTTGTTCATCTTAGCTATCTTTTAGATTCCACATCACTCCTACCACCCCAATTCCTCAACTGAAGCAAAGTATCTGCCAGAGTGGATCCCAAGTCTTTTCTAGCATTAAATTTTGACCACAAGAAAGGGTTATAGGCAGGACTTTAGAAGTGTGCATAGAAAAGAAAAAAAATATTTATTAGAAATGATTAATTATGTTTACAACAGTAAAAGAAAGATTTTGGAAAAACTATCAGCAGAATGGAATGAATTAAGAGGATTTGAGATTTCAGGGTTTGAAGACATTTGAAGACTTCTAAAGAAGTCATTGAATGAAACTAAATGAGAAATTTGGGGTGAGGCCTCTGAAAGGACCAGTATGGGAGCAGGGAGGCAAATAGAAGGAGGACCTCTTGTTGTTCCATTATACAGGTGCATAAAGTCCTCTCCACTGTGTGCAGACACTGAGGCACTTGAGTCTCAGGGTTTATGAAATTGGCACATAATAGAGGCCCCATCCATCGTCAGGATTCTGTAGAAGATGCCTATGCATGTTCTTCCACGCCGCATACTTCCATGATGTTTCACAGTGATGTTAAATGCCAGCAGGAATCCATCCAAATGAGAGCCTTCCTTCATGATATGAAAAAGACGGTAAATCCATGGATCAAAGAAAATGATAGTCAATAATGAAGAGTAAAACTTTGCTGAAATTCTCTGACAATGGCGTCTGTGTCTGTCCTTCATTTAAGAACGTGTTAGCAATTATAACAAATAAATGATAGTGACTAAATGTGAGTAGATGTCACAATGATTAATTATGTTGATTATCTCCTACTGATGTCTCAAAAATACATTTTTCCCCAACTGACATCTCAGGAAAGGAAAACACTCAACTCTATGCTGGTACTTTGAAATAATAAACTCTTTAAAATCTTATAGTCTGAAACAAAACAAAACAACAAAACCAACATGGTTAAGAAAGAGCTTTCAAACTTCAGCAGAGCGGCTGGACATAAAGACATTGAAGCCAGCATTTATCGCCACAGTAGAATCTTCCTCAAACTCTGGTTTGCCTTTGGATTGATTTTTAAAGTGTACCTGTGATTGACAAGGCTTTCATCTCTGTACCGTCGCACAAATGTACATTCAAAGTAAAAGTGAGCAGGCAAACAATAGTTGTAATTTACTTTCAATCAAAGCGTTTGCCTGGCTTAAAACCTTCTAGGATTCTTGCCACCTCAAATAAGATCTCTCCGAGGAAGCTTGCCATGTCTAGACAGCAAAGCCTAGGACAAACTGCAGCAAATTTGGTTAAATGTTTGGATATAGCATTGCGTAAAAGGCATCACTCCCGTGGTTTAAGTGAACCTTAGCAGACATGACCTTAGAGAGTTGCTGACCTTTCCTAAGCAGCAGTTTCTTCACCTGCTAATGAGGAAAACTAATATTGCTTCTGACACGGACTTCCTATGAAAATTAAGTGAAAAAATGTTTATATGTCAGTGAAGTATAATGATCATTATTTATTCTTAACTATGCAGTTGGTATAAAGAAGAATGCTGGGATTTGTGAAGCCTTGGGGTTATTTTGTCCGATATCATTTCTACTACCAAGAATAGTATGGGGCTAAAAAGCTCACTCAGGTGATAAGTGCTCTTGCCATGCAATCATGAAGACTGGAGTTCAGATTCCAGAACCCACATAAGAAGCCAAGAATTCTGAAAATGCTTATTACTCAGGTCCAAGAAGTCTGATGCCCTCTTTTGACTTTCATATGCACTCAGGGATGTATAGCTATACACACACACACACACACACACACACACACACACACACACACACCCTGCTTTGTACATTTGACCGAAATATACACAAACCTGCATACAACAATAAATAGAATTTTAAAAACTACATTCAGGAACTGTTTTTCTCATATAAGATCAATTTGTGATATTTTATTGACTTAACAATTGAAATGAGTCTGAAAAAATATAATTTTATGAATGTTGATTTTCAATACATAGCATATTTGCTCCTGGGAAAAAATAAGGTGTCAAGTTGCATATACATGCTCCAAGTGAAGACTTCTTGGCCTATGTATTATTAGTGGTAATATTCAAATATAATAAGTCAAAAATAACATCAACACAAGTCATTTTAAAAATTTAGAATGTGAAAGCATTCCATGGAGGTCACCACTTTCATAAAATCTCTCATTTCTTTTCTTACTTTATCTCCTTTTATGGAAAGCCCTTATAACCAATTCAAATATCTGGCCTACACAAACTCCTTTTACCATCTACCTCTTTACTTGTTACCATTTTTAAGTGCGTATTCATGAGGTTAGAGAGAAGGTTTAGCTGTTAAGAGCCCTGTCTGCTCTTCTAGAGGAAGAGGATTCAAGTCCCAGCACCCACATGGTGTCTCACAACCATATATAATCCCAGTTCCAGGGACCCCCCCATGCCCTCCACTCACCATGTTCACCAGTGATGCACATGACACATACATACAGGCAAAGCATGAATAAAAATATGTATTTTTAAAAATGTATACTCATTTCGGTAGCCAATGTGTACCTCTAATCCCAAAATTTGAAGACAATGGCATGAAAATCAGGAGATCAAGGGCAAAAAAATTCAAGTCTAGGCTAGGCCAGGTTTCATGAGAGATCACGTCTCAAAAAGCCAACTGGAAAAAAAGAACAAGCATGCTCACTAGTGTTTTGAAATTCATTCTTGCAAAGCATGTGCAGAAATACACCTTTATATACCTTTGTATACTAGCCCAAGGTCAGTTTGTGTCAGTTCCCACCTCTGTATGGAGGTGATGAAATAAAAACTCCAGCATGATTGGTTAAGTCTCAAGTCAATCTTCGGCTAGACTGTAGCCCACTCTACTATCTGAAGCTTGTCTATAAGTATTCCCAAGGTGGTCTGTTGAATATTTATCTTATAAATATTGATTGTGCACCTGCTGGATTTCTGGCCTTCTCCCATACATGGGTGATACAGTTGGGAAGGGCTGATACAGTGCCAGCCTTCATGCTGCCCAGCATTGGAGAACAGAGAAGCAGGTAAATATTTAATGGAGTGTTAAGAAAAGACAATTTCTGTGTGGGAAAAATATAGCATTTGAAGGGGGAGGTCATTTTTATACTGATGAGCACATGGCCTCTTGTTTCCTACAACCAGGAGAACTGTAGGCATTTTTTCCCCAGAGAATTTTGCTGTTCATAGTCACCAAGGAAAGCAACTCTGTAAAGATCTGCAAAGAGCAGCACTGTCACTTAGAGAATGGACAGAACTAGGTTAGTGTCCTAAGTTGGCATCTGTTTCTCTGGGTCAGCATAGTCCTCCCTAAGCTGATGCAACTGAATGGGCAGAACTGCTTCATGCTGCAGAAACACTACTCCACCATCCTTCAAGAAGATAGATACAGTCATGGTATACGGCAGGTGTGCTAATGTGTGTGAGTGCAGGTCAGAAGAACATCTCCAGTGCCTCTTTGGGGCTTCCAGACTAGTTTTAACACAATGCAGTTTGTGACTGCATGAGCTAGGCACATTGCCCCCTTTGCTTCTGAAGAGTACCTTGATACCTACCACCTTATGTCTTGTAACAATTATACTGCCTTTCTGATACCAGCTCCCATGTCTGCCTAGATGTGGCTTCTGGTGACTCCAGCTCATCTCTTCGTCCTTGCATGAACACTTTCTACTCTGAGCTCCCTTGCAAACCATTCCAAGACTAGATTCTGACCATGAATGATTTCCTCCCTTACTTTTTTTCAGGTGAGTTTAAATAGGAAGACAAAAAATAAAATCGTTGCCCCAATGATGCATGTTATATATTTCTTAGATTCAAAACTAAAGCCTAAAAGACCTCAACTTGGTGCAGCATTTGATGTGATGTGTTGTGGGTGGGCAGTTTTACAATGAGCAGAAGGTCAGCCTATCTCATCCTCAGAAGGAAGGTCTCTGAAGTTGAATGAATTAAATCTGAAGCCTGTGAGGTCTGTTTTACATTTCACAAAACTGTATATTTAAAGCATATATGTAATAGACCTCACTGCTGGAGATTACATAACTTTCATATCTTCACACAATAATAATTTAAAATGTAGATATCAAATTTCAAATGTGAAAAGACATATGCTTTCGAAACGTTCTTTTAGAGAATGTGTAATCGAGCGTTCTGAAGATCTCTGTGCTACTGTTCTTCCCTTTCAAACGGATCAGTTGTGGGAAGCTCAAGACGCCCTGGCATTTATTTTCTACCTACCATATGATCAGAGCACAAATACCCTAATGATATTTTCTAACTGATTATGAAAAGGGAAGGTAGTGAAGAGCTTTCTGTGTAAAAATCGCCAAGTTTCTCTCTCTGCTGCCCTACCTTCACGGTTTCTCACAGAAAGCAGGGTTTCTCAGTATCCACGCTACTGACATTTTAGACCACATGACTCTTCTGTGGTGGGCTGACTCGTTCATGCCAACACATTCCGCAACATTTCTCATCTCTGCTTACTCAGTACAGATCGGAGCCAATTAAAAACGACTCCAGATACTTCCAAATGTCTCATAAGGGGCCAGGTCATCTCTGTTTGAGAATAACTGGTATTATCACCAAGTCTGTCAGCTTTCTTGCTGATATAGTAGCCAAGAATCCCTTCAGACTTATGCCCCAAACTCACATCTCACGAAACTCCTCCTCAGTTTACATGCAGTCAAGGGGGAAGAAAACATCCCTTTCAAGTTCTATTCTCCTGGGGTTGCAGGAAGAGAGCCACCATGCTGTGAGACAACTATTTCCTGGGAACTGGTCCTCTGGGAAATTCCCCAGCATTCTGCAACCGGTTAGTTCATTTATTCTTTTCTAGCTGCTTAATTTTACTCAGCATGCAGCTGGCAAACAGATTAGTTGATTGGAATTTAAATCTAAGCATTAAGTGTATACAAGCAGGGTAAAAAAATAATTACTTAGTTATTTCTCACTGCCATGGACATAGACGACTATTGATTGATTTAACTATAGAATATTGGTTTTGTAAATGAGATTTTTTTCCTGCATGTTGAACAAACTGTTTTGAGTGGAAGAGATTCTATCAATACACTTCTTAGTAAGACACATTTTACCAAACTATAACAAAGTTGGACTTGGACTACCTAAAGTAGAAATTAGCCCATGGAAGCAGAACTTGTGAAGAAGTGTCTCAAAACCAGGTTTTTTGAGCATCATTTCAGAAGTTTGAATTTGGATGAACCAGAGATTGACACCAAAGTATGGCTTCACAGGCTTAATAATGATGGGAATGTATTGACGGTGTAATGTCGTCCTCATTCATAGAGAAGCTAAGAGAAGACCCCATGGAGATCCTTGAGACTCTATGGTCTCATGGGTATGGTGAAATTCTTTCTGAATAAGTCCAGCAGAAAAGACCATGGGCAGAAGCTGCTGAAAATGGCAGGTGTCAGCAGAGAGTAAAGAAACAATAGTGGTCCAAATCAGAAAGAAAGAAGTTGGATCAACTTTTCCCCATATTTGTAGAAGGAGCGGTGGGCTGCATTCCCACCTGGTTCACGCATGGCTAGCTTTACACCCGAAATAACAACACACAAATTGTATTCTTTTAAACACTGCTCGACCCATTAGTTCCAGCATTTTATTGGCTAACTCTCACATCTTGATTAATCCATTTCTATAAATGTACATAACACCACGAGGTGGTGGCTTACCAGGAAGGATCTTAACCTGCGTCCACCTTGGAGAGGAGAGCTACAGCATCTGCCTCACAGCCTTCTTCCTCCCAGCATTCT
Organism: Myodes glareolus; assembly: GCF_982192425.1. Taxonomy (NCBI): domain Eukaryota; kingdom Metazoa; phylum Chordata; class Mammalia; order Rodentia; family Cricetidae; genus Myodes; species Myodes glareolus. The sequence goes on from NC_142034.1 coordinate 86,314,529, forward strand.
GTCCTGTCTTCCCGCCTACCTATGTTCTGACCTATCAGGCCAAGCAGTCTCTTTATTAACCAATGAAAGTAACACATAGAAAGACACGCCTACATCACATATTCCATACCCTTTGCCCTTGCCAGCCTTAAGAGGTCATTCTTTCCTTTTCAGTCTTTACATGATAACTGGTATTGTTCTCTGATTGCCCTCTACAGAAGTCCTGATGTTTCAGCTTATCAGTGCCATGCAAATAAACACTTATACAGTGATAATCCAATTGACAGTTTTATAGTATAATGCAGTATCCCTTTCATTTTCCTGTACGTTACTTACTGCGTGCTTCTTCATCACTCAGACAAGAATGCTCCTCTGTTCTCCTTCATCATTTTGTCAGGAGTGATGTTGAGGTGCCGTACAGGATTTATCAGTTTGTAGTTCAAAAGAACCATCGGGAAAAGGGGAAATCACACAGAGAAGCAATTCAGAAATGCTTGTTTTCAGTTATAAATCCTGCCTAACATGGTAAAAATAATTGATTAAGGGAGACATTGATGACTGAAGCTATAATTCAATCCCTTGGCTTTGATTATAACATAAACCGACTGGATTTTCTCAGCATAAATATATCACTCAAGTCAATCTTGCCTTATTGGTATCCTTTATACCACATATGCAATTACGCAGCTTAAATAAATGTCAGGTTCTACACATACTGATTTCTCCAATGGATAATCAAGTGGGAAAATTCTCTAGAGAAAGAAAATAGAAATGAATACTTAGTTGGAGGCACATCGTAGTCAGTGTGGAAATGGTACTGACATATACCCTAAGGAGGGTGTTTGACTTGTAAAGATTTTATAAAGAATTAGTAAACAAGAGTTCCAGATGCAGTTAAGACTCTGAACTTGGGTGTGAATAATTTAAACCTCTCAAGGCTTATGAAATTAAGGGAGACAAGTAAGGAAGAAAGGAGAGGGGAAAGAGTAAATAAGAAAAGGAGGAGTGAGTGGGGTGGCAGGGAGACAGAAAGAAAGTGTAAGCAGCAGGAAACATTAAAAAAGAATTGGCATAGTGAACACGAAAGTAAGAGTAAAACAAAGAAAAATGTTGAAACTCGTGACATAGGATACACGATCTGAGCATCCCTTATTCAAAATACTGACATCACAAGAGTTTCTGATTTTGAAGTCTTTTCATGTGCATCAGGAGAAACTTTAAGGATGGAACCAAGTATCAGTATAAAATGTAAGTATGTTTCATCTGCATCACCTGCACCTTACCTGGGGGTAATGCTCCAGAGACTTTTCAGCGCATCTTGAGTTCTAAGGTGACACCTCAGAAAGATCAGGTGTGGAGTTGTTTGCTGGTGGTAGCATGTTGGCACAGAAATGGTTTTTTTTGATTTTGAAGCATTTTGTAGTTTCAATTTTTAGGCATATGCTCTGATTTTACTTCAAATGCATCTGAAACATTCTAAAGTAGTTACTTCATTATAGCTCTATCCTGGCACGCGTGCGCGCGCACACACACACACAAACACACACACACACACGCGAAACATGAAATTGTCCCTTTATACTTTATTACGTCTATGTTTTCCTCACCTTATCTTTATTCTATGTTGACCTATGCAACCAAAGCTTTATTTTTCTTTAGCTTCAAACTCAGGGAAGATGAGGGCCTTTCCTTCACTGTCATCCTTATAGGATTAGCACAGAATAAATTACCGTGGTTTACTTCTTCATTTTGAACACATCATTGTGACTCAGAGGATGTTATCTCGTGACAAATACATCTGCTGGTAGTGGTACTGGGGAGAACTAGTCTCAGACCAACTGACAAGAGTAGAAATTGTGTAAGAAATAGTTATCAAATGACAGCTGGTACTCCTTAGAAGAGAAAATGAAAACCAAAGCTAGGTAGATAAAAAGAACAGACTCTGCTCAGATGAGTTATGTAATTTTTCAGAGTTTAATCTCTGAGTCTGCAAAACAAGCACTAATAACATGAGCTCATGCTCATCCCTGTACTTTTCATTCTGAAGTTAAAGCGAGAAACATCATAGATGTACAAGTTCATCAAAAGTAATGTTGAGGGGGCTGGAGAGATGGCTCAGTGGTTAAGAGCATTGCCTGCTCTTCCAAAGGTCCTGAGTTCAATTCCCAGCAACCATACGGTGGCTCACAACCATCTGTAATGAGATCTGGTGCCCTCTCTGGCCTGCAGGCACACATGTAGGCAGATATTGTATGCATAATAAATGAATAAATATTTTAAAAAAGTAATGTTGAATTTGAATTACTGTTTTCTGCATATGGGAATTTAAAAAAATTAAAAAACCGTCTATAGGTTGAAATAAAATGCCTCTTCTCTGGAGAGCTTTCTGATTTCCTATCTATATGGATCAGTAATTACTGGTATTCTGTTCCCTGAGAAATACAGATTATATAATATGGTAGGCTATACCAACTGGCTGGATTTTGTCTTACTTCTAATAACCGTGGGATATGAATAAACAAAAATGAAATATTTCAATCCAGGGAATACCTTGGAAGCTAAAAGAAAATGTCCCCCACAGAGTATGAAGGCTACCTTTTGCCCTTGGATGGCAGCGTAGTACAGTGAAAACATGTATTGGTTTGAGGCTTGAATAGAACAGCCCTCGAGTTTCTACTTTACAATTTATGATTATTCAGCTCTGAGCAATTGGACAAGTGACAACCTCTGTGCCCTTTATTTTCTTGTCTGCAATATAGACATGTTACCTTATTGGTGAGGCATTAGTTTGAAAGTTGAAATAGAGCACAGAACTTCCCACATAGTACATACTCAACAAACACAGATCTTGCTTCCTTTTGATTATTGGTTTTAGGGCCATTGTCTGAGAAGTTCTGGATAATGAGGAGCTTCCTCAGGACACAGTAATGGGGCAAGCCTGAGTTGAAAAGGTCAAATGTTTGATAAATGATTTTGTTTTATTACAGGAAATCAAGTGTATGAGCAGTTTGATCAGAGAGGCAGAACTGCATTAAATGGTACAGAATAGGACATATTTTCAAAGTAGAGAATAGACTTGTCCAATCTTTTGAAATATGTAGAGAGACAACAGTGTCATCTATAAGGTTGATGTTTGATGTTGTACTCAAACCACAACAATAAATTTCAAGTTTCTAAAATAAAGTTGTGGTTTAATATTAGACCACATTCATGGAGGTCCAGAGTTCTGTGCACCTGCAGGTTCACTATTCACCATGTAGATATACCTGACAGATTTTATTAGAGAACTATAGAAACTGACGAGATATCTATGAGGAAAAACTAGCGACAGGCTAGAACCAGGACCACTGACTATATATCCCTTTACTCAGAGTTATTGCCGCCCAGACTTCATAAACTGAAAGCACCCTAGTCGTCACAAGTTGTGCACACATTGCCCTGGGGCCCAGCAAAGTGGAGGACAGAGATCCTGTGGGAGCTAGAGACATTGTGCATCTCCCCAGAGAGAAGAGATACCACTTCTCTAGCAATGTGTGTGGATGACTTCCAAATCACATGTGAATTTCTCTTGTCCAACTCTGACTATGAACCATATGACAGATCTGTGAAAGATCATTATGGGCTGCTTGATGTGGTGTGCCTTGGAATCACCACACTAAGGTAACACTCCATACCCAAGTATATGGTAAGGAAGATCTTCCCATAAGGACATTTGGAACTCGGTCAAAAAGATAGAGCAACAGTTAAAAGTGGTCCCCCATGTTCTGTGGCACACAAATACCTCTAACTCTGGTTCCAAGAGATCCAGTGCCCTCTTTTGGTATCCTAAGGTCCAAAGACACATAACATATACTTACACAGACAAACTTTCATACACATATATAGCAAATAAATGAATAAGATATGTGTATACAAATGTTTCTACCGTTTACGCAAATTGCTCCTTTGTTACTAATCCAACAAATTTGCATATTCCCCAATGTATAGATATACATTACATGCACATATAAACACACATATATTAATGAATACACATATTTTTTCTGAAATATTTGAGACTAAATTTTACATAGATAGTGTCTTTATTTCAAAAATACCTTCTTCTTCAGTGAGAATAGCTTCTCTTGCAAGTCCCTGGTTTTGTTCAAAACCAGAAAACCGGCTTTCAGTCTCTATGATTTTCTAATCTTAACATTTATTGTCTCAGATCAGAATGCCAACTCTATATCGGAATCTAAGCCAATCTACTGAATGTCTTTATCCTGGCTCTTCTCCCTGTTTAGGTTTGACAGTCTCCAAACTAGTTTACCCCTTTCTTACCATGCCACTTTTGAAAATTGCCAGGAGAGACATTTGCTTACTGTCCCTTCATTTCATGGTTTCTGATGGCTTTTTGTTTTTCAAAATCAGACTGACAAATTGGGCAAGAAATATGAAATAATATGGTTTTTTGCTCATGCTTTCGGGGATGTCAGGCACTTTCCAGAGTTTGGTATTTATGCCCACACCTTCTATGTGCCTGTGTTGTAGACATATGTGCTCTATGATTGACAACAATTCTTTTCATCTCTTAGAGCTGGAAAACTCTGTATAAAAATCTGGAAAATGAATAGTTTTTGTTTTGCTGAGCCAAAAGTCTTTGTTGCAATTACTCCATGCACTGTAGCATAAAGCACCTGCAGACAAGGCATGACTGATATGTATGGCAATGTTTCAAAGACTCTAGACATTGAAATTTGGATGCTCTGTAATATTCATGTGTCGTGAAATCTCACATGTAAGCCCAGCTGACTTCAAACTGAAGCTGGCCTGACCTTCTGATCTGGCCCTTCTTCCTCCATTTCCCATGTGATAGAATGAGTGGCTGACATCTGATTGCATAGAACGCTGAGGAGCCAAGCCCAGTTTTCCTGTGTGTTAAGCAAGCACTCAACAAGCTGGCCTCTGTTCGGATCCCTTCTTTTTGATCTTTCTAGCTATTTAAAAAATGAAAAAGCAATGATATGCTCCTGAGTTGTGCCACAGCAGGTAGCAGGCTTTATTCTAACCTCTCCAATGCTTTAACTCTTTAATAGGGCTCCTTATGTTTTGGTGACCCCCCCAACCAGAGAAGTATTTCACCGATACTTCATAACTGTAATTTGGCTACTGTTTCTATCATCATGTAAAGATCTGAGACGCTGGGTATCTGCTATGTGGCCCCTGTGAAGGGATCACTTGACCTCCCCCGCAGGCCTCCTGACCCACAGGTTGATAACCACTGCTTCTTCACTCACTCTTCTTGTTGTCCCAGAGGTGATGCAGCTCCGTGCTTCTGCTTGCCGTCTCTGCTGGGAAGACTTTCTTCCGCTATTATCTTGGCCACCGAATGGCCTGATGTAAGAGGAGGGAAACTAGAGCTGTTTAATTTATATTTTGTAAGTCTTTTTTTTCTCTATTACTCCATATTTTCTCTCTGGTTCTCTCTTGTCTGTGAGTACTGTCTTTAGAACTAATTGTCATCTATTACACATTATACAATACTATTAGTTTGATTAATTAATGCATAATACATCCCAGAGACTAATTTGTTTATTCCTAGTGGACTCATTAAGGTTTGCAGTATGAATGTGGGATTAGGTTCAGAAAGGAATCACCTCCGAATGATTGACTCACATGTCTGAAAAGAAAAAGAGAATTCAACAAAGAAAAAGAAAATGATGTATCCCCTTCTCTTTAAACACAGAGACAAAGAAAAGGATTTCTGATGCTATGTGCATAGGTGTTGGCTTATGGCGGTGATATTTGAGAGGACCATCGATGACTGACTTTCTAAAATTGGTCTTACAGAAAGACAATTAAAGTGGCGGGCTAATATTTTTCTTCGTAGGTGAACAGAGCAATGAGAACTTGCGTCTGGACTCTCATTCTGCATGCTGCTGCATATTTTAAGCCCTGGGACTTGCCACCTATGCTCATGTCATTGTCCCTCATAGAGGACCTTAAGCCAACACGAATAACAGGGCTGTGAGCCAGTGAAACCCAGGTAGCAAACACTGCAGAATGTGAGACTGAGTGTGGATTGCTCTATTTCTTTTTCCGTGGCGCGAAGGACCATTGGCTTCAGCGTCTTGGGGACCCTCTCTACCACTAAACCACCTCCTCAGCTCAAGAACACACTTCTTGATTAGCTGTTTTGCACTGTTTTCAGCCTTTTGAGGATAGTTTATGCACCGTGGTTAGCTGGATGGGAGGCAGACTAAACTGTAATTCTTCTCTCTTCAGTTTCTGTAGCACTGTGACTGAGCTCTTGGGCATCTGGCATAGACTCTACTTGGATATTCAGAAATAGAAAGTCTTTTTTTTTTGTTTGTTTGTTTTGTTTTGTGTTTTTGAAACAGGTTTTCCTTGTAGCTTTGGACCCTGTCCTGGAACTAGCTCTTGTAGACCAGGCTGGCCTTGAACTCACATAGATCCACCTGCCTCTGCCTCCCTAGTGCTAGGATTAAAGGCGTGCACCACCACCACCCCGCCAGAAATATTAAGTCTTTGACACCTTACATCTATAGTGTTTTTCAAAATTCTTATCTTTTACTCAATACTTCTCCTAAAATTTTGCCTTTTAAAAAAGTTCTTAAATATAGTCATCATTTGGAATTTATGTGCAGATGTGTGAGGTTATTTTCATAAAAACCAGTCTGTTACAATTAGATGTCTTGGAACATTATTATACTACTGGACTGAATATGGCCAGTACTTCCTCTTTTATTGAAAACCCTCTGTGGACTACTGGAAGCAGCTGAAGGAAACCAGTATATTGTGGTTATTTAACTTATACAAGGTTTGGGTCATCTCAGAGTGGCAGTTGCACGGTTCAAAAATAGTTATCATTATTAACTAGCTTTGGATATTTATGCTTTCAAGAATATAGAGTAAACAATCCGTAATCAATTTTCTCTGGGCCAAGGTTATTGGATCTCCTTCACAAGAGTTATTTCCGTTTGGATAAGAATCCAACTGTAAACCCTATGTGGTTTGGGGTTTGGATGCAATCATGTCTGCAGGTCTGGGGTTGAAGCAGATGACCTCCATACATAGACTGGACTTGGGCAAAATTGTTAAGTAGGCAGCTCCCCGTTCCATTTGTCATTTCACCAGGATGCCCTCAGGCTGTCCCAAGCCTCCCAAGAGTTATTCTACCCCTTGTCAGGCCCTCTCCAATCTTAACACTCCAAATTTACCTGGTCATTCATCTGCTCCCAAGAGGTTTCTAAGGTTCAAGAAAGTAGTATTTTAAATAAAATTATTTTAATAACTTCATAAGTGATTATAGTTTTCTCTCCTTTGCCGCTACCATCTCTTCCCCCACCCTTCCTTGAAAAGGATCCCACCCAGAACCTCATGCCTTCCTCTGAAGGAAGAACTCCAACCACAAAGATTTCAGTTCTCAGGGCAGAGTCAAAAGGAAAATATTTTGAAAAAACTTTCCAGATTTTAAAACCATTTCCTAAGGAAATAGATCTTGCGAGGAGTCACTGCCTTTTCTGATGTTATGGACCTTCCTTAGCTGAAATGGGTACTAAGTATTAAAGTAGACTTGGAAAAAAATTGGCAGGCCTCTTTGACTCCTTGCAAGCCAGTGATGAGCTAAGGAGCAGGAGCCGTCTAAGAGGAGAAAAATACAAACACAGCTTCTAACAGAGAAAGCTGGGAGAAGAGAGGAGTGGCAAGAAGTGGGAGGCTGAGTGAAAACTTAGCTGAATTTAGTATGGAGAAACCGCTCTTCCCAGCCAGAAAGACAAAGAGTGGCAGATGGGATTTGCTGTTCTAATAATTGTTTTATGTGAAACGTTTCCAACAAGCTGTAGACTCAAAGGAAGCTGTCGAACCAGAGAACTTTAGTGTTGGGAAGGAAGATTTTAGTCAGTTTGTCTAAATCAGACACGGTAGAGGTGAGGAATTTCAAAGGCTATATGAAACTGACTCAACTTCAAGACGAAGAAGGAAATACACACAACGCAGGGACCGTTAGATTCCGTACTAGCTCAGCTAATGTGATAGAATAAAGCGTCCCCTTCAGTCCAAGCCATTATAATGGTGCGATCACGGGGAGCACAAAACTGAAAGTGAGATATATGGAACCCTGTTTTATGAGTCACTTGACCTTGAAGGAGGCACAGCTTGCTAAACCAAGCTTGGCACCCTCACCTATAAAATCCAGATTAACACATACCAGAGCCAAATGATCTACCTATTTCAGTGTAATGCCTGATATAATGTGTACAATCAATATACCTCTTGTTAACACTGCTATCATTTCAACAGCAGTATCTCTACGGCCACAGATAATAAGTCAACTAGCTTCAGAGTATTATTAAATTAGGAAAGTTTGGCCACTTTAATGTGCGCACACATGGATATTCTCTAAAATTTTCTTGGTAATACAAGTTATTTTTTAATTTTTTTTCTAAATACATTGTGAAGAAGAATTACAAGTAAATGTTTTCAAAAGGCAAGGGTAAGTTTAAAAGGCCTCTGGTCACACAATTTTGAGTGGCTCAGGACAGTGATCTTCAGGCCAAGTATGTGAATTCCCAAGTTTACAGGAAGAATTTGCAAAAGATCTGTAAGCATGAATAGGTGAAAGGGTTGTTATTCTGGATCCCCTTCTGATAGATCTTCCAAAAACAACTTACCCAACGTCTTTCTTACACAACACTGAGATGGCACCCCACTCTGACTCGGGAACCTATGAGGTGGAGGAAGAAAAGCAACTACCTAAATTATCCTCTTACCTTCCACAAACATATCATAGAATGTGGGCATCCTTCCTTCGCACAAATAAATAAGAATAGTTAAACCATTTTAAACAACTCGTAATTTTCATGTATCACAATGCCTTGCCCTAAATTTCAAAGCTTAAGGCAATCTTATTGTTCTCTTACATCCAACTCTCTATGGTGACATGTATGTTGAACTGAAATTGGAAACAAATGCAATACTGGACACACAATTTCTTTCACAGATTGAATTTTAATAAAAATTATCTCTGTCACAGCATTATTTTTCATATATCAAGTGTTTTTAGTTATTGACTCTAAATTATTATTCTTTTTTTTTTTTTTTTTTTGATTTTTCGAGACAGGGTTTCTCTGTAGTTTTTGGTGCCTGTCCTGGAACTAGCTCTTGTAAACCAGGCTGGCCTCGAACTCACAGGGATTCGCCTGCCTCTGCCTCCCGAGTGCTGGGATTAAAGGCGTGCGCCACCACCGCCCGGCCTAAATTATTATTCTTAAATGTCAATGATAATCATTCCGATTTCTAAACATACCTGCAATTAACCATTTCTAAACATACCTGCAATTAACCATTAGGCTTACAATCCCAGAAAAAAAAAGCATTTAAGTTAATTGAAATATATATTTATTTTAGAGAAATGAAAGGAAAAATAGTAAAGTTTTACATAACGAGAAATTATATAAAAAGAAGAGGTGATCCTTAAGTAGAAATAACATTTTAGGTATTCATTTCTGCATATATCTGCGTATGTGTGTATACATATACACACATTTGTATGTAAATAGGAAGATGTTTATCACGTTGCTGTAGCTTTTGGACAGATTTAGAAGAAAGGTGGGTAACAAAATCTACGAATTGTCTACAGACATGCTAGTGAATTCTATCCAGTGGGGACCTCGACCTCCTTCTGTACAAGACACAAGCTGGACTCCATCTGCGCAGTCATGGCTACACTTCTGATACACAAATGAATGTTCTCTCAATCTTCTTTGAAACGGGTTTTAACTCCACGTCTCCCAAGTTTCCTCATTAAGGAGTTCAGCGGATCTTTGTAGTATGTTCACCTTTACAGCAGTATTTCTCAGCTATGTGAGTGTCTTGCATTTATCTACTTTTGAAAATTCACACTGAATAACTAGAATTATTCTAATGTCTGTATTTCTAATAACCTTGAAGTATAGCCTATGAAATAATTTAAGCTTTTGAAGAAAAAAAATTAGATGTCAACTTAAATTTTCACGTTAACAAACTTCTGTATTTTCTTATGTAAAAGAAGCCATCTGAAAAGTAACATATTGAATGGATTATCATGTGTGAGATTCTGGGAAATGCAAAGCAAAACTGAAGAGACAGTGAAGAGATTAGCGGTTGCCAAGGGTTGGTAAGGAGCCATAGGGGAGTAAGCACAGAACAGGAATTTTTTAGCACAGTGAACCCCTTCCCTTCTGTGTGATAATAAAATGAGGGAAATTTGGCTGAGACCATAGCACACATATCAGGAATCATCTACCCTACTCTGACCCGTGGACTTTGAGTAACAAACTTCCAGTTGTTGACGCTGACGGAGAAGATGGCAGAGTTGATTAAATTAGCATTTTACCTCGCAAGCAAGAAGATCTGAGTTCAATTCCTACAGCCCAGGCTTATGGTTTTGTTTTGTTTCTTAAAGCTTTGTGGTTTCTGTTTGTTTCTTTGTTTGTTCAAAGAAATCACAGCACCAGGTAGGTAGAGCTAGGTAGATGTGTGAAATTCAGGCTAACCTACTTTATAAGATCCCTGGTTCAAAAGCAGTATTTGTTTGGACCCTGTGAGACAATGCCAGGGTTTGCAGTATTACTTCCACAAATTCAGGCACCCTCACATTTGCATATGCAGGAGTGCATGTGTGCTCTCTCTCTCTGTCTCTCTCTCTCTGTCTCTCTCTGTCTCTGTCTCTGTCTGTCTCTGTCTCTCTCTGTCTCTGTCTCTGTCTCTCTCTGTCTCTTTCTCTCTCTCTCTCTCTCTCTCTCTCTATATATATATATATATATATATATATATATATATGTCACTGTCTCTCCCTCCCTCACTCCCTTCCTTTCTCTCTCTCTTTCTTGCTCTCTCTCTCTCTCTCTCTCTCACACACACACTCCATCACCACCACCACAACACAGAAATAATGGCTGAGATCGCAATAAAACAAAGAAAAGAAAAAGAGAAACGCATGAACATTTGCTTGACATAAATTTGACATCAAGCATGAGCCCCTAGAAAGGAAAAAAAACAAAGAAACTAAATATTTTATTATTTTTTTTTATGTCAGTAACATCCAAAGAGCACAAAATGTATGTTCCTGACTGTTTTTAAACGTAGTTGACTGGTATTGATACATTCACCTCATTATACAGCCTCTACTGGATCCTGAAGCTGTGCTTAATGAACACGGGCACACAGTACGGGCGAGAAATCAAAGGAAGTGGTCAAATAATGACAAGCTTGGGCAGAGTTAGCAAGGACCATTTCATGGTCAGGTCCTTCTTAGCATCCTGCTGGAAGTGCCTTCCCATCAGTCAGTGCAGAAGAGTTCCTTCATGACATTCCTTTGGAGATGAAGTGGTCTACGACAGGCCTTGACATTCTTGGCTTGTGAGAACGAGGGAAAGATCCAAGTGGTGATCTTATCTCATGAATTGACTCACAAGTGGTAAGAAATGGTCCATTGTTGTCTGGGGCAACACTGAACTGGGTGGTTGTTACTACTTGGAGTCAGTGAGCAGCTTTCACCCTGCCGGGAGCCACTAATCTGTGCTAAGAAGTTAAATTTATTAATGAAAAATTTGGAAACTGCCAATTAGCGACCTATGAGATTTTAACTACTCTAAAGACCTTTGTCCCTAAAGTTACTTTGATTTTTCTCCTTGGAGAACTGTTTGCCTTCCATCCCCATTGCCAGAGTCCACTGGGCTGGGTCAGTGAAGAGGGTGATTTACCGCTCACGTTCTCTCTTGTGGGTCCTGTAATTTGTGGAAACATCGATCACAACATGAGAGAGAAAACAGAGAAAGCTAATACACCCAAGATACAATGAAAGATATTTCTGTTCTCTTCCATTCCTTTTTCTAAAAAGAACTTTTTATGACTTATTTAATGTTATTTTATATGCCTTGGTGTGAAGGTGTCAGATCTCCTGGAATTGGGTTTTCAGACAGTTGTGAGTTGCCATGTGAGTGCTGGGACTTGAACCCAGGTCCTCTAAAAGAGCAGTCAATGTTCTTAATCACTGAGCCATCTTTCCAACCTTCTCTTCCATTCTTAAACTTTTCCCAATGTTTAATTTTTACCTGTGCCTTATATAAAACATGTAATCTTCAATGTTTGTGCTGATGCGAGACTGAAAGGCAAGTTGACGTAGACGACCGACTAACACACGTTCCCATCAGTTCTCTGGCACTGCGTGCCCTGAGTGTCCATAGCTGTTCAGTACTGATAATTATGTTGAAAAGTTTCTCACTGTAAGAGACTAATATACTTAAAGATGGACCTGAAAATTAATTAAAATGAAAACTACAGGGCTGTATTTTTTCTGACTTGTCTACTAGCGAATGACATTAAACACTAACCATACAAACAGACACATTTTCACACCACCCATTTAAATGGTACCAACTTCTATAAAAGATATTTTGATTGGTATGGATTTTATATTTTCCTTTTAGTTATTGTACACAGTATGTTTTAATATGCATTCATATTTGCTCATATTTACTCTGTATTACTCTCAGTTGGCCAACTTCTCCCATGCCCCAGGTCCCTTTGCTATCCACAATGACTCTCCGTTCTGTATTTGTGTCTAGAGTCATACATCTCACAAATGGGAGTCCAGACTTCTTATTTTCATTTGCCTACTTCAAACTCAATAGACATTCTTTATTAAACTCTAGCCTTGATTTTGGTAAATGCACTTTAAAAACCATCTGTAAGCATGCTGATCATTGCTAGGATATTAGGATATTATTAAATTTAGATGTTTCAGTGATTTGATATTCGAAAGGGACATATAAAGGCATAGATATTTATTCATAATTGCCTTATAGTCTTAATGCAAATATAATATTTAATAAATTTCTTTAAGTATTTTCCTTGAAATATTTTTCTTAAAATATTGCCTTATATGTGTGGTTCATTATACAATAAAACATAATTGTATAGTTCTTTCTACCCAAGAATATATTAAACATACTTTCATTGGTTCTTTTATTTTTAATTTTCAGGTAATTTACCTTGATTTATTTATGTTTTAACAAATAAAACAATTTTATAGTTCACAGGAGAAGCCTATTTTAAATATTCAGGGAAAGTTATTTTCCTTCCATTTGTTATGCTATTCATACGTAAATGTTTTTATTTATTCTTACTTATCTTCCAGTGTTTATTTTTATATTTCAAGCAAAGCTAATGCCTAGGCCTATTCCCTTTCTCCCTTCTTTAAATGTTTCTTTATACTATCAGTAGATAGAACTAGTCCTCATTCTTGTAGTTAGCTGCCTGATATTCGTTAGAAACACAATAACATGTTAAACCTGGCCCAGAGGCTGAGAATTCAATGCTTCCTCCTGTTGCTAGTAATAGTTCTGTTATTACTCGCCGTTGGCCTTGATGTCTCATAATTTGGTAGTTTTCTTTCTATGGTAGGTGATATATTTACAATGAGAGTGTCAACGTGTCCAATTTTATAATATTGACAAATTCTCTCTCAAAGAAGTCATTCTATCTTGTGTCAATCCAGCCATGCTGAGGAGGGCTGCACTCTCCACAGTTTTGTCAAGAAAGAACATTCTAAAAGTTACAGATTTCTGCTAAACAAATGGCAACTCCCATTTGAACAGATTAACTTGTTTTTTTTCTTTCTTTTATGCATCAAGGCATTGTTCTTTTTTATTTTTTAAATTGTTTTCATTGAGCTATATATTTTTCTCCACTCCCCTCCCTTCCTCTCCACTTCCCTTCTACCCTCTTCCATGAGGCTCATGCTCCCCATTGACTTAGCAGATTGTGTCTTCTTCAAATTTCCATGTAGATTAGATCCAGGTATATCTCTCTTAGGGTCCTCATTGTTGTCTAGGTTCTCTGGCATTGTGAATTTTAGGCTATTTTTTCTTTGCTTTATGTCTAAAAGCCACTTATGAGGGACTACATATGATAGTTGGCTTTCTGCATCTGGGTTACCTTACTCAATATGATGTTTTCTAGATCCATCCGTTTGCCTATAAGTTAAAAGAGGTCGTTATTTTTTCCACTGTTTAGTACTCCATTGTGTAAATGTACCAAGTCTTCTTTATCCATTCTTCAGTCGAGGGGCATTTACATTGTTTCCAGGTACGGGCTATGACAAACAATGCTTCTATGAACATAGTTGAGCACTTGTCCTTGTGGTATGATTGATCATCCTTGGGTATATACTGAAAAGTGGTATTGCTGAGTCTTGAGGTAGATTATTTCCTAATTTTCTGAGAAATCGCCATACTGGTTTCCAAAGCAACTGTAGCAGTTCACACTCCCACCAGCAATGAAGGAGTGTTCCCTTCACCCCACATCATCCCCAGCATAAGTTGCTATCAGTGTTTTTTTGATTTTGGTCATTCCTATAGGTTTAGATGGAAGCTCAGAGTTGTTTTGATTTGCATATCTCTGATGGCTAAGGATGTTGAGCATTTCCTTGAGTATCTTTCAGCCATTTTAGAATTCGTTGTTGAGAGTTCTCTGTTTAGGTCTGTATCCCATTTTTCAAAATTGGATTATTTGTTCTTCTGATGACCCATTTCTTGAATTCTTTGTATATTTTGGAGATCAGCCCTCAGTCTGATGAAGGGTTGGTGAATATCTTTTCCCATGCTGAAAGCTGCCGATTTGTCTGGCTGACAGTGTTCTTTGTTTTACAGAAGCTTCTCCATTATAGGAGGTTGCATTTATTAATTGTTTCTTTGAGTGTCTGTGCTACCCGGGTTACATTTAGGAAGTTGTCTCCAGTTCCAGTGCATTCAAGTGTACTTTCCACTTTCTCTTCTACGACATTCAGTGTGGTTGGTTTTATGTTGAGATCTGTGATGCATTTGGACTTTATTTTCGTGCAATAGATACAGATCTATTTTCATTCTTCTACGTGTTGATATACAGTTATGCCAGCACCGTTTTTTGAGTACGCTTTCTTTTTTTCAATTTATATTTTTGGCTTCCTTGTCAAAAATCAGGTGTTAGTAGGTGTGTAGATTGATATCCAGGTCTTCAATTTGGTTCTTTTGGTCCTCCTGTTTGTTTGTATGCCAATACCAGACTGTTTTCAGTACTCTAGCTCTGTAGTAGAGTGTGAAGTCAGGGACTGTGATGCCTCCAGAAGTTTCTTTATTGTACAGAATTCTTTTAGCTATTCTGGGGTTTTTGCTTTTTCTTATTAAGTTGAGTACTATTCTTTCAGGGTCTGTGAAGAATTTTTCTGGGATTTTGATGGTCAATGCATTGAATCTGTAGATACCTTTGGGAAAGATTGCCACTTTTACTATGTTAATTCTACCTACCTAAGAACATGGGAGATCTTTCCATTTTCTGGTGTCTTCTTTGATTTCTTTCTTCAAAGATTTAAAGTCTTAGCATACAGGTCTTACACTTGTTTGGTTACAGTTACTCAAAGATATTTTGTGTTATTTGTGGCTATTGTAAAGGGTAATGTTTCTCTGATGTCTTTCTTAGCTCATTTATCATCTGTGTAAAGGATGGCTACTGATATTTTTTAGTTAATCTTGTATCCTGCTTCATACTAAAGATGTTTATGAGTTGCAGAAGTACCATAGTAGAATTTGGGGGGTCACTTATATAAACTATCATATGTTCAGCAAATAGTGAGTTTGACTTCTCCTTTTCCGATTTGTATCGTCTTGATCTCCTTTTGTTGTCTTATTGCTCTACCTAGAACTTCAAGTATTATATTGAATAGATATGTAAAGAGTGATCAACCTTGTCTTGATCCTGATTTCAGTGGGATAGCTTTGAGCTTCTTTCCTTTTTACTTTATGTTGGCTGTTGGCTTGTTTTATATTGCTATTATTATATTATATTTAGGTATATTTCTTATATCCCAGCTCTTCCCAAGTTGTGCTTTATCAAAGACTTTTTCAACATCTAATGACATGATCATTTTTTTTAGTTCTGTTTATTTTTATGGTGGATTATATTGACAGATTTTCATTTGTTGAATCATCCTGCATCTCTGGGAGAAAGCCTACTTGGTTATGGTGAATGAATTTTCAGATCTGTTCTTGGATTCAGTTTGCCAGAATTTTATTTAATATTTTTACACTCATGAGTGAGATTGGTCTATGATTCTTTTCCTTAGTGAATGTCTTTGTGTGGTTTGGGTATTAGGGTATTTGTAGCCTTATCAAAAAGAGTTTCACAATGTTCCTTCTGTTTCTATTGTGTGGAACAATTTGAGGAATATTAATATTCTTCTTTGAAAATCTTATAGAATTCTGTGCTGAAACCATCTGGCCTGGGATTTTTTGGTAGGGAGACTTTTGATGACTGCTTCTATTTATTTAGCAGTTATAGGTCTATTTAATTTGCTTGTCAGGTCCTGATTTAATTTTGGTTAGTGATAGTTATACAGAAAATTTTCCATTTCCTTTAACTTTTCCAAGTTTGTGGAGTACATGTTTTTGAAATATGACCTAATGATTCTCTGGTTCCTCCATGTCTGTAATTATATCCACCTTTTCATTTCTGATTTTGTTAATTTGGATATTCTTTCTCTGTCTTATGGTTAGTTTGGATAAAAAATTGGCTATTTTTGATTTTTCTAAAAAATACTTTTTTTCTCATTGATTCTTTGTATTGTTTTCTTTTTTCTAATTTTTTGATTTCAGCTCTTAATTTGATTATGTCTTGACATCTTTCCTCCTGGGTGAGTTTGTTTCTTTGTCTTCTAGAGTCTGGTGTTCTGTTGACTCACTAATGTGTGATTTTTCCAATTTCTATATGAAGGCATTTAGTGCTATGCACTTTCCTCTCAACCCTGCTTTCATTGTGTCCCATGAATTTGTGTATGTTGTGTCGTAATTTTCATTGAATTTTAGAAAATCTTTGATTTCTTCCTGTTTCTCTTCCTTGAACCATTGGTGTTTCATGTGAGCATTATTTAATTTCCAAGTCTTTGTGGGCTTTCTGAAGTGAGTGTTGGTATTGAATTCTAATTTTAATTTTAATTCTTTTTTAAGCCATGGTGATCTGATAAGATACATGGAGTTATTTGGATATTATGATAGCTACAACAGCTTATTGCTTAGGCCAATTTAATTGGAATTTTTTCCCAACTCTTTACTCATGAGTAAAAGAGAGATGTCACGACTCTCTTTGAGCTTGTGGTGTATTTCTTGCATGTGCAGAAAGATGGATTCTGTTTTCATATCCAATCTGTTAGCCTGTGTCTTTTTACAGGTGAATTGAGTCTATTTATACTGAGGGATATTAATGTCCAGCGATTGCTAGTTCCTGTTATTTTAGTTTTCATTGTTGGTTATATTATATGTGTTTTTCCCTTCTATGGGATTTGCTGCTGTGAGATCAGCTATTGTCTGTATTTTTGTGGATGTGACTAACTTCCTGAGATTGAAGTTTTCCTTCTAGCACTTTGTGTAGGGTTGAGTTTGTGGCTAGGTATTGGAAAATTTGATTCTGTCATGGAATGTCTTGTTTTGTCTTTCTATAGTGATTGAAAGTTTTTTTGGGTATAGTAGTCTTGGCCAGCATCTGAGGTTCCTTAATGTCTACATAACGCTTTATCAGGACCTTCCTTCTTTCATTGTTTACACTGAGAAGTTAGGAGCAATTCTGATTGGTCTGTCTTTATCTGTTACTTGGCCTTTTTCCTTTGAAGCTCTTAATATTCTTTCTTTACTCTGTATGTTTAGTGTTTTGATTATTATGTGGTGAGGGGACTATTCTTTTTTTAATCCAGTCTGTTTGGTATTCTGTAAGCTTCTTGTATCTTCATTGGCATATATTTCTTTAGGTTGGGAAAATTTTCTTCTATGATATTGTTGAATATATTTTCTGTGCTTAAGAGTTGGACTTCTCTCCTTCTTCTATCCCTAGTATTCTTTGGTTTGGTCTCTTCATGGTGTCCCATATTTCCTGGATATTTTGTGTTAAGTTTTCGTTAGATTTAATGTTTTCTTTGACCAATGAGTCTATTTCCTCTATTGTATCTTCAGCACTTGGGATTCTCTCTTCCATCTCTTGTATTCTGCTGTTTATGATTACATTTGTGGTTCATGATCATTGTCCCATATTTTCTGTTTCCAGAATTCCCTTGGTTTGTGTTTTCTTTATTGTTTCCATTCTGGTTTTCAAGTCTTAAATAATTTCCTTCATTGTTTGATTGTTTTTTCTTGGTTTTTCTTTAAGGGTTTTATTGATTTCTTTCAATTTTTTGTTTAACTTTTCCTCTATTTCTTTGAGAAAATTTTTCATTTCCTCTTTAAGGCCCTCAAACATTCTCCTAAAGTTATTTTTAGGTAATATTTTTCTGCTTCATGTATATTGAGGTGTTGAAGTCTTGCTGTTGTAGAACCAGTAATATTTATTGGTGTCATTTTGCTCTTTGCAGTATTAAGTGTGTTCTTACCTTGTATACCCACATTTTCCTCTGATTGGTGTATTTGGGGCCGTGTCTCTGATGATTATTGTTTCAGGTGCCAGGTTATCCAAGGTTCAGATGGTTGCTCCGTGTTGTACAGTCAGGGCCATAGTTCCAGTCACCCTGGAGGTCACTCAGTGTTCCCGAGGTCACTCGGGGCTTCCAGGAGTTGCACTACAATCTCGGTTGTCGTATGGGCCTGCTTTGGTGGATGTTGTTGGCTTGGGTTGTTCCTACAAATAGTCCTGACTCAGGTCTGTTCCCATGGAGGTCCCTGGTTTGGGTCTGGTTCCACAGAGGTCTTTGGCTTGGGCTTGCTCCCTTGGTGGTCACTCCCTCCTACCTGCTCCTGTGGAGGTCGGTGACACAGCCTGCTCCAGCGCAGGTAACTGGTTTGGGTCCATTTCCTTGATATCCCTGGCTCGGGTCTGCTCCTGCAGATGTCCCTGGCTTGGCCTGTCCTGCAGAGGTATCTGGTTTGGGTTTGCTCCTTCAGCAGTCACTACCTCCTACCTGCTCCTGTGGAGATCACTGACTAGGCCTGCTCCCTTAAAAGTGGGTGGTTCAGGAATGTTCCTTCAGAGTTTGCTGGCTCAGGTCTGTTCCTATAAGATGTGCCTGGCTCTGGCCAGCTTTGACAAAGGCCTCTGGCTTGGGCCTGCTCCAATGTACGTTCCTCAATTTATATTTTTCTTAATGTGGATGAAATTGATGATTTTTTTCATATATGCTTAAGTTGCTTTGCTAAGTAACTCTACGTAGATTTTTGGAAGGGGAAGGCTTTTCACAGTTTTCTTAAGTTTTAGAAACTGTTTCTATCATGGGATGATAAAAACACTTTTCTACAGTGTCATTTGTAACATTTTAATTCATTATTTGGCAATTAACTTTTACTTTATTAGTGTATTTGCGTTAAATTTTCTTACTTACAAACTCTGAAGGCTAAAATGTTGGTTTCCATTCATTCCTCATGAAGTGTTCCATGTATATTTTCAGGTAGAAATTAGTGAACAAAATAAGAACCACGAATTCATTTGAAATTTTCCTAGTATAGAATGTATTTAGTTTTAACTGCTATGAATTATTATACAAATGTTCCAATAGTACTGAAAATTACATGTGCTCTAGCAAGCACAGGTGCCACTTAGACTTTCATCTCCTTATATACTGGCAATAGCAATGACTTTTCTATTCTTCAGGGTTGCTGGGTCACAGTTCCTGTGCCGTTCATTCCAACTGGGGACCAAACAACACATAGTGTCCCGAATGCTTTTACTTCTGGTGGGGTGATCTTGTCTTCTGTTGCTCTTTTTTTTTTCATGTGTTTCTTCTAACTATTCCCGTTTGGTAAATTTTTAAATGGTTGTTTTAATAAGCATCTACCATCCCAGAGCAAATTTATTATATCTGCAGTGATTGTATTGTGTTTTATTTGCCTGAGGTACTGATAAATTTTATAATACTGATTTAATCTATCTAAGATGGGCATTTCATTTGTCTTACTCTACTGTTGGTGTTTTTCAAAATCTAAACATTATCTTTTGTTAATTTTTATCTATTTTACTGCTGGAAATTGAGTCTTTTTTTGATACACCAAATGGCAGTTTTCTCTGCCAATTTTTCTCTAACACAATGATTAGATATTATATGAAGCCTCCTGATATTTTGTGGTAATCTTATAAGTGTTATTTTAATGATTTCTTGTTAGATATAATATTTTAGGTTACATTTTTAGGATCTTTTAGATATAATGTGTAATATTCTGCACACAATTTTATGTATTATTTTCCTCTGTTATTTTTTGTCTGGGGGTGTTGACATTGTCTTCATCAAATATTAAATGAGAATGGAGATACTGAACATTTGTGTCCAGTATCTTTAGTGATGAAATTTGCATTGTTACCCTTTAAGTTAGAGGTTGACTGTGGGATAAGATGCTTATTGATCCAGGTTTTTATGTTGATGGTTGATTATTTTGTGAAATATTTGAAAATATGAACAATTTACATAGAAAATAGATGTGATAATGAAATATCTGTACATTCCTCTACTGTCAAATGGTTTTGATCACTTATTTTGTTCTATGTACATGATAGTCATGTGGCTTTCCTCCATAGATCTATTTAAAAAGTTACCAATGGGCTTGGGGTATTTAACCACCAATTTTAGGCATACTGGAGTTGACTAATAGTCTTCCTCTGCTAGTGAGAGTTTTCTTACTTGGTTTTCTTTCTGATGGTTCTTGGATTGTGTAGAAAATAATTTCCATGTCAGTCTTTAGAGTATGATTACCTTTAATGCTTCAGTTTGTACCAACTAATATATTTACAAGAATTTTTTGGAATATATGCATATTTTCTAAGAGATGACAACCTTATTTCATTATCTGTGGATTAAATTCATAGAAATAAGACATCTAGGGGGATTTGTAAAAACCTTATGAGGTTCTCTTCATATAAATAACGGAATGTAGTCTTCTTCCACAGGAGAGTTTCAAATGTCTTTTATTTTTCTTGGAGGTATCTCTTCTGTGTTGCAATTTCTCTCAAAGATCTTCAATAGAAAATTCTAGAAAATTTTCCTAAAATTCTTTTGCAGTTATTGCGCAAGTATTTACAATGTCAAACCCTTTTTCAGAATTCTCCAAAGTAACTTCTGAAAAATACATGAAAACTTAAAAAAAAATGAAATGCATTTCAATTTTTAATCTATTTTGGGAAAGATCACGGGTGCCATAGAACACGGGAGGAATTAAGAGGACAACTTGTAGGAGCTGGTTCTCTCTCTTTCCATCATTTGGGTCTGAGTATTAACTCAGGCTATCAGGCTTAGAGACAGTCTCTATGAAACCATTTAAATGGTTAGATTAATACCATTAATTTCATTCTTACTAATGTCTCATTTAAAACCAATACCATATATCATTTTATGTGTAACATTACCCATATGTTAAAAGGGAGACCTAGTTAATTCTTCTCTTATAAATATCTCACAAATAGGCATTTTGCTAAATATAAAATTAAAATGTCAAAAAATTCATGCACTTTGTACAAATAGCCATTGAACATTCTATACATCTTAGCTTTTTGCTAAAGTATCTGGTGCTTCAGTCATTACATAAAAGTCAAATAGTTCATATTTCTTTAAAATTCACTTTAACTTATACCCATACATCTAAATCTTAAGATTTCCAAGTTACAGTTCTTAAAATTGTAATAGCAAAAATTATCACTGAAGAGTATTGAAAAATGCTGAAGAAGTAGATGGTATTTCCAGAATATTGTTTGAACCCACTGGCAATGTGATTTTTTTTTTCTCTAAAAAAGAGACAAGAAGTCAACTTCTTATGCCACTGCTTCCTAAAATTCATGGAAGCTAAATAAGACAAGTCAATTCATGTCCTCCAGGAGAAATAAAATAATCTTGTAACAGGTTTTAAGAGTTTGAAGGTTGAGGGGGTTTTAGAAATCTTCCAGTAACAAAGAGTGTTGGCAAGGTCTAGGAGAGGACAGAGAGATGGAAGTTGTAACAGAGAAGAAGGAGAAAGGAATGACTTTGTAGTCCTGAGCCCACCCATAAAAAGCTCTGATATTATTTGCTCTTGCAGCAGGAAGAATGAAAACTAAGAATTAGTTACCTATTAAAAAACAGATCGCGTGGTAGACAATTTTTATCCTCAGAGCATGCACCTTAAGAAACGCTCTCATGTTTTAGGACCTAATGAGAAAACCTAGAGGGATGAAGTTCACTTAACATGCTGGCTGGTCTTATGTCAGTCTGACACAAGGTAGACTCATCTGAAAGAAGAGAACCTCAGTTGAAAAAAAATGCCTTCATAAGATCCATCTAAAAGGCATTTTCTTATTTAGTGATTGATGGAGCAGACCCAGCAAACTGTGGGTGTGGCCACTCCTGAGATGACAGTTGTGGGTTCCATAAGAGCAATCCACAGGAAGCAGGTTAATAACCAGCATTTATCTCTCTATGGCCTCTGCATTATTCGCTCCTGCCTCCAGGCTCCTGCCCTGTTTGCATTCTTGTCCTAACTTTCTTCAATGATGTACAGAAATGTGAAAGTGAAAGCAAAAAAAAAGAAAGAAAAGAAAAGAAGAAAGAAAAAAAGAAAAAAATAACCCTTTCCTTCACAATCTTCATTTTGGTCACGGTGTTCTAGAGTGTGGCTGTTTGTTTCTGATTTTGTGACCAAGACTGCCATGTCTGTCTTCTAGACAGCATCACTGTTTTACCATTACTTTGTACCATTTAGTCATTGTTTCATGATTTTTTCCTCTTTTAAACTGACATAAAATCGAGTTCACTTGTTAAACCCCACTTCTAAGTATTGATAGCCATACATAAGGAAATTAGAAGAGTTTTCTCTGTGTATGTGTTGTTTGTGTGTGTGTTTTGTGTTATATATTGTAAAAGATCAGCATACAAAAGTTTTGGTTGCCTTTGCATCATCTGAAATAAGTTCCCTGCATTTGTGCTTACTGCCCTGCTCAGGAAAACACGCCAGAAATAAACACTCTGTCACAGAGATGAATAAGCATATTTGCAGGGACCTGGTATTTCCTTAGTGTTGGATCACTAACCTCCCCTGGGATCTTACACCTCTGCAGGAACTATTAAGCAGGATAAAGTAAAAACTGGAAGATCAGTCATTTAGTAGAACCTCAAGAGAGTGTCTTTGCAAAGCTGAAACCTGAGCAGGTGGAATACGGCGAGCCTGAGGCAGCAGCTAAGTCAGCTGTGGAAGTTCTTGAGGTCTTGACAGAAAGACAGGAACTGACCCATGGCTTTCCTGAAGCAAGGAGAAACATGCACACTTCGTTCATCATTCTAAGGTTCGGGTGAACCAGAAGGATCACAAGATCCATGGTTTGCTTGAGAGACCCTAAAATAATAGCAAGGTACTCATGATGTTGGGCATCCATCAGTTTTAATGAATAGAATATCCAAAGAAAAAAATGTATGAAAATAAATGTGGTTTCGTGTGTGTGTGTGTGTGTGTGTGTGTGTGTGTGTGCATGTATGCGTATGAATGAATTTATGTATTCAGAGTGGAATGGATTTAGTAATATTCAATTCCATTTAAACATTAAGCATTGCAGGTTTTAGGAAGCTGATTTTAGTGGTCCTTAAATGGTGTGAAATGTTTATTACAGATCCACCTTCAGAAAAATCCAGAAAAGACTGTTTTCATAAAGCTTATAATTTTCTCACGTTTGATATTCTGTTTCTCCGATGTGAGAAGACCATCAGAATCAGGAAGAATGGGGTCTATTTAGAGAACAAAAGTGTGACCTGGGAAGGGTGAGGGTGGTTGATGATGCCGGCAAATCTGAGATGAGTGTCTGGCAGAAGGCAGAAGGAAAAGCAGATGATACAAGGCCATGTTAGGAAAGGAAAGAAAGTCATACATGTGTCTGGGGATTGGGTGGCATGAGAGAAGGACAGAGGCAGAGAAGCCCCTGCAGGCTTTAGGAAGAAGGGCCTTTGGGGCTTCTAGACAGTTCTTATGCAGCCCTGAGTCAAAGAGCTTTGGATGTAGCATGAAACAAGGTATAATGTTCAGAGTGTCAACAAAACTGCTTCCCATTATTCTAAGACCCATCACACACTAGGTTTCTGACTGTGGAGCAAGCAGGCTCTTTAACCTCAGATTTGCAGTATCAAATTGAAGAATTTAAAAGTTCTCAAACTTAGGGATTTCTTTTAACCAATGGAAGAATGACCTGGAGGAAATTGAGGGGACACACTCATGTTTTCAAGTCATTATAATTCTAGTTGATGCTTTATGTAACTCTACCGAATTATGCCATTTGGACCACTGTAGTGATATTTCATTGGTATTTAGTAAATAAAGCTTGCCTGTAGTTCAGAGTGTAAAACAGCCACACTGATGAGCCATACAGACCAGGCAGTGGTGACACACACCTTTAATCCCAATAGTCACACTAGTTTGCCAAGGTAACAGGGTGGTAGTGGTGCAAGCCTTTAATCCCTGCACTAGAGAGGAATATAAGAAAGGAAGAGAGAGCTCTCACACACAGTCTCATGCTAAGACTCCTAGAGGCAAGACTGCAGTTTCAGACTCACGTGGAGGTAAGAGTCAGTGACTGGCTGTTTTGATTTTCTGACCTTCAGGTTGAACCCCATCATCTACCTCTGCAATGTTATTAATCGTGCTACAGACCACAGATTTCAAATGTTGTGAATAGCATGCCAGCTGGTAGGAATGGACACCTGTGGCTCTGTCGGTCAGCTTCTCCTCCCTATAACAGAACACCTGAGTTAACATGTTTATCAGAGAAAACGTTTTGGAGGTATCATCCAATTATTAGGGAGCTCTTTTGCTGTAGGCCTGTGGATGATAAAGAATAGCTAGTCACCTCATGACAAGCTAGGGAGCAGTAAGAGACTAAGGTCTTACAAAACTAGGGACCTCGCACCAAGTTTATCTCTTTAAAATTGCATGTGGAAATCAATCCACTTCAAGATCCAGAGGTACCACATTGGGCATATACTCAAAGGATGCTCAGTTGTACCACAAGGACACTTTCTCAACAATGTTCATGGCAGCGTTATTCATAATAGCCAAAACTTGGAAACAACCTAGATGCCCTCTGCTGGAAAGAAAATGTAGTACATTTACACAATGGAATATTACTCAGCTGTAAAAAAAATAGCATCATGAAATTTGTAGGCAAATGGATGGAACTAGAAACAATCATCCTGACTATGGCAATCCAGACTCAGAAAGACAAATATAGCATGTACTCACTCAGAAGTGGATATTAGATATAAAGCAAAGGATAATTAGACTATAATCCACAGCTCCAGAGAAGCTAGGCAAGAAGGTGGACCCTAAGAGGGACACATAGATCATCCTGGGCAGGGGAATTAGATGAAATCTCCTGAGTAATATGGGGGCAAAGAAAGCAGGAAAGGGGAGGGGAAGGGGGATGAGAACATGAGGGAACGGGGTGGTTGGTGGGGGGAGGGAGGGACAGAGTAGGAGAACAATGAAAAACATATCTTGATAGCGAGAGCCACTGTGAAGTTAGTGAGCAACCTGGTGCCGGGGAAATTCCGAAGACTCCACAAGGATGACCCCAGCTAAGACCCCTAGCTGGAGAGATGGCCGATCTTCCAGAACAACCAGGTTCAAATTCCAGCACCCGCATGAGAGTTCACAACTGTCTGTAACTCCAGGATCCAACAACCTCACAAAGACATACATACAAGCAAAACACCAATAAAATAAACCAGACTCCTAGAAATAGTGGAGAGGGCGCCCAAACTGGACTTCTCTTGTATTCAGATTGGCGATTACCTCAACTGTCATCATAGAGCGTTCATTTAGTGACAGATGAAACCAGATGCAGAGATTCACAACCAAACACCAGGCTGAGTTCTGGGAATCCAGTCAGAGAGGGAGGAGGGAATATATGAGCAAGGGAGGTCAAGATCCTGATGGAGAAATCTACAGAGACAGCTGAACCCAGCTGTGGAAACTCATGAACTCTAGACTGATAGCTGTACAGCCTTTATGGGGCTGAACTAGGCCCTCCATATGTGGGAAAGCGTGGTGAAGATTGGACTATCCGAGGGGCCCCTAGAAGGAGAACCAGGATCTATCCCTGGTGCATGAGCTAGCTTATTGGAACCCATTCCTATGGTGTGATGCCATGATCAGCCTTAATGCAGCAGGGACGGACTTGGTCCTGCCCCAACTTAATATGCCAGACTTTTTTGACTCCTCATGAGAGCCCTTACCCTTAGGAGGAGTGAATGGAAGGTGGGCTGTGTGTGTGTGTGTGGGGGGGGGTTCAAGGTGGGATAGAAGAAGGGGTGGGAAGGAGAACTGTGGTTGGAAAGTAACATAAAATAAAAAAATAAATTAATTTAAAAATACTGCACATCTCATTATCTTTATCCAAGCTCTTTATTCATGATCTTTTGGTGTACTTTCAAAATTAGAAACTACAGTAATAACTTCACCAAATAGAAGAACACTACCAAATTTTTGAGATATCACTTATTTTCCACTTTTATAAATGACAGTGATTACTGAAGGAGGATGGATTCATCGTTTGCATATGGTTATGATTTTTGGGACAGACTATCTGTCTTTGTAAAAGGCAACTCCACTGCCCTGGAGGTTGTTGAATTATGCTAATGCGGATAGTGCTGGTAGACGTGTCTAAATTCTTCTCCTTCTGTTTTTAAGGTCAGATGCTTTCTCTGAAATTACCGAGGCTTAATGTATAATAAAAACTCAAGACAGTTTATAATTTTCCAGCATCATACATCCTACCTCTTTTGGTCTACCAGGTTACAGTATTTGAGCAATAGTTATATAATCCAATCAATTCTTCCTATCCTTACACAGGATTGATGAACATTCAAAAGGCACATATGCTCTCATAGTATGGCTTCCATTAGTTTAAAAGTATAAGTTATTTTGGCATTGTAACATTGCACAATTTAGGATCCTATAATCAAAACGTCATGTCCATCTATAACCTCAACAGTTGACCTTTGTTGATTGTGGATCGTTGTTGTTATAATTAGTTAAGTTGACGTCATACTGGAATGGAATGGGCCTTGACTCCTCTGACTGATGCCTTTATGAAATTCTTGGGAAGGACACCTAGAAAGCTAGCAAGTGAAGATTTAGAATCACAGAAGAGGTGGTGGAGTCAGAATGAAAATGGAGATGCTATTTTAACTAGGAGGGACTTCTGGAATTTACCAGAAATGAGTGAAATCAAGGAAGAAGTTTTCTTCTTCCTTGGAGCCATGAGAGGGAGAACGGAGGAGCAAGGGCCTTGATTTTAAAACTCCAGCTTCTCAAACTGAGTGGAAATAAATGTATTTCAATCCAGTACATCTGTGGTCATTTTTGTTATGGCAGCTCAGGAAAGCTCGTACAGAATTCACCATACCTCAGATCTGCACCTCAACGGAGGGCAACAAAAGCGAAAAATAAAATTGCTTGTTTCCAAACAATAAAAATACTAAGTAGTCATTATAATTTAGGTCTCACGATGTCCTGCCTGACTTACTGACTTTCAAGTCTATACCAGGCCTGCTTAATTCTCTAGAGATGCGTTGCTGTTGCTTTTGTAAATGTTTGCTCCATACTGGTGTTTGAGTGTTTCCTGTATCAGACAAGGGCCCTAATTATAATGTACCTATTTTCATGCTAAAAGACTTTTGGTCATCTTCCTGTTTCATGTATGCAGCTGGAGTTAGGGGAAAGAAAGCTTTCGATATTTTGTTCGCATTGTGGTAATCCTTTCTGTCTCCCCCAGCTATCTTCTATCAACCCTGATACTCTGATATTGTGTCATTGTGCGTCTCTCACAAGGACAACTTCTTAAGATAACGAATCGTCTTAAAAGACCAATGCTTCAATCTTAAAAGATATCTCGCCTTCAAAATTCTCTTTGATGACAAGGATCCTTAGAACATTATCCCCTGTCATCTTCTTTTTTAGAGGCCAAGGTTGGTGGTACTGTCTTTGCAAATTAGGAATAAATTGTTTTTATTATTTGCTCTACTCTTTTACTTGAAGGACAAAATGATAAATCTTTAAGTAGTAAATAACAAATGTATAAAGAGACGCTGTCAGGATACGTGAGTTATGTTGAGCTGTAAATATGCGTTTTGACAGTAATTTAGTAGGACTCTTTCAGAGGGACCCCAGGAATGGTGTTCTACGAAATGACACTGGGTTATTTTTTTGATAGGAGCTTGCCTTGGGTAAGTCAGTAGAGCCCCCAGAAAAATGAATCAGACTGATTTCATGAGAATATGGACAATATCCTTGATTATATTATCCTTGGAACATGATTTATATTTCCATACTTAGAGTAAGTAGCATGTCTAGATTCAAAGGGAAGCATTTATATCCACTCTGACTTTTAGGTATATTTGATGTGTGCTGTCACGTTGACACTTATGTGGTATTTGTTCATGAATTCAACAGAACATTCATGAATTTTCTGAACCCTTTCATGATCTGTCTGACATAAGAATCCCTTAGGTTTTTACATAGCATGTCTTAGCATGGGAAGGTAAGGGTTCTAAACAAATGTCTTGGTATTGTCTTGGGGAATCCATCATGGAAGTTTTCACCTTAGCTTGATGTTCTGAATGATTCATCATACCATCATTGGAAACACACTGTTCATCTCTTCTATCTTACCTAAGTTTTTACTATGGCTATAACTTACACTACTTGAGGTGTGACAGCGAAACTAGCACACGTTTCTGTTTGCTTCTTCATATTGTCATAAAGAGAAGATTTATTTTTATTATTTCTATATATTTTAGCAATCTCAGCTCAGACTTGTTTTTCTTTCCTTAAGCAAAAAAACCAAAAATTCACCTTGTGTTTTATAAAACACTTCACAGCTTTTGGTGAACATACTTCACTCAACAGCTTTTCTACTTTATACCTTGAGATCATTATTAAGAGTTTCTCAATTGTCTGAGTTCTGATCCATAAAAGGGTTCTACTAAATCACTACAGTAGCTACTAGGTGACAAGTGAGGAGTTGTGCACACAGTGTGGAGGCACCTGACAGAGACATGATTCATGTTCTAGGAGAGAACAATTTGAACCAATGAGTGAGTTCATCATGCTATTCGGGTGATACACAATTGAGAACTTAGAAATTGTTTCTGAGAATTTCACTTAATAGTTTCAGATCACAGTTGATTGGAACTAGAAATTAAACCTCAAAAAGTGAACTGCAGAATTCCTTCATAATGTTGAAGGCCAGAAGTCCCTATTCCTGGAAATGGCAAGGTTAATCACTTCTTTGTGTTCTAAAGGAGAATCATTCGATGAGTTTTGCATGGTTTCTGGTTATTTCAACCAATCCCTGGATCCTTTGAGAGATAAGGCACTCAAAGCATTGGCTCCCCCATCAAATAGGTTTATTTATCTTCATGTCTAATGTCCCCTCTCCTTTCTGTTGTATAATCATTTTGTATAATATCCTTTGTCTTGTATGATTATTGTATAATCACCACTCATTGAATACGGGATATCTTCAAATTCAGAATATTCTTATTTTGATGCCTTTAGTTATCAGATATATTAGTATATCTGTAATGAGTCTGACTCTATTTAAGACTGCATTCAAAAGTTTAAAATGTTAGGGCTCTCTCTCTCTCTCTCTCTCTCTCTCTCTCTCTCTCTCTGTCTCTGTCTCCCTCTCTCTCACATACACATGCTCTCTCTCACACACATACATGCACACACACACACACACACAGACAGACAGACAGACAGACACACATACATATATGAGAGAGAAGGCACACTCTAGTATTGAGTCGGCATATTCTAGTTTCTTATATTGTGAGGATGTCATATGTATTAATCATCCAGTATGAACTATTGATCTCGCTGCTCTGCTTTATGTTCTGGAACATCTTATGTTTCTCAAGCTGTCATTTTCAGTCAGGTAAAATAAACAAAGTTCAGGATACTTTGTTTACTTTGAGGTATTGTAACTTTAGGAACCCAAAATGGGTAACTTTTAAGACATTCTATATTAAAGGCTGAACATCTGTGCTCATATCCTTATCACTGTGCCCAATGGAGTATGCCAATTGCAACTTAAATGGTCTCAAGTGTTGATATACTCTCTAACACTCAAAAATTCACCTGGGCACCCAACTGGAAGTCAAGCCTTTGCCTGCCTAGAGACCACTGGCAGATAATAATACTTAGACCCTCAGCTGTTCATCCTGCTAGTCATTAAAAATAAATGGCTCTTGTAAAGAATATTAATTACAATAAACTTTTCTGTTTAATAAAACCCAATCTTTCAGAATGCGACCGTGGTTGAACTCAGAGGCGGAGGTGAAGGGCAAAACAGAGTGAGCAGTCTGGACCGCCAATGCTTCACTGAGAGCAGATGGTGTTAGAAGCTATCCACTTGTGATCACTCCATAATAAAGATTAAAGTTGCATGTCCCCTTACGGAGGTGTGCTCGGCTGGCTGCCAATGTTCTGAAGCTGGTTCTTGGCCCATGTTGTTTCCTATGAAATTTCTCCCCTCTCCATTTATCTAAATCATTTCATGGCTCTAATAATAAATCTGTCCATTAAAAACTTAAAAGATAAGAAAAGGATACCGACCATGCCATTAATATTTTTCCGTTTTAGGAACCTATTAACAGTGATTGGGTAGTTTTTCTTGTTCTAGATCTTAATCTTACAATAATAGTTTGAGTTATTCATGTGTTGGGGCTCGGGTCTGTTTTCAAGATGTGTGAAACGAGACAATGGCTGTAGCTGCCTTTGGAAGTAAAGAAATGCGGGTGTGTAACAAGCTAGTGCCTATAACTGAAATCCTAGCACACAGCAGGGAGTCTGTCTTAGGCAGTTCTTTCTCCTCCTGAGCTGGCTGGAAGCCATTATTTCCCGAGAATAAACTCTGTTCCAATACATAGCCACTTGTGAGTTTCCATAGACATCCCACACAAGACCTTCAAATGATTGAAAACACAAGAAAACAATGACTAAGGGTTGTTTTTTTTTATCCACTTTGTGTAAGCTTAAACTCTTGAAAGTGTATAGGTTGCTATAAAGTTACAAGCCTGTATTTTGAAGGAATTACTTCAAACCAGTGATGCAATTAACACAATGGATGCTGTTTGGTTTGTCTAACATTATTTCTTTCTTCACATAGGGACCTAGAGTTGGATGATGAGCACTAACTAATCAAAGGCTCCTTTATTATGTCTGTTATTATATCTCCTCATATTCACAAATTGTGACTTTAAAATCGTTATGTTAAAGTTTAATCGAAATATAAAAAATGCATCACAGAAATATAAGAATAGTGCAATTTGAGGAATTTCAGCAAACAAACGTTTACAACAGGATATGCTCACAAACCCACAGACCCCTGTCTCAGCACCATCCTTCGAACATAGCTCTGTTGTCTACTATTGTTGTATACATTTGGTTCCTTTATAGTAAATGAATTGTGATTGTAAGCCCTTTCCCTCCTGGAATCAAGTGATTTCAGAGATTGGTGGAAGTAAGCAGAAACCATGGAAAAACCATGGAATGATTCCCCTTTAGAACATAAAGAAGAAACCAACCATTTTTGAGTACCATTCTGTTAAGAAGATTTTTTTTTCCTGTGAGGTTTTATGCTGTTTACTTTTCACTGAAAAGTATGAAACATATTATTTATAAATTAATATCATATTTTAGGTGGTTTTGACTCTGAGACAGTTATGAATGGATTCTCTTAGACCAGTAGTTCTCCACCTTCCTAATGCGGAGACATGTTAATACAGTTCCTCATTTGTGGTGACTCCCAACCATAAAATTATTTTCATTGCTACTTCATACCCATAACTTTGCCATTATTATGAATATTGATGTAAATAACTGATGGGCAGGATAACAGATATGTGACCCCCCCAAATTCGTCATGACCCACAAGTTGTTAACTTTTATCTTAGACTATTCCAGAATACATACTTTGGTATCTGTTTATATAATTATGTTGGATATTTATAGTCTATCATAGAGTGTCCTAAATTTCTATTTAACTTCTTCAGAACTCAAGCAGAGTTTTAATATGGTTTCTTCTCCTATTTGTAGCTACGTAGATTTGTAGTGTTCCTTCATGTCAATGCCGACATTCAAGAGTGTTAGAGGTAATACTTTAATGATGAGACACAAAATTACTATTAGCAAAGATGATTGTCTCAAGAGTTGAGGGTGACAAGCTTTGATATTTCTATGCACTAAGGATTGCTGTTTTCATGATTACTCACTAGCTCCTTAATGACAGTCAAGTCCTTTCTTTCTCTGTTACCCCATTCCATGCCTTTAGTTCACACCCTCATCTCTAATGATGCAACATAAGCTACTTAATTGTTTTTCATCACTGACAATCAAGTTCATCCTGAGAAATATTCCACTATGAACTGGGCAGTCAACACTTTTTAACCAGACCTGCTTTCATTAAGAGTCTCATTGACTGAATCTGGGACACTACAGGTGTAATTGATTGTCCTGAGCTGCCACCTGAAGCCATAGTGATGTCTGGATCTGAGCTGATGCTTAGTGCCAAGACTGGACCTGAGACCCTGGGGCTTCTGGGGTCTGTATTGAAGTCCATGACCCATGTTGTCACCAGAGACCATACTGATATTCATGGTCTGTGCAACCATCTGAAGCCGCGTTGATGTCCTTGGGCTGTATGGCCACTGGGGGCCATACTTATCTGAGTGGCCATTGCAACCATTTGAAGCCATGGTAAAATCTGTGTCTGAGATATTTTGAAGGTCATGCTGAGGTCCATATTCCTACTGCTGCTGGGGTCTGTAATGATATCCATGGCCCATGTTAGCACAAAGGTCCGAGCAGATATCCATGGTCTTTGCTGCAGCCCTAAGTCATACTAATGGCCATGGTCCCTTTGACATTTGACAATCTTGTCTGTGTATGAGAATCTACTGCAACTGGGAGCCCTGTTCATGGTCCTTGCAATCACTAGAAATGATGTGGAAGCTCATGATCCTTGCTTCCACTGACTGTAAAGAACAAAGAAGCTACTTTGGCAGTGACAGCGGAAACTGAAGATGCACAGTTGAGAAAGAGAGACATGAAAGACTTCTGTGACGACTACCCCCATCCCACCCTCAGAAAGTAACAGCCAACACAAGAAGCCATTGAAGAGAATTCTTAGCAACTCTGATAGAGTTAAAGGCAGACAAACTCTTAGTTCAAGGTCAGCCTGGTCTATGGAACAAGTTTTATGGCAGCCAGGATTACACAGAGTAAAACTATATCAAAAACACAAAAACGAAAACAAACAAACAAACAAAAAATAACTGTGATAGAATTTCTTTTCACACTGTCTGATTTCCGGTAAGGGTCCAAAAGGAAAAGGACTCAGATCTATTTAAGGGGCAGGCCACTAGAGAGTTTGACCAGGCCCCAGTAAGTATGTAATATACAAATTATTTTTTCCTCTGTGAGGAGGTCACAAGGGCAAGGGAAGGTGATAGGGAAGGACTGAGAAGCCAATGTGAAAAGGGTGTATGATATGAAATCCCCAAAGAATCAATAAAAGTATTATGTTGGGGGAGGAAAAGAAAAGGCTCAGGATCTAGCTTAGTTATGTAGGATGTTGAGCACAGGCAATGTCTTGAATTTGATCCCCAACCCCAGTGGAGAGTTGGAAAGGAAGTAATTTAAAAAGACATAAAACTTTATTTTCCAGTACAAAAGATAAAATAAAAGTTACCTTGCTCAAATTAGATAGGTGAGTTTTAAAAGTGCATTTTATGCCTCTGAATTTTGGAGCCCCATATATATTGGACAATCACCCTACTGTTGAGCTACACCCCTTAACCCTTTAAAATTTCATCTTGGGTTAAGATGATGTTTAGATTGCCCAGGAAATCTTCCAAATGGAGATGTTCTTGACTGACTCAGCATCCTGAGTAGCTGGGATTACAGGTGTGCACAACCTGTTTTTCCATACAAGATCTCCAATCACTCGGTGTCCCTCATCTCAGCGCAGTCACACTTGTCCATCCGCAGCTTCTTTCTTTCCTTTTAAATTTTATTTTATTTATATTTTTGGTGTTTTCAGACATGGTTTTTCTGTGTAGCCTTATATACCCTGGAACTTGCTCTGCAAACCAGGCTGTCCTTAAACTCAGATATTCACCTGTCTCTCCCTTCTTAGTGCTGAGATTTAAGGCATAGGCCACCAGCTCCCAACTTCTTTCTCATTTTTAATAGCACTCACTCATTTCATAGTATCTAGTACTGCCAGTTCTCATCATTTTCGTGTTTATGGTAATTTTAGAGACTTGAACATTATATAATATTTGATATAAAATCATAAAGTTGACTTATGCCACAATCAAGAACTGTCTCCTAGACCCCAAATCTCTTGCATAGTCTTTGACACATAGCAGTCTATATCTGGTGATAAAACAATAGTGACTGATGCTCGCTGTTTGGAACATATTTAATCCTAACTATTTGACCATGATTTGCTTTTTTTCTACTATAAATGACATGTACACTGAATTTATGTGATGATATTCATAGGAGAGTTCCAAAGCAGACTTGATTCCTGATGATTTCCTGTGCTACCAGGTTTTCAGTATGCTGTACTTTTGCTCTTGAAGTCAAGCAAGCTGGAAATATCAGCCTCGCCTGTAGAATAAGGCATTATCCAGCTTTTCAGAGGTCACACAGTTATGTTTATACAATATTCTAATCCCCTGCCTGTCACAATTTAGCCCAGGTAAGAAATACCAGCTTTGTATTACTGATCTAAATCTTTACAAAAATGCAAGGTCTTCCTTCTACAAGCTGGTCAGTGACCTCACCTCCCTCTAGGCATATTGCCAATGCATAGCACATGCTGACTGTGCAGAGAAGCCTCTAGAATGCTCATGTAGCTGCAGGATAAATCATGTTTCCATTCTAGGTGTGCATTTTCAAAATGCTTAGCCTCTAGTCGTCTGTCATGTTCCCTTCCTTCAGTTTCCTTTTTTCTTTCCAAAAAAGAGAGTAGCACATGCTTATCCAATGTGCTAAGTTGATGATTTTCCTTGCTGCTGTAGAGGACCTGGCATGCTTACCCTATCAAGCCCCAGGGTCAGAATTTACTTCACAGGATTGCAAGAGCTGGAGGTTTGACTGGTGCATCTGGAAAGTATTTGTCTTAAACTTGAGAAAGTCTGAACGCCAGTCCTCCTATGTAGCTATCAATCCTAAATTACAACTGCAGCAGTATGACACTGGGAAAGGGCTGTTATAAAACACAATTGTTGTACAGGTTTTATCCTTCCTACAATGAAAAGGGAAAACGTGGGTACTAACCTTCAATAAACATTGAGAAGATTATATTGAAGGGTCTCTAGTCTGGATGAAATCTGTCAAAAGTATTGCTGAGTCTACAACCTACAGGAGAGAAGTTATATGGCTGCCTCACTGTGTGGATTAGCTTCGCAATCCATATAAGTATTTCTTGCAAAGACAAACAGACGACTCGGAATATGAAGCTATCCCCCATAATTTCGAGACTCACCCACAAAGATGTCAAGCATAGAATAAGAGATTCCATCGTGTTGGGATTCAGAAAACGTAAAGCATCTTTGCTCTCTCAGCTGAAGTGCAGGATTTTGTCAAAGCTGGTTGGCTTTTATCTAGGGACTTCTGAAGTTTCTTTAGCCAAGACTACACTCACATGCCCCTTGAAGTTCACAAAGCAAGGTCTCTTGTCACATACTTGCAAGTGGTTTGTTCTTCCTTGGGATTCCATAAATAGTCTCTTCTACCAAGGAATGAATGGTAAACAGTGAAAATGGCTCAGTGTAAATCATTACATAAACTTCTGGTCAAGTGAAAATCCTGCAGAACTCGACTGACGAGTTTAGAGTCAGATTGCCAAGACACACCAGGCCTTGGGCAGAGAAGCTGCTGTCTGCTGTGAGGAGGTGAATTGTTACCTGAAAAGTCTAAGGCAATTTTTAGTCTCTTAACTTTAGCCCGCAATAGCCATCTGCCAACAACTCTAGAATTCTTATCTATATGGATCTTTAAAAGTGGTTAAAAAAAAGACATTGACTCTAGAGGGGTTCCCAGGTCCAAGGAGAGGTTCCCAGATTGTTCTTGGGCAGCAGAGGAGAGGGTGTCTGAACTGGCCTTGTCCCATACCCACACTGATGAATATCTTGCATATCACCATAGAGCCTTCATCTGGCAATGGATGGAGATAGAGACAGAGACCCACATTGGAGCACTAAACTGAACTCCCAAGGTCCAAATGAGGAGCAGAAGGAGAGAGAACATGAGCAAGGAAATCAGGACCACGAGTGGTGCGTCCACCCACTGAGACAGTGGAAATGATCTAATGGAAGCTCACCAAGGCCAGCTGGACTGGGAATGATGGAGCATGTGATCAAACTGGACACTCTGAATGTGGCTGTCAATGAGCGCTGACTGAGAAACCAAGAACAATGGCACTGGGTTTTGATTCTACTGCATGGACTGACTTTGTGGGAGCCTGGTTTGTTTAGATGCTCACCTTTATATACCTGTCTGGAGTGGGGAGGACCCTGGACTTCCCACGGGGCAGAGAACCCTGACTGCTCTTAAGACTAGAGAGGGAGGAGGAGAGAGGGAGGGAAAAGGGAGGAGGGGAAGAGGTGGAAATTTTTAATAAATAAATATAAATAAATAAATAAAAGTGGTAAAAACATAGAGAGTAAAAGGTTAAAAAATCCGAGAAAAGAAAAAAATTATTATTCTTGTAAAATAATAGCAAACATTCCATTTCAGGAAAACAAGTCATTGCTGGCATTGGCCAGTTCTGATTGTAGCTGAATAAAAAAACTATAATGAGAAACACTACTTAAAAAGTATCATCAGAAAATATGGTTCAGGAATGCAAAAAAAAGGAACTTTTCCCCAAGATATAGTGATATCATTATTAAAGTGTCAGTTAAATACTCCTAGGATCTTTTTTCTTTTAAAAATATATTGAAAACATAATTTCCATTGTCATACTGTAGTAGAAATGATATATAATCCAAAGTGGGCATAATTAATTTTATGTACCCTTTGACAGTTTTATCATATTTCTGATTGTTACAGGTGTTCCTTTCCCCAAGGAAATTTTAATGAGCATACTCTCCTCCATCCACAATCTGCTTATGTTTGTGGAGCACAGAAAGCTAACTAATATTCAGACTTATTATTACAACTCAAGAAGGGGGTTGGATAAAGATATTTCTTCCAGCTTTATGATTTTTTTTCACTTTGGAAAAATACCGTTGGGAAAATGAGACTACTGATACTTATAATTTCAAAATTTTAGAGATGTTTTTACATGATTTTGATATGGTTGAACAAGTGTTTTGTTTGACATGGGTGTCTTAGTTTTTAAATGTGTCAGTTCATTGCTTTCCCTTTAATTAAAACCTATTCATCATCTTTTGGAACACAATATGCGATTTAGATTTAGGGGGAAAAGAAGAGGGTAGAGAGAGAAGATTGAGAGGGAAAGACAAGAGAAAAAGAGGGGGGAGAGAGAGAGACAAAGACAGGCAGACCAAAACTGTGATCCCATGCTTCAATCAACTGTTTCTGAAGTGTCATTGGTTTAGTATGTTGTCTTTCTCAGTTTGGTGATGGCCTCCATCTTCCTATTTGTCACTACTGCCACTTGTATTTTAAATACCCTGTCTTACTATGTACTCCCAGACAAATTATCAAGTCAAATTATTTGTCACTGAACAGATAAAGTAATATTCAAACAATCTAGTGCTGGCTCAAGGTCAGCAACATAATTCTTGGCATATTTGAGATTAGCAAGTGACACAGGTAAGCTCAGCATTTTCCTCTAACAGAGCAAGGCTTCCTATGGTCTTCTATCTATGCAAAACTAGGACGCATTTTCATGCCTGTCAAAACTGGCTGCAGTTGTCAATTTAACACACTGGGAGCAAGGGTCGCAACTGAAGGACTATCTCCGTCCGATTTGCCCATGAGAATGGAGGTGGGGATACTTTCTGATTGCTAATTGATACGTATGATTCCAGCCCTCTGTGGTGGCTAAATTCCTAGGCAAGTATGACTGGGCAGTATAAGAAGGCGAAATATGAGCCTGAAAGCAAACCAGTATATAACAACATTCCTACATGGTCTCTACTTCAGTTCCTGCTTCCAAGTCCTTGCCTTGAGTTTCTGCGATGGCTCCATTCTATTATGGACTATATAATCTATTAGTCAAACCAAAACCAAAACCAAAACAAAACAAAACAAAAAGCCTTCTCTTTCCCATGTTGTTTTTGGTCTGTGCTTTATCACCATGGCGGTGAAGCAGACTAGAAAAATGTCTCCCTTCCTGGATTGAGACTCATGAGTTTCATAACCACCAGTAAAGCAGTCTTGTAGGTAGCAGCTTTTTTATGAACCCTGTCCTCCATTGCTAGAGTCTAGTATATTTTCATCTCTTAATTATGCTAACTGCTATAAAACAAGTATATTCCTTAAAATGAACTGGCCTTCTATTCTCTGGTTTTTATCTTCTTCTGTTCTGTATGCCTCTGAACTCCAAGTGATAACAACACAATTTATTATGGATAGCACTTTGGCAACTGCAAAATATTTATATGGGGCCCTACTCATTACACAGACTATGTAAAATAGCCATCATTTTCTCTGTTTTTTTTTTCTTTTTTAGTTAAGTTTTCAGAGTCTCAGACATGTTCAAGAATATCTAAAAATGGCCGAGGTTGCAAATGACTGTAGAAAGAGTTCTGTCTCTAGCCAGGCAGTGGTGGACATTCTTTTAATTCCAGCACTCAGAGAGGCAGAGGCAGATGGATCGCTGTGAGTTTGAGGCCAGTCTGGTCTATAGAGTGAGTTCCAAGAATTCCTGGATAGCCAGAGATACACAGAGAAACCCTACCCCAAACAAACAAACACAAAAGCTCTAGCGCCCTGGAGCAGAGCTTCTCAAAGCTGAGAAAGGAGCCCCCTGATCCAACACTGGCAATATCTAGACACCATTATGACTGTTGGAACCATGGCTGCCATGGCTGCCCTGCAATTCCCATATCTACCCATTAGAAACCACAGATGCTGTCTGGTATCCTATACATCACAGGGCAGCTGCCCACCAGAAAGAATGATCTACTAAAATGTCTAGAGTGCAAAGGTGAAAAACTCCTGCCTTAAAGCAAACCTCTCAGTGTTCACTCTTCTTTCTTTGAAAGTGATAAGAGTATAATGCAGATTTAAGACTAGCACACTGAACAGTTTAACCCAGTCAAATAGAATATGAAAATATTAGCAAAAAACAAGCATTCAAGTATTTGAAGTTAGGAAAAGTTGATTATTAACCCTCATACCACTGCTTAAAAATAATTTCCCTTTGGGCCATTAACATTAAGGTTCACTTAACCTCCTTGGGCCTTAGTTTATCAAACACATAGAGAAATTCCTATATTATGGGGTAGGAATTTCTGTTTAGTGTATATCATCTCTCTGTTTAAGTCTGTCTCTTCTGTAGGATACAGTCCATAAGGAGCTTGTAGATGCCTCTTTTTGATGACCAGTGGATTTCACTGGTTCTCTGGAGTTCAGCATGGTGAACATGGTCTGCTTTTGTAAATTCTTTTCCTGGCTGATACACTCAGAAGAGGCTGCATCTTTCAGTCAATACTGTTTTCATATTTCACAAGGATTCCCCTGGATGAGTAGCATAATTGACAGAAATTATGATTTATTGATTTGCTTCACCCTTATTTGTCTCCCTCAGAATGAGAATGAGCTCAGGGTATGGGATGTAGTCTACTCTGAGGACCCAGAGGAGACAGCAAAACCAAGCTGAGGAGAGGAGACCTTGTAATTAGCTAGATTTGGGTTGGATCCCATTTGTGTCTTTTTAGTTGTTTATTTCTATGGCTCCCTTAATGCTTCTCAGTCTCTGTTCTCTTTTCCATAAACTAGTGGTGTCCTCGGAGTTAAGAAAAACAATACATATAAAGTACTCCTTGTTGCATTCCTAACAAGTAGTAGTCAAAGTTTTATTGAAATTTCTAAGTATGTCTGAAAGGGACGTGTATCCCAAGACCCCCAAGCAGAGCCAGGAAATGTAGACAGATTGAACCAAGCTATGTGTGAGATGCACTTTGCCTTGTTCCATACATCCAGAATACATAGGATAAAGATTAATTTATAAGTTAGGTCTTGTAATAGATTAACAGTAGCAAGTCATTTAAACCAACCCTGCATACATAAATATATACGTATGCTATTAATCTGTATAGCTGTGAACCTGTTGTGTACAGTAATCAGAATCACTATCCATGCATTTGATGGTGCCTTTGAGTAACGGTAAGAGTACTTGAGGAAACATCCTGATGCCAAGGATCGTTGCAGAAGGGCAGACCTGTAGCAGCCACAGCATGGATGTGTGGAACAAAGGACTGCTTTGTATCTTCAGCAGAATGAAGATGAGAGTTAGAGAGTCCAAGGTTGATAGTGCTGCTTAGAATGGATCTCAATTTAAAATTGTGAATTAATTCTAGGATATTCTACTGAATTGTTTTGGACTGCATTTGGGTTGCTGTAATTGAAATCCCAGGAAGCAAAATCTTAGACATGGTTAGATGTGAGAGGTATGTGTGCTACTTTATCATAAGAAGGAGTCATACTTCAATGATGCATTCTAATTTAAATTTCAGTCATGAATTTGACATGAAATTCACTAAACATCAAACTATTTAAAGAAAGCGTTATGAGCAGAAATTCCACAGCATGTAGATATAAGTCCCCTTTCTCTAAAACCCCCAAATAAACATGGTGCTACTGTTTCATAGAGTATGTTTTTTATTATTATTTTAAAATAAATCTTAGTTCATATCTTTCTATTTCAGTCTAAAATTCAGTGTTTTACTTTGATGGTGGGACAACATTTTGCATTTTGTTTGCTCTGTTGTGGTCTTTAAGTGATAAACATTGATAGGTTTAGTGATGGGACCATTAGAAGAAGACAGAGAATAAAAGAAAAAACTAAAGTCATTTTAAAGGAGAAAGGAATTTTCATGTCAATTTAGACAATGCTGTTAGGTATATTTCCTCTTTATCAAGACCTGCTATGAGCAAGTGTGGGAGAAGCATCAGAAATGGGAGAAATAAGATTGCTTTTGTGACCTGTCTTCTTTTCATTTTTCAGATTTATTTAATTTATTTTTATGTGCATTAGAACATTACCTGCCTATATGTCTGTGCACCATGTACATGCCTAGTGCTCTTGGATGTCAATAGACATCCTCAAATCCCTTAGAATTGAAGTTATAGATGGCAGTGTGCCCCCTTGGACATGCTGGGAGTCGAACCTCACTCCTCTGCAAAAGTAAAGAGTACTCTTAACTGCTAAGACATTGTTTATAATTTTCCTCTTAACCCACTGGTTTTATTTACACTACCTTACATTCCAAGAATCTTGAAGCATTGTTGAGCATCATTGCCAATGCCTCACGCATGGAGAAGCTTGGGAACAGTAGACGCATGGTGCCTTCATCTCCTCTTCTCTGCTTTCTGTTTGTTCTCTATGGAATCCCATCTTGCAATTACAGACCTCATTTGAAAATGAAGAACAGTGGAAGGAACCAAAAAAAAGTGAGCTTCAAGTCCTTATCCATGCCTTTCATGAAATGTCCCTAATGACAAAACCGAATGAAGAGAGAAAATCAAATTGGGCTTGTCATAAAAGAAGAGCAAGAGACAATCACTTAATTCAGATTTCCTGGGAAATGCTTATATATATATATATATATATATATATATATATATCATAATGCATTCCTTTTCCTTTAAAAAACGATTTTACTGTCAACATTTAAGTTTTAAGTAGAGCTGCTTTCCTCGAAATGTCCAGTATTTTCATTCGCTGGCCTTCTGCTCTCTGAACCCCACACTGAACCTTCTCACAGATGCTTTCAGAAAGTTGTGTAAGGCTGCAGGCACATACATACGTTTTTTTGCTAGATACAGAATATTCTCAAGAAGAGAGTTGCAAGAAAATACAATGGGGTGGTGTGGGGGGCTAAGAAGATATTTATAAGATAAAAGAAGGCCACTATTAAATATGCAAATATGGGGAAGGGCTAATGGCTTGAAACTAAACTTGAATTGTATACTGGGCTTTCTCCCTTTCCCAGATGTTTCGAGGTATTTTCCTCAACTGCTGAATTGAACACATTTAAAATCTCATCGGCAAAGGCTAT
Source organism: Myodes glareolus (assembly GCF_982192425.1). Classification (NCBI taxonomy): domain Eukaryota; kingdom Metazoa; phylum Chordata; class Mammalia; order Rodentia; family Cricetidae; genus Myodes; species Myodes glareolus. The sequence continues at coordinate 86,356,776 of NC_142034.1, forward strand.
TTTTCATTGTTTTTGATTGTTGTAGGAGAAAACACAAGCCTAGAGCAGAGATTCATGGAAAACCTCACTTCCCTTCCTCAGGGAGCTGTTATTTCAATAAAAACAATGGAATCAGTTAGCATAGGTAATAAAATAATTATAGTAATTTATTTTGGCTATTAAATGTTGCATCCCCTTAGCTAATCATCCACTTCAAGCTATTATTCAAAGAGTTCTTCTCTTTTTGCCTTTAAGTTAAACATCATGAATTTCTATGCACTGATAAATCCAAATCTAATAAATTCCTGATGCGTTTCCTTGCTCTGTGACTACCGACAACTCTTTCTATCTTGTTAATTCAGTGTTGCTCAACACTACTAAAAGATGTTTTCCTGTATCATATAAAAGCTAAGGATTACTTGTTTCCTAACTTTGTACCAAGTTACAAGTATATTTAGCCTTCATTATTGTCTAACCACAGAACACTCGGTGTTTATAAACAAAGGCTCTATTTGAGAGGATTTAATCACTAGCCCTCAGAAAGCTGTACTTTGTGAAGCGACCCCAATCATGTCTCGCCAACATGCCATCCATGAAAGGATACCTTTCAGGATTCAGAAAACCTCGTGTGTGTTTCACCATAGGATGAAGCCGGGTTTCTAATTATTTTCATTTCTATTGGGTTTCACATCCGTTTCTCTTTGAAAAGGTCTAAGGCAGGCAGACCATATCATCTGAAAGGCACGGAGTTGTTTTCTTGTTCTGCAGGTATGTTATGTGAGCTGCTCAGAGACAAGCCAGACTGGCATTTCTGGCTCTCATTTTCAGACTCCAGGTCATTAAACAAAAGAAGTAGAAGAAATAACTTCAAATGCTCCCTGTGGAGGCTGCATACGCAGGGACTAAAACTCGATTCATCTTTGTGCTGATATGAGTACATTTAGGAAAACTTTCATTCTTTTAAACCTTCTCTATCCTTTTCTTTCTGAACTCACCAGATAAATCAGTACATGTTTGACTCAAATTTTAGGGGGGGAAATGCATCTGTTGACAAACAATTCTCTATAGAACTATTTCAGAAGTGGTTAATAATTTTCAAATGGAAATATACAAATGACTCTAATTTCTAGTCTTGTTTTTGTGGTCAGTAAGGGTCTGATCTTCATTAAGTAATCATATCCTTAAACAGTTTTTCAACTGAAATAGTATTGGGGTCTTAATTGAGATATTTCAGTAAGTTTGTATTCCATATGAGCAGTTTTTCACTAAGTTACAGAAAAAAATCTAAATAAAAATATAGAGAAACACCTACCTTAAAATGTCGTTGAATACTTAAAATTAGAAAGCTGCATATTAATTTGGAATCCAATAAAAATATCAGTTGTATACCATCTGTCAGAAACTATAGGTAAGAGAAACAGACACCTCTTTTGGGAGGCATTATTTTCAATCAAGTTTGTCACAGTGCTCTGGAATACGTGGGACTTTTCAGTAAACATAGTCTCATCAAATACTCATTGAAGGAATGATTCTATTTCCTCGGCTGTGTTGCTGCTCAAGGACATTAGGCAACAATGCTTTTGGTATTATTCATTGCGGCAGGAAGGGAATGTCTTGCAAGCTTCGGATAATTGTTCTCCTTCAGGCAAACTGACTACAGAGACAGTGTCCTGCCTCCTTCAGAGAATCTGTTTCTCTTTTAGAACACTAGTCTGTGTTCTAAACACAGCTTGCTGAACATAGCCGCACATTTCTATAGGTCCCTCTCAAAGTTCTACTTACATAGTTTCTTTCTAAACTATATTTGAGAATATTCTTTCTCCCAAACAGAGGAACATGGCTTGGTTAACAGCATAATCTCCTGATGGGTTTGCACTCTCACAAATGTGAAAAAAAAATACAGCGTGTGATCGAAAAGGTTGCAGACATGAAAGAGGAGATGGGAAAGGAGATGAAGATTCTTACACAGGCTAAGGTGGGGCTATGGGGCTCTTATAGAGGGAGAGGAGGTTATGTGCACATCTGTCCTCTTGACAGTATAACCACTCTTCAAGTAGAGTGAGTGGAATGTATCTGTTTGTACTAAACTTTTGTCTCTACCATATCCTTGCCTCGTGTCTCTCAGGACCTTTAACTCTTTGGGAGTAAAGTTGATAGTAGACACTCTGGAGCAACAGTAGATGTGTTTAATAAATGGTTTTCCCACCCCAAGAATCGTTTCTATTCCCAGGATCTTTTTATTATTTTATTTTATTTTATCTTAAAGCTTTTGTGGCCTCAGTTGCTGGATTAGAATAGGCTTATTGGAAAAGCCATATAAATTAGTTTCTTTTGTTTAAAAAGTTGTGTGTTGAATAGCTGGGAGAGAGGAAGTGAGTTCACAAAGGAAATATAAATGTATTGTGAGGAATTTAAGTAGTACAAAGGACGCAAAAGCTTTGCATGTAAATTGACTTTATAAATTAGACACCATAATCTAGTAATAGAACACAGTAAAGCCATGGATGAATTCCAGTCAACAGAAAATTCAAGCTCTTTGAAGATACAGCCAAATCTGCTCTCTTAGAAGCAATAGAAATTCTCTGCCAGTGTCGGACTTAACAAGTGGATAACTTTTTTCATTAGACAATTATGTGTTTCAGGCGACGCAGGACATTCAGCATATGTATTTGTTGTACTTTTTTAGATGTCGGTGACCACATTTCATAAAGTTTAAGTCACACTGAGATTTTTTTAACCATCCAAAGGAAATTGATAGATGAGAGGCACTGAAGAGGATTACACGTTCGCTGAATATATATGTTTTCATTCTCTCTTCAAAAGAAAATGCATTGTCCAGACTGTCTAACCATTAGAAAAAGAAAAAAAATCTGGGTGATAATTATACCTGCTTGGATGTTTTAAGAGAGTGCTTTTGTGTTTTTGTAGCATTTGAAGTTTTAATCCACTTGGTGCAATACCCTAGGAAAAGAGGCGGGAATTGTAAAGCCATTCTAATCCATTGAGCAACCTTAAAAGAAGAAAGGGAAGAGAAATGTTATTCTAAGTTGGACTATATTATGACCACAGTCAGTAGAAACCAGTCTGTCGTGACATTAATTAAGAATAAAACAGTGTGTAATTAACGTGTAATTCAATTGCAATCCCTCATTACTTTATTTTGAGCTATCAGAAAGTTAGTGTTTAGGCTTTAAAAAAAACAAGTAGATTTTGTCTGAGTTTGGTGGAATATACATATATATATATATATATATATATATATATATATATATATATATATATATCAGAGATATATATATCAGAGAGCTCAGTGCTGCCTTTGGAAACCGATCCCAGACCACTGAGTACAAGTTGGATGGATCATGACTTTAATTAGAAAGTTGAAGAGTAAGCCTGAGTCAAAGTGAAGTGAGCAACTTTGGATAGAAGCAAGGACAGGTGCAGTGATATCCATGTTACTCCCTTAGCAGAGATGCTATAGAACATAGAAGGGCAGGGGAGAATCAGGGCATTCAAGGCTATTTAAGTCATAAACTGCTAAGGTCTATATCACTGATGCACACACTGCACAGAGAATTCTCTGGCATGTTGTATTACCAAAATTTGCTGATGTCAGTTGGGGAAGTTATAAATGAACACTTTCATCTTCATCTGTAATTTAAAGTCACGCATGGACCTCTTCTTATTTTCACAGAACACAAAAGGAAATCAGTTAGTGGTTTATTGGCATTAACCCTCCATCCCTTTTACTATATACTATCACTGTACTCCCTGTGAGCTCTCGCATGTCGCCATCTTGTTCACCATCTTCCTTCCCTGGTCCATTATCTCCTTCCTGCTCATCTCCATTCCTGCCTGTATCTCTGTGTTTTTGAGATATGTCCTCACTGTTGAATCCAGGTTGTCTTTATGCAGTTCAGGCTAGCCTCAATCTCAAAGTCTTGCTCCCACCTCCTAAGATCCAGTATCATAGTGTGGACTGCAATACCCACCCCATATCTCATTCTTATACTTGGAAAAGATGCAGCAGCAGACAGGAGCGGGGTTTGTCAGACATGCTCAAGCGTTTGTCTCTGATCTGGCCCTGGGTCTTAGAACTGAGAGGTAGCGACTTCTGAGTGCCATTGTGTAACCTTGTAATCAAAGAGCCATGACACAGTGTTTCAGGCCAGTGACTGTGGGAATGTCTATTTCCATCGGCTTACTGATGATGCAGTCTAGCACAGAGGGTCCAACTTGAACACTCAGTAGAGAAAAGGTAAACTACCACAACAAGGTGTTATAGGCTGAGAATCACCCCTATCTAGCTCTTCTGAGAATGAGTTCTTGAGATGGAGAAAGGCATTAGTTCAAGGGATCCCAAAAGATTCACGGACGGTGCTGTCTGGAGCAAAGCAGGTCTGTCAGACTTACTTGGTCTCTAAGGTGCTACAGGTACCTGTTCTACAAAGTTCTGTTTTTTTTTTTTTTTCTCACTATTAGAACAGTGAGAATGGGGTGGGGGATAAGCATTTGGTGGTGTACTATTTTAGATTTAGGTTTTATTTTACCTACTTGGTGAGTATGGAACCCTTTAAAACTTGGAAACTGCTGAATGGCCCAACACTATAACATACAGAACCGGAAATGCCTCTGATGAAGCTAGACAACAGGATTTCTGCATCATTCTAGGGAACCAGCTGGACCTCATGGCTTCCCTCTTTTCTCTCCCTTCCTATTCATGGGTTTAAGAGCTCAACTGAGACCGACCTTGCTTTCCTGCTTTTGTCCAGGGGATGGGTGTGATGGGAGCACATCCTTGCCACAACCCACACCAGTGTCTCTGCAGGAACTCTGGACCAATTCTCTACTAAATTCATGTGCTTTTCTAAAAGAGGGCAGAGGGATGCTGGGCAGGAAAAGCAACTAGCAAATAAACAGGAAAGAAAATAAAAACAAGAACACTTGTCTACCAGTAGGAGCAGAAAAATAGGCTTTCAACATTCATTCCACAATTATTGATTGAGTGTCTGCAGAGTGCCTCATGCTCTGCTCGCATTAAAACAAGCTTTTCTTTCACACAGCTGCCAGTCAAAGACGGCTGCATTATGAAACGAGACCCTTAGCTTTTAATGGTCATTCCACATTAAGCCTAAATATGCTCTGTCTGTGTTCACAATGCCGTTTTCTGACAGTTGACGGGTTTTTTTCTCTCCCTCTCATTGGAAATGTCTTTTTTAAAATAGGTTTTTATTTATAGATGATTATAAATCGCAGGAGGCAGAAAAGCTTGCAGTTCAGCTGCGGCCCGAGCTCACTTTCATAGCGGGCAGAGTAAAGGGCACGGTAAGTCTCATATGTGAGTCCTGATGGCATCTTAGCAGAGGCTAACATATGTACAAGTCAATGGATTCTGAAGTCGGTCACTATACTTTATTTGTTAATGAAGAAAAATAGAGAGAGACGGGATGCATGGCGGTGCTAGAAATAAATCCCATTCGAATTAAATTAGGCACAAACATGAATAATTTTAGAAACCTGCAAATGTTTCTTATGGCACTAAGATCGAAAGAGTCTCACGATAGAGAACCTGGTTGGGTAGGAAAAAATGAAATCACCACCATGTATCCTGTTTAGAAAGTAAACTCAGCTATCACAATGCCTTGCTATAAGTTTGTTTGACCCCCACATAGTGTGTCTTATATATACTTTGTATATATAAACGTGTGTGCCCAAGATCAAATTGTAAAATGGAACCATTTGTAGAAAAATATTGATCAGGACTCTGAATTATTTAAAAGTTGCAACTCGACTTCCCAAAGTAGAACTTTGCAGCTTTCTATCCAAGGCCTCCTTGAGTAAACAGGAAGAGACTTAGCAAGGGTTGAAATCAACAGTCAGAGAAATATTGCTACAGCACTGGCTGTCGGGAGGGGAGAAGGAGGAGATGGACACACAGGATCTGAGAGTGACTCCAGATGGATGCTAGCAACTTTTAATTGAAAAAAAATCCGCCTTTTATACTGTATAGTTGCACAGAACAATAAATAGGAGACTAGAGGCATAGGAGCTCAGGTCTTGACAAGATAAGAGGCACCAGTCACAGGACACTAAAAGGGCCAGAAGTTCACTTTACCAGAGATAAGAAAGTCTCCACACTCAGCAAGCAGCAACTTTCCTCAAGTTACCAAGGGAAAAGAGACCCTTATCCAAATGCTTGACCCTGGGAAAAGGACTTCTGGGAAGCAAACACTATATTACAGTTTCTTAGTCTTATTATGGGCCAGTTCCCCTCATAACACTGGTCCTGATGTCTTACTCTTTTTTCGTTATTCTGGACCATTCTGATTTCTCTGTCTATACTACCTGAACTGTAGCCCTTAAAGGCCTCGGGCTCTGGATCTTCCTTGGGATCAGGTGTGTTTAGTAAACCTCTTAACGTTCCTGTTTTTGGTGTGATTAGCAGGGCACAATGGGATTCCTGGTTCAGAGGAGGTGGGGATTTTTGTCCAAAGAATTATTTTGTTCAGATAGGCTACCTTGTACACATTTGAAGTCTTTTCCAAAGCCCGCACAAAATTTCCTAGCGGGGAAGGCATTCATATTAAGAATCGTTACAAATGAGAGTAAAAAGGTGCTGGAGAAGTGTGATCTACAGTGTTGAAATGCTGGAACTTCATCAAGCAGCAATGGTTACCATGTAGTCCATGCCAATTAAGTAATTGGACTTTACACACCCATGAGCTTGTTACCTGTGAAGTAAATAATTATGATTGGTGTGTTCAGGGTCTGTGCTTTCCCAATGTTTATGGAAGTCTCCTTTCCACATTATTTCTACCCATACACATAGCACAAGAAAATAGTTCATGGCATATGAAATCACATATTTGCATACTATATCCCTAGTCCCATATCAATGAGTTTTTAACATGTAATATGTTTTTAGTTGGCATACAGTGGGTTTCATCGTGACATTTTCACACAAACTTGGTTCTTATTGGAACTGCCTCCTCAGTCCTCTCCCATCACCCTCTCCTCTTCTGCTGGTCTTCCTCCTTATCCACAGTGTCCCCCTTTGAATTTTATGCCCCATGGGTTTTATTCCACTCCCCTCCCCCTCGTTCCTCTGTTCTTCCTGCTGATCTCTTGTGATCACCTTTCTGGAGTCATGTCATGGCCCTACATTTATAGAGATGCTCAAGCATGTATGTGTGTGTGTGTGTGTGTGTGTGTGTGTGTGTGTGTGTGTGTGTAGCTTTTTATATAAAAACTTTTAAATCAAAAAGTTATACACCAAAATTATCCAAATCAATAGTCTATACAACTTAATGAGCTTATGTACATTCAGAGTTTTCATTTAAAGTGGCAGCTATGAAGTATCTTTAATTTTATATTTTCAATATCAAATGTTTTATGCACTTACCTATCACAAGCCCACAAAAAAGTGACAAAATTAGAACTAGACAAAACAATTGGTTTTATATTCTCTTTTGCCCCTGTGTCCATTATTTTTTCACTCTTCCTCATCCCTTTATATTTAGATTTTCTTGTTATCTTTTCTTCATTATACTATGACGGCATACATTTGTCTACATATATTAATTGCTAGATTCTGAAGAGGAGATAGAACATGTGATTTCTTTCTTTTGAGATGGTGTATCCTCACTCAATATTATGCATCCTAAGTCCATTTGCTTTGAAGTTTTAGCTTCATTTATCTTTAGAGCTGAGTAATATTCTGTTTTACCTTTGTTATCCATTCATCTGTTGATAGAGACAATAAAGTTGTTCCAAATCTTTGCTATAATAAAAAAAACACAGCAAGAAACATAATCTGGGATCTACATATGAGAGAAATTTGCAATGGTTTTTCTGAGATTAGCCCACTTTGGATTTTAAGAATGTTTTCTAGGGACCTCAATTTTTATGAAATAGCAGAATTTCTTTGTTTGTTTTCCTATGTCGTTATCCATGTGTCCAATGCTGGACATTTAGTCTTGTTCTGTTTCTTAGTTGCTGTAGATGCTACAAAAATAAAAATGAATGGGCAAGCATTGCTGGGAATGTTGCCTGAGAGTTCTTCACGTTTCACATTTTTGAGAAATGCCCACAGAGGTTGTACCCGTATACATCCCAACCTTTTTATTCTGATCCCTGACCCCTCCTTTGTTGTTACTGATCTTCTTTGTTTGTCTGTGCTTCTTATGTTAGTCATTCTGACTGAGAGGAAATTAATTTCATTTGTATTTTATTGATAATTGAGGGTGGGGCACTGACTTTAAAGGAACCTATAGAAAACCTCACAACTAAGGCATCTATTAACCTTGCTTTATCCAAGCTTTTCCATCTTCAAAACTACTTCAGAGATACTAGCCACGTAGGACAAGTGTTTATTGTCTGATAGACTATGTGACCACTAGAAGTCACATTGTTCATAGTTGGGTAGATGGCCTTCCCTCGCAATGGTCAGTATTTAAATTTATAGCCTTACTTTATGCATCCTTACATCCTTGTTGTATGGTATTGTCTCCTTTATTCTTTTCATCATTCTACTATTTATTTCTCCTCTTAGTTTTACTTTTAGTGTGCTGTCTTCTGATCCACAAGTGAACACTGACTGAAGTAAAGGTGTTCCCTCTCCACCCACATCTCTATACGATATCCTCTTTGAATCTGCTGAGCATGTTACCTCTTATCATCTTCTCTGATCTTATCCAAAAAAATATCACTGTCAGTTTAGAGTGGCTATTAAGAAATAGACATTGTCCCCAGTCACTGTCCAAAGGAGCCTGTAGGATGAATAATTAGTTAACACTACTCTCATCTGCCAGACAAGGAAACTGAACCTTTAAAAATATAAGCAACTTTACCCTGGCCTTGCAGCTAATAAATACAGCGAGAGAACATTTTTCCAAGTCCTTCAGAATCCAACCCTCGCTCAGAAACATTGCATAGTAATTGTTGCGCCTTCTGTGCATGTCTGTCTTTCTACCCCTCTTGATTATCAGCCCTCAGATGGAAGGATTGCTGTGAGTTTATCCTTCTATATACTCTGCCCAAGAAAGTAGCTTCCAGGTCCCTGATGAACATGCTTAGAATAGAGTCGTGCAAAGCTCTGTCACTTCCGCATGGTGAAGGGATTGTATCTCTGTAACTTCAGGTCCGTGGATTTCCTGTGGCCCCCCTGTCACTTCCTCCGTGTATCTCATTATGCTGCATTGCCTAAGTTACTCTTCGTGGCACCTAAAGCAACATGAACAGTACAACAGTAGCACATAAGCCCAGGAGGACTGCAGAGCCGTAAGCCTGTTTTCTCCGCACTGTGGAATAGGGGAATTTATAAAAATATATGTTAAAGGTCAGCAGTGACCCTCTGAGTTAAGAGCCTTGCCATGGAAGGGCTCTATCCTTCTTCAAAGTGCCCTGAATTCCCATGGAAATTGAGTTGAATGTGCCAAGCAAGCAGCCCGATTTATTTTTCCAAGAAAATTGCCTTATTAATGTGCATTATGGAAATAATGTTCCACATTTGAACTAACAAGAAGAATTTGGACGGCAGGAGCCCAAGGAAATCACCTCCTGTACTTTCATTCCAATGGATCCCAAGACGTTTTCTGAAACGCATTTTCGGGCTCTGCCTGCCTTTTCAATGGTCCCTTCCTCGAAGAATGGTCCCCTCTGCAATGACCTCCCTCAACAACACCCCAAAAGCCAGGCCAACGTGGCAACAGCTCAGCAGTTCAGTGACCCCAGATAAATGTTTCATAGGTTCTGGGTCTCCAGGCCAGGAAGAAATCAACCCAAACTAAAACCAGTGTCAGATAGAATGCAATAGTTAGTTTTTATCACATGGATTGTGAATTCAGAGGTCCTGGGCTCATATGCTCACTTTATCCCTTAATAACTGTCACTGTGAAATTAAATAAAATAATATTTGCAAATTGACTTACACAATGCCTGTCTAACACTTAATAGCTAGAATAGCAGCTAATAGAAACTGTGGGGTATTTTTTTTAAGCATATGAGTGGTGCTTGGAAAGTCTGCTTTGAAAAGACACAACACGGGAAATGAGAAGGATCCAAACGGTAGGATTTCACAGATAGAGGACATTGCTCTGTGAGGTAGATGTTTTTTTTCCATCAGTCTGTGGTGCTTCCTATCATGAACTGCCTACTAGCCTGCCTGGTGTTCTTTTTTCCTACCTCTTTGGTTTGTAAGGCTGCAGTGGCTCAGAATAAAAGACAGCTGTGATGCCGAACCTGAAGGAAACATTTTGCCAACACACTTCTCTATTCCTCTTTTTGGCCAGTCTCCTTGGGGCAGGCTTACAGAGCCAACCTTGTAAGTTTCAAAACTCCAGACATGATGGATTTTACTCTCGACCTTGACAACTCTTCTTTGCCAGTCTCCCACATGGAAACAAGAAAGTCATTAATCACACTTTTATTTAAAAGACACCACCATAAGCATCTTTGAAAGACTCCCCAAAGCTCAATTTTGAATATCTGCAAGCATAGGCTTCCTCCCAGGTAGTCTAGGTTCAGGTTGTCTCCTTGTTGCTGTTTTACTGATGCACTCTGAATTCTAAGGCTGTCATAATTTTCTAATAATGGTGATTTATCACCCTATAATAATGTTCTACATCATTCCACCTAAAGATATGACAGGAAATGTACCCTGTGATGCAACTTTAAAATTCCTTAAATTGTTAACTGTGTATTTACTCTATTGTATCTATTTTGTAATCTGTTTAATGGTTTTAAAAAAAATGAATGATGAAGTAGGCCAGCAAACATAATAGCATGCAGTTTGATGAAACCATAAAAAAGAAAACAAGTTGGGGTCGATAGGTGGGCAAACATTGAATAGATAATAAGAAATAAATGGCATTAAAATGTACAGAAAATTGGGAGAAAGATACCCATCTAAGTTTTTGGTGCATAGCAGGAAAAAGCTTTTATGCTCTTGGGGGCAAGGTTCTTCAGCCCCCTCTCTAGTGCTGACTGAGTGAATCTAACAAAATAAGGATGCTTCGGAGCTATTGATTGGTGCAAGTGTGCCTTAGAAGCAGAGTCATTACTTTTTTAATCCTGAAACTGCCAGCTCCTACTCCTCTCAACGGAACTTGAGCATGTTCGATTGCAGGCTGCCATTTCTAATTGTTTTTAAATTTTGTGGCACATCTCTAGCCCAGGAAGTTTTGTTCTGATTTTCTTTTTTAAAGTCCTAGTTTTTAGAACTTTCTATGCTGAGGCTTCTGGGTCTCCTGCTTGGAATGCCTTCATTTTCAAATAGGGAAGGGGAGCTCTTGGCTGATTAGAAATATGTGAACTCCTTGACTCCTGGATGAAAATATAATTTGGGTCAGCATCCCCATTTACTCAATAGCATTAGGATGATGCTTTGTGTTGTGTTTTCAGGGTTTGGTATCCCTGCCTGTCCTACAGTTCCTTACGAGAATTGAGCAGAAAAGGTCAAATGGGGGGGCGATATGTCAAAAGGCTGCAATTAAGATTTAGAAAGATTAATACCGATGGTATTTAATGAAATTGGCTTTCAGAGGAATGCTCATCTATTACTTTGATATTTAACATTTTTTTCTTATTAAAATGTTCGTGCTGAATGGCAGCACGCAGTCAGAAATATGACTTCATACAGCCATCCACAGAGGGGTCACAGCTAATAAACAATCAGATTATTCTTGTGGTACTATGGTGAAATTAACTCACATTTTCACTTAAGACATATGTGTCCCCTTTGTAGTGAGTAGAAAATTGGCACAACTGTGTCAATTTATTGCACCAATGCAGTTTTTTTAATTAGTCGTTTCAGCTGTTTATAATAATCTCAAATACATAGAGGAAGAATCTATCCTGTTTTTGAAAGAGAGGTGTAAGTTTTATTTTTTTTTTTTCTCTGAAGGGAATACTACAGTTAAATCCTCCTATCCCACTGGAAAAAGAAAGAAAAAAAAACCACTCTGTAGTCTAAAGTAGATGCTGATGCCTTTTGGTGTTTTGAAGAAGGAGCTATTTCAAATTGAAAGGAAATTTCCATTTCAAAAATAGCAACTGAACTATCACAATGGCTGCTTTGCATATATTTTTGGTCACAAAAATTCCATTGTTATTTTTTACTATGGCTATGCAAATGAGATGTTGATAGGATTAAGTTCTGTCACCTTCTGAGACAGTCTTCGGCTGGCACTATTGAAGCTTTCCTTTGCCTCCCACTATTTCCTTTACATTTAATTAAAGTCATCAAACTCATTCCGCTTCCTATTCTGCAGAAGAGTTCCCTCTCTCCACACTTTGCCTTTTCTCTCTGTGATCCCCGTCCACACACACTTAAATCTTAGTTGCTCCATGTTTTCTGCAGTTTCTGACTTACTTCAGTCTGTGGTATCATGCGTCTTCCTGTGTCTTCAACAAGGGCATTTCCTTTTTGTGCCTTACATTTAAAACACAAGTAAAAACTCAATCATTTGTCACCCTAGGCTCATTTCAACTCATCTCTATTACATTTTCTAGGAGACTGGGGGTCCAGCAGACAGTCCTAATTTATAGGTAAGAACTCAAATGTGAGTATGGGGGAGTTTATGGTGTAAAAAGGCAAGTTTTCTGAAGCTAGGATGATTGGTAGGATTAAGAAACTGAACCATTCTGTTTTTGTGTACACACACACGTTTCACATGTATTTCACAATGTATTCTTAATAAATGCTTGAGTATACAAAATTTACAGCCAAAGAGATGCATGATGCATTGCATATTTTTACATCAGATCTTCAATATGTGCCACGGGCTTTATATTTATACATATATTCATGCATATGTACATCCAGAAACACACACACATGCACGTGCGTGCATACACACACACAGACACACACCACCATAATCTAGGACAAGTAAGTTTATACCGTCAACCATTTCATCTAGCTTTTGTAAATATTACAGAAATGATTTTATACTTGGCTTTTCCTTATTCAAATTAGTAGAAAAAAAGGATTATTAAAATGGTTCTTAAAATTCACGTATTATGTGAACACATGAAAAATTGAATTTCAACGACTGTTGCTCTCACATTGGTTTGGACACATTAATTTTCCATGCTTCTTCATTGGAAGTGGATATAGTTAATAATTATAAAATTAATTTGCTTGGAAAGTTCTATTTTTCTCTAAACAATTGGAACTTATCAGTAAATTATCATTTTAATTAAAGCACCCATATGTATTACTTAAACATTAAGATATCCATGACTAACTAGGAAAGTGTGGCCAGTTCAGTTAAATTTTCACTACACAAAGAAAGAATCAGGATGCGTGTAAAGGCCACAACCAATTCAAACGAATGCTCAGTCTGGAAATTAAGAAATTATGAATGCTCACTCTCAATTAACATTCTTCCAATTTTGAATATGCATGGACTGTCAGATGATCTTCTCCTTATGCAAAGCAGGGTTCAGCAGGGTGACAAAGGTATTGTTAATATCCCGTATTTTTAGCTTCGAGGTACAGAGGGTGCTTTGTGTGAGAGCCACCCTCTTCTCACGATTTTCTGCTTCACCGTTCAGCAGCTTTACTATCCTCCACCTTCTGTTTCTTAACTTTTGGAGAAAACAAAAGAAAGTTTCTCTCTTTTGATTCTATTCTCTTTAGGCACCTGTAAAGAGGAATGTTCTAGAAAAGCTCTTATTTCAAGACTTTTTTTTTTCTATGAAGTAAGTAAATGCAAGGAAGCTGTTTTGGAGAGTCACAAATTTCTATAAAAATATTTATGGTTCATGTAAGCTTCTTCCTTCTTCCCCCATTCCTTTCATCCTCATTCCTCTGTTTAGAAATGTAGGTGGGGCGTATGAGCAGGACCAGCATTTACATCAAAGGTTCCTCCAAGAAGAGTGTAGATCTCACACAGTGTGCCCACTATATTGCGAAGCTAAAAATAAGAGATATTAACAATACCTTTATTTAATATTAATAATTAAATAATTATTAATAATTAAATGTAATTTAATATTACATTAAACTGTTAGAATATTTGTGATTTAAATCGAGCTAATAAAGCAGTTACTAGCATATGTTCATGTCACAAAACAGCAGGTGTGGCAGAGTCAACTTTTATTACTAAATACATTTGAAACTATAGAGTATGTCTGTATTAGATATATGCCCACATATATGTGTTATGTGGGTATAAAAGATCGAAAGGAAAGAGATCGAGAAAATGAATCACATAAATTCTCTGTGCTTGGTTGTACTGCTGATGACTGTTTCTTCTTTAAGGGTATATATATAGTTAAGTATGGATGACTGTGGGACAGGAGTTTTCCTTAGTTTGGTCTACTTTGATATCAGTTATGATTTGCTTTTTTAGTTCATTAAATGACTCTGGCTGATAAGAAAAAAAAATAGTTCTGGAACCATAATCTGTATGTTCAGGAAGATGGCATGGGGTTGGATTTCAGGTACAATTTTTCAAAGTGTCCACACCAAAATTTCCCTCTAGCCATATATGTGTGTTCTGTTTCTCTCATTCTTTGCCACCGTTATTTCTATATAGCTCTACACTGACCCTGTATTATACATAGGGCATTTAAATTGTATTTCCTCTGCTATTCTGCCTCTGGTTTTACTCCTTTAAAGTATGTATTTCCTAGATTTCAATCCAAAACTTTCTGAATTTGCAGGATTAGAGTGGGCCTTGAACTTCAGTGTATTTCAAAACCAACCAAAGAGATGCTAATGTTCCACTTAGACATTTCAATCACAGGTTGGGGGGATACTGGATTTCAGGGACCCAGAAAGGAGTAGATTTCCTTGTAGTTTTTTTTTCTTTGTGAAATGTAAACATAAGTATTGGTTGTCAATGAGGAAGGATGTAAAATTGTAAGGTTTATAGGTCTATTCTGTCCAGATATATGGCTGAAAAGATCTGTATCCAAAGTAACTCACACATTCGAATGTCAAGGGCAAATAAAAACATGGAGCTAAATCTGCACGGCATACCTTGCTTCACAATTATAACCCTGAGGACAGAATTAGGCCTGACTGTCTCCTAGTCATTAGTGATATACCAACAAAGTTCACAGAGAAAGGGAAATGGCTATACTCACAACCTCTGTACAACTTGTAGGGTATTTGTAGACTAATAACTAATGAATGGGTTTTCATTTTGTGTAGACTCTGAAGTCAGATATTAGAAGCTCAGATGCTTGGTTCCAGAACCCAAGGGAGTAGTGTGAGCTCCCCTGTTGCTGGGTCCTAAGGACTCCCTCGGGAGAGGTGGTGGGAAGGCCTGGATTCAACAACACAGACTCAGGTAGTCAAGCAATGGGGACAGCCTTATACACCCTCCTCCCAATTCCTGGGCTGTATTCTAGTCCCTTGACATTGCAGGGTTGCCGTTCATTGGCTAGGCACTATCAGGACCTTAGAGAGTGACTGTTGCTAGACCCTCAGGCAGACTTCAGGTTGGCTCATCTCTAGGCCTTGTAGGCCTTATCTTCCTATACACCCATTGCCTTTAAGTCCATCATAAGTTCATGGTATTTCATCCAATAAAGGATCAGTTTGATGCTCATCCAGTTTAGAGATGGGTGGGGCTGTTTTCACCTCTCTTTCATGTCAGTATATAATACCATCTGAAAGACACAAGTGTGCTTTATTGGGGATATTTACCTCAAATTTGGCCCAAGGCATTAAATGTGTGTATTTCCTCTATTAAAGCCCAACATGTTTATGTGACTGTAATGAAGCAGCAGAGTCTGGCGTCATCCATCTTTTGTTATGGATTGCTGAACTGATTCTAGCGAGTGTATTTATAGGCAATGCATACTAGTACTGCCAAGTATTGACTTTGTTTGCTAACACCATCACATAAAACTTCTGACTGCAACCTAAGTAAAGTTCAGTTGAAGATAAAATATTGCAAAATAAATGACAAAAATGGAAACCATTTTTCAAAACACTAAATTGGGAAGTTAAGGAATCAGGGCAATTAATCAATATTTCAAAATGATGAATATATTTTATAAAACACCAGTTAAAAAGAAAAACTCAAAAGGGAGGCTTTTCTGTGTGCTTTAAACACGGTGTTTATTGTAGGGTTCTGTGGCAGATTTCAGATGAGTCTTTAGAAAAATACTTTACTTAAAATGTTTGCTACAATTATGGTCTTCATCTCAGCGATCTGAAAAATACAGAAATCAATTAGTATTTGATGTGAATAATTATGCTTGTCATTTAAAGAAATCTGTGTCCTGTATGCTGTACTTACATTTATTGAATCCTCTTCACAAGCCTAGAGCACCAAGATCAAGATTTCAGAAAACAAGTAAAAGTGAAAAGAAGATCCAAGTGTTGTGATATTTAGGAACCATTTATATTCCTGTATGCTAGGTATTGCCAGATTTAATAGAAAAGTCAAATCTATACTCCAGGGTTTCCATTGCTGGGTGGAAGCTAAGGCAGAAAGGGTAATGAACAAAGAATTAAAGAAGAAAAGTTGTGTCTGAAGAGGAAAGATACAGAAAGGAATTTTGCCCAGTAGATGGTCAGAGACAAAGAAAGAGGAAGGTGTGGGGGGGGGAGGCTTTTAGAGATCTGAAGAAGACCTTGACTTATCTAAAATGCCAAAGGGAAACAGAATAAACAAGGCAACCTGACTAGAGCTTAATTCAATATGAAATTAAGTAGATAACTAATATAAAATATTTACAAATTGGATCAAAATCCCATAGTAGTTTTAGAGACACAGCTTGCCTGTATCATTACTCTTCTATCTTGAGCTCTATCTGACCCCAGGGCTTTGCCAAACTTTTTGCCTTTTACCTGACAGCATCCTTAGCCTTTGACCTACTCTATATTCAGCAGTATCTTGTCACACAGGGTTGACCTCATAGAGAAGACCAGGTTTCTAGTCTTGCTGGACCAAAGGGCTGACCCAAAAAAGATTTCTACCAATTAAGTATTTAGGAAAATATTTTGATTTCTTCAGCAAATCATTAAGTGTTGGGGGCTGGGGAGATGACTCAGTGGCTAAGGTGTTGGCAGCTTGTGAATAAGGACTTAAGTTTCATCTCCAGCATTCATGTCCCTGGCCGCGGTAGCTCACAATCACAACTCTAGCACTGAGAAGGTAGAGTCAGGCATTGGGCTTAGTTCTTGGGCTCACTGGCCAGTCAGCAAAGCACAACTGGTGGACGCTAAGTTCTACTGAAAGATCTTATCTCAAAACAAAGCCAAGCAAAAGAAAACAAAATGAAAAACAGACAAACAAATGAACAACAATAAAAATAAATAAAGCAAGGTGACCATCCCTGAGCAGCAATGCAGGAGATTAAAACCTCTGACTTTAACACACGTATACATGCATCTGCATGCATGTGAACATGTGCAGACATACAAAACAAAATAATAAGTAGTCTGCAGAACCAACACTAAGATCATATTGGGGGGAGATTTTCAAATTCCTATCTTCAGGGAGCTTGCTTCCAGTGTGGAAAATAGAGACTTAAAGATAACAAAACAAACAAACAAACTCTCTCTATGAATATCAAACACAATATGGTTAGTGGTGAGTATTATAGAGGAGAAATGGAAGGAAGGCATAACAGTCACTTCTTTATCCCAGAACAGCAAAAACTCCTGGGCAGTTACTGTGCGCTTAAGGAAGGCTTCATGAAGTAGGATTCTTGATTCAAATGAAAAAATAAAACACAATCTCTAGTGATCTGACAAAGAACTAAGCTATTATTGAACTAAAATATCAGGCACTAAGCTGAATATAAGATGCTCCATGCTGTCCTCGTTCATGCTCTATGCTACTTCATCCTGGTCTCAGCTAACTCCACCTCAGCCTGTACTGTTTGGGAATGTATATCCAGGAAAAGAAGCATTCCAAAGCAATTGTTTTAAGATTTCACTCAACTTTTTAATTGGCCAGCAATAATAGTTAAGATAATCACTAATTTAGATATTAAACCCACCAGTATCGTTTCAGCCTCCCCTTTCCAATAATCCTCCATGGATGTTTTAATGATAATTAGCCAACCTTTATTATTTAGCGGTTTGTAATTACAAAATAGCTGCGGTCATCATTTAGCCATTCCTAACAGCATTCCACGGAGTGGATCGGAGTATGAGCTTTGTATGCTGCTGTGTCCTGCTTCTCTGGATGTATTCCTTCCTGGGAGGGAAGAGGGAGGCTCCTAGCACCGTCAAGGCTAAGAACATTCGTGAGACCCGAGAAGCTTAGGAAGTTCCAGGATTCAGGAAGTTTGTTCTTGAAGTTACATAAGTAAAAAAATAGCTAGCTGTGTGTGGGATTCATGGATGCGGTTTCCATGAGTCATCTTCCATGACAGTGTGGGCCCTTCAGAGATGCAGCTGCTTCTGAATCACTTCCGTTCCTGGGAGTGACTACTAACAGGCTTGGTGGTTCACCACACTCAGGTTCCAGTGGAATTGTTTCCCTGCCCTGTTGTCCGGATATCAATATTTGCCAGGAAAAGTCATATAACAGATGCTGAGAGAATATTGCATTCCTGTGATATTCTGTTTTATTTTCAAATAATTTATTTAATTTTATTTCCACTCCTGTGCCTCATGCTCAAGATTTATATTACTTGAATGTCAAATAAATCAAAATTGGTATAAAAATAAGTTTATAATTTGAACTCTGATTAGAAACTTTGAAAAATTGAAAGAATTCTTCTCAGCGTAATTCAACATTTAGATAAGAGCATAATTAGGCATGCTTATTTTATAGCACAAGATTTTTATGAAAAGATGAATAGCGCATCCCTATTGCTTTAATTTTGTTTTGATTACTAGTTATACATTTTGTAATACATGAGATACCACTAAATTTAACTAAAATTTTAAAAAAAGCAACCCTAGGCTAAAATTTGAATCCAACTAATATACTTAAAGTCCAGAAGTATTAAGTATAATTAAAAATTAGACTAGAAGAACTTGGGACTTGATCAGATTTGCTTGTTTGGTCGTACCGTGAAATTGTGACTAATCGATTAAGTTGTGATTTGGAATCTGTTTATTTGACTCATACGTCCTGTCTTCCCTGACTCAGTGTCTTCTATGGTCCTCAATGTCGTCACCAGCTTGCTGGGATTCACTCATGCCTGCCGCGGAGAGGTTCATGCCTACTGAATAACATCCCTTTTATGCTTTGCAGAGTAAAACCTGGGAAATCCTTTCTCCAGCGTTGCTTACCTTTGTAGACCATGTCTTAGCAGTCACGCTCATGATGAGGAATTACCTGCAGAAACAAACCGAGGGTAAGCAGACTCTGAGAATGGCAGTCTGTAAGTCAGCCTTTGGGAGCCAACACATCCTTCTGTGTGGCTAGGACGGTAGCTGGGCAAGACTTTAGCACAGAAATCTCCCAGTTCATTGGATCAGTGACATCTTTATTGTATCCTTAGGCCCTTAAAGCTCTTTGTAATTAGACACTTCAACAACCCTGTTCTGTGTGTTGGCAGCGACCCCAAGTGAGTGGGCCTATCTGGGGATGGGAAGAAAGGGAGCCACCCAAAGGCCCTCTTTTTGCCTTTGCAAACTGATGGTTTCCAAGCAGTTTTCTGGTGTTTGGAAACACTGTGTAGTAACTGGGGGAAGAGGCAGCTGTGCTTTGGCCCACACGAGGTAATTTGCAGACACATTTTAATTGCCTTTTAGGGAGCATGAAGGAGCTCCATATAGCCTAATGAGTTCCAGCAAACACCTGTGAAATGCTTTAGACGGCCATGTAATACTGAAATTAAGAATGTAATGCGGCAATTGGAGGCAGAGGGTTTTTTTTTATCCCCACTACTGAAAATGATAGTGAGAGATTTTTAAAGATTCCTTGCCTCCAGTAGTCTTTTCATCTATCGAATAAGACTTTATCTTTGAATGCTTGATCTCATATAATGTATAATATTAGATAGACTCTTTGTGTCAAACTTTGCATTAAAAAAACAGAGACTCTTGATCATCCATATTGAAAGGAAAGAAATGTCAGAATGTACTAAAGCGAGAGTTGTATTCTAGTTAGTCAATGTGAAGATTAAAGAAACAGATCTGAAATACGGAGGGGGTGAAATGGTAATGCTACAGTGATTGGTGATACAGTGGGAAACATACTGAATTATCTCACTTTCTCTACTATTCTGTTTTCCTCCCTCCCTTCCTCTTCCCCCTTTCCTCACTTTCCCTTCCCTTTCCTTCCTTTTTCCTTCGTCTTTCTTCCGCTGTTTTTTTGTTTTGTTTTGTTTTGTCTTTTTTAGTTCACTTGATGTTGTTCTAAAGGGATGAAATAGTCTACTATTTTGTTCTGGCCGTAAGGAAAGAGACATCTCCAACAGAGAGAAGATTAGTATAACTTACAGAAGAAAGAAAAAAGTAAAGTTCAGTATTTGCACCATTCTTCCATCAATTTTCAGTCTTGTAGCTAAGATGAAGTGTTGAAACTGTATCCTTATCCTAGCTGCAAAGCTACTTGCCTCTTTTGTCTGTGTGTTTATGTGATCCCCATTATCTCAAGGCAATGTTATTGCACCTAAGAAGTAGCAGTTACCCACACATCAGAGTTCACCATTCTAAAATTAACGATATATACTTGTGCATGCTTTCAACAAGAATATAAACTATCCAGTAGAATCACATAGCATCATTCTCCTGTAGGACACTTTTTCCTTTGTATGGTAGTAGGATGCAGTGATGATAATACATGAACCTCTTATCTATGACTATCATGACTGTCCATTAGTTACTGTAAGAACAGTTGCACTTTTTTTGTTGAGGACATACAGGCTGTTTAACCCTTTTACTAGTAAATAATGCTTATATCTTCTGGACTTGGGAAATATTTTCTTAGATCATTTGGAATGCAGTTTTCTGGATGACAAACTATAGTGGTCTTCAATTTGACTCTATGTGCTGTGTTTCTCTCTAACATGGTTACACTGATTTACTTTCCTACCAGTATGGGAAAGTAATTCACTGGATCTAACACTGCCAGTTCTGTGCATTTTATAAATACAGTTGTTTGCAATTATTGTCCATTTCTTGAA
This sequence comes from Myodes glareolus, assembly GCF_982192425.1. Classification (NCBI taxonomy): domain Eukaryota; kingdom Metazoa; phylum Chordata; class Mammalia; order Rodentia; family Cricetidae; genus Myodes; species Myodes glareolus. The sequence goes on from NC_142034.1 coordinate 86,377,812, forward strand.
TGCGAATAAGCCCCTGCACATGTCTACTTCATATAGACCCTTCTGTGAATGGCTGTGCTTATAAACGTTTTCCATTTGAAATTTCTGCAATTTATTTAATAGGCTCTTAAAATATTTATCTATTTGGGAAGTAGTAGAAGGAATTAAATTAACTTGAAGTCACTAGCGGAGTTTATGAGCAGCAATTCTGTACACACTTCCATTTTGTTTATGTTTGCTTTTGATGCCAACCCAACTTAAGGTGTAATCTTTATGGTTTTTCTATGTAAGTATTATTTTAGAAGGCATTTTCTACTCACAAAATTCTGTCTGCATACTTTCTTATAAATAGCCATTTTAATTTTTTTTTCTATTTTTGACATTAAATTCACTTAGGAACTTCTAGTGTGTGTCATGAGCTAGGATCCCATATCTTCCCTGCCCTGCCACCTCATCTTCTGGTCTTCAGAATCCTTGTTTACTACCAAGTTCTCACACATGGTCCCAGTGATGACGTGTCTAACAGGATCATAATAGTCACGACAGCATTTTAAATTTAATAATTGAAGTAAGCATTCAGTGCTTTGGTCACACTAGACACAGTAATACCTTGGATTCATGTAGAACATCGCAATAATCACAGAGAGATCTATTGACTAGTGTCTGCTTTCAATCAGGTCATTATTATCAATCATCTTCTGCACCCTCCTCCACTGCCCCAGGGCAGCTGTGCCAATCAGAACATTGCTTCATTATCTTACTGTCTCACAGAACAACTAAGTCTACTTTATTCTAATTTTTCAGAGGCATCTTCTTTTTGGAGGGAAGTTTCTTTTCTATATAGTTTTCAGTATTACTTTCAGCCTAGTTCATTGAACTTATCAAAAATTATTGTTATATACTTATGTTTTTCCATCTTCAACCTTTGGGCAATGTGTTATATCCCATTAATTTAAAAGTTCTTTTAAAAAATATTTTAGGTTTTTCTCTGTAATTGTGAACATTTGGATAACTCTAATCAAAAATGTTTTACAATTTTATTGCTGTAAATTGCCTTTGTATTTATATGACCTGGTTGTAGCATGAATTCTAATTGTTATTATAAAAACCAGGAGTAAGATAGAGAGGTATAATCTGAAAGATTAGAGAAGCAAAGCAGCGAGCCACTAGAGAGTTGTTACCTCTACCAAAGCTTAGATCAAAAGGGCAATTCTGTCCCTATGAATCCTCAGACTGCTGCTGCCTCTATGAAACCTCAGACTGCATCTCTTTCTACAAAACCTCAAACTGCATTTGAGTCCAGGCTCTACCCAGCCACCTGTCTCCTCCTCCCTCGTGCTGGCAATTAAAGGCATGTGATCGCAAGCGTTGGTATCATCTTTGGGTGAGCTCTGCTTTTCTTTAAACCAGATTCAATCTTTTGTAGCCCATGGTGGTCTTGAATTCACAGAGATCCCTCTGCCTATGTCTTCTGAGTGCTAGGATTAAAAGTGTATGTCACCACTGCCAGGCCTCTATGGCTAAGTAGTGGCTTAGACCTGCACTCTGATCTTCAGGCAAGCTTTATTTGTTAGATTACAAACAAAATATGGGCACACCTGTTGACAGGTGGGGAATAAGAACACATATTTTTATATATCAGGTTTATAAAGAAACTTGTGACCTCTTACTAAATTTATCTTAAATACTTGAGGGTTAAATGTAAATAATCAGTACTTTTGAATGAGATGTTTTCCAACTTGATCCACAAAAATATTGATTTTTGTTGCTCTCCCCTGTTCTATTTTCAAATTTTAGGGAACTTTCTAGTAGTAGCTAAATGGATTTATATGGAAATGAATAGCTTTACACTTAGATGTTATTTATTTTTAGTAAACATTTTTTTCTATCAGATTCTGATATTTTTCTGTTACTACCTTCCAGAATTTTGTTTTAGTTATGAATCACAGGTAGAGTCAATCAATCTGAAGATGGCATTCAGAGGTAAATGCTTGACTAATGCCTTCGAGCCCTTACATGGGATCCCTGGAACTACAGAGAAAGAGCAATGCTAAAAATCAGTCAAGATATTTTAAAGTATTTTTGTTAGAATTATTGCATTGTGTCGCTGATAAGCTAAGTTCATAATACATGTTCTTTACTAGAATATGTTATAACCTGCTGTAACGTTCCCAGTTTGATCATTAATGGTTATTATTATATTTTGCATTGATTTGTGTAGCGTTTTTTTTTCAGACTTTATTCTATACCTGAAATATGAAGGCTCTGTATGTATTATTTAACCAAACCATTGTTCTCTATCCTCCCTCTTAGAAACTGTGCTAAATTAGTTGTATTTGGACAAGTGAGGTTTAAAGGGCAAAGACACCTTCCACCAAGCAGAATGACTAAACTTTAATTCCCAGGAACAACACGGTCAAGGAAGAGATACCCTTCCTTAGGTTTGGATATATTTGCTTCACAAACGACATCCCCATCTCTGCTATTTATGGAAGTATATTCCTCCAGTCAGTAACTGGTCCTGGAGTCTCGGTATCATGGCTTTGGTGATATTTCTTCATGTATTTTTAAACTGCTAATTAAAGCCCTTAAATAATTAAAGGGCCTAATATGCTTGCCACTACCTTTGTCACCTTCCATAGGTTAAACTCCTATAGAAAAGTTTATTTTTATCTGTTTCCTAAAATATCATGGCGTAGTCTTTTAAATTCAGCTTCACTGACTGTCATTCCTAATATTTATTTTCCATCTTAAGTTATTTGTTAATTTGATAGTGGTATTAATGTTGAATGCCTTTATAAATAGCCAACTTTTCCTTGAGTTGATTGTTTCTATCATCATTCTTTTACTTTTTGTATAATTGTCATTTGATTTGATTTGTTTTCATTCTGATATGTGTTCACCAACTTCTGGTATTAGCTTAGACTGTCTTTTTGCCCTTTTTCTTTCAACAAATGAACATTAAGAATCTGAATTTTCTATTTGATTTCATCAGTATTCTTTATTTCTGAATACTTTACAATTCTTTTTTAATTTACCACATTGCCAAGATATATTTTGCAAAGTATATTGAAACTTCCAAATGTTTCAGAAAGTTGTTCTTGATTCCAAATAATTAAAGAAAATCATAGAACACTTTTGATGTAATTTAATACCCATAAATATACTTTCATCTGTGGTTTGGCATGTATATATACATATTTTTCCATTTTTATAGTTTTCACATCATAGAATTACTGTGGTAAATAGAGGGCTCAATTTTTTGTCTTAGTTTGTCTTTTTCAATGCTCTAATGATAAAATAAATTAATAATAGAAATTTATTTAAGTATTCCAATATGAATGTGGATTTGCCAAATGGTATTTTTGTTTGTATTTTGAGGTTAGTACTAGATTTACACAGGTGCTATTTTTTTTAAATTGTTTTATGAATTGGCCTATTTAAAAATAATTTAAAAGTAAAGCTGTTTGTAAAACTGTTTTAACCATATTATTTCTTTATATGATATAGTTAGAATTTATTTTGACTATTATTTTATATTACTTTCTTGACTTATTTCCTGCAGTTGTTTCAAATTCCTACATATAGAATTCATCACTACATATAGTTCATGTGTTTGTATTGACTCACTTTGACATTCTTTGTGTTTTAACTGCTGCTTAAGTCCCATTCATAGTTATTGTGATTGTTTTAAAAAGATTGATTGATACAAACACATTTTGTGTTATTGCCTCCACATTTTATTCTTCTTTATTTTTCTTCAATTAATTAACCATACACACTAAAAATGATTTAAGAAGTCAGAGATGCTGGTCTATGTCTGTGATTAGGGCAATTCAGGGCCCAAAGCAAGAGGATCACAAGTTCAAAGCCTGCCTGGGTTGCAGAGCAAATCCAGGTGCCAGCCTGAGGTACTTAGTGAGAAGCTGTTTCAAATGCAAATGAAAACAGTTATTTAAAGTAAACAGAAAAAAAAGGAACCATGTATTCAGTATATGCCAAATGCACTCCTTGGGAATACTCAACGAAGGAAACACAGTCCTGTCTTCCTTCAGAGAGCTTTCTTCAGGAGGCTTTGACAAAGAGTAGTCACAGGAAGAATGACAACACAGTTTTTATCAAAGGAGACATGCTAGGAACAAATTAGAGCACGATATTAATTACTTAAAGAGATATTGTGGCTACCTAATTCAAGAGCCCAAGAGCAGTGGTTCATTGTAGTAAATGGAGCAACTTTGGGCTAGTGCACAGAAAAAGAAAAGGCATTTTTGTTCTATCTGCATTTCCCCCGATCTTCCCCTGATTTATGACACTATGATCAAGTGTATTTACTTAGTTTAAGCAATTCATGTGGAGGAAAGAGAGCTGCCTTCTGTCCCCACTCTGAACATCACTATGTGTCCTTCATAGTATCAATAAGTATGAAGTAGACTTTACAAAATGTGCTAGGGATGTATGTTATAGGATGACCATAAGTGCTAGTAAAACTACACAGAGGTATGTGGACTCTTAAATTTGGTTGTTAGAATTTGGGGAATTTCACATGGAGCAGCTGCATTCTAGGTATCACAATAAACATTTAGATTTACTCTATACTGAAGAGATTCCATATATTATATAATTTTTACTTTATTCTTTTAAAATGGCAGACAAAGATTTTAATTTTACTTGTGTAATGTGAATTTATCTCTGTTAAGCATCCAGAAATAGTGCTTGTGGGTGAGCCACAAAAAGAGTAAATCCATGCACTTCACATACAGAGAATAGTATGATTTTTAACAGACAGAAGTATAAGTTTGACATTTCACATTTTGTCACTTGATCTTGCTGGATTGATTTATGATAGACAATAAAGTTGTCAACATCCTTTTGTTGTTGGCAGTGTTTTAGTGTTTAGATTATGAAAATGTAAAGTTTTGCTGTACAGAGAAAAGAAGGGAGTTCTTTGACTGATAGGAATGAATGACAGTTCCTCCCGAGAATAAGGCTGGGTGCTGGGAGGCTGAGATGCCACTCTCTCCTTAGCAATGCAAATCCCATTAAAATCACCTCTATCACACATTCATATATAATGTATAGTCAGTTTCACTACCAGGGGCAAAGCTGTTTAGAAAATGGAGAAATGAGGGAAAGATTAGTTCAACATAATTTCTGTAAAATAAAACCTATCTGCCCTTGTAAAAGGATGGTTAAAACCTAATGTTTCCCTAGACTTTCAAGCCTGGTAACATTTTAGTGTATATCAGTGTTTCTACGATTTAAAAACTTATTTCATTTTCTCCTTTGAATTTTTTTCAAGTTGGGGAGGCATTTTTCTCTAACCATTGATGAATAATGAATGAATAATAGTGTTATACAAAACTCCTTTTGCTAGTGATTTTTCACTTGACCCAGAATGTGACTATCCAAGAAGAGTAGCGCTCTATCTTGAATAATCTGGAATTATCAGGGTGTATTTGTTTGCCAGAGAGAAGTAATATCTGTTTATTAGATTATTTTTACTTATGGAACATCAGGCATGCTATTAATAGTATTTTTATCATTTATTATGGTAAAATTATCTACCTCCCAGTCTGGAGCAACATTAAAGTAACCCTCTTTACCTATCTCTTAAAGAGAAGCCATGACTAGGCAAGGAAAAGACACATTTATTTTTGTTTTTGCCTGTGTTGTTAAACTGAGTAGTGATGAAGGAACATAGTTTAACTACCTGGAGTAAGCTGGCTGCTGAAACATTGGACAGATCCACGGCGCTTCAAAAATAGCAGAAGTTGAGACCATCATTCCTTGCATCCTGACTGGTTCTTCTCAGTTATCATCCTCTCTTGCGCCCTTGTAAATTTCTCCTGATGATTTTTCAAAATGGATGAAACTTCACCCTGTCACCCAAGCTATCCTCTGGATTTTATTTTTGCTTCCAGAACAGATGGTATTTTAATAAATCTCAATTACTGGTTGCTTTTTCTCATAGTCACCTTTCCAAGCCCTTGAGACCATAACAGCATCCTGACATTGTTTAGATAATACAACTGTGGAAGTATAAAAATGTGCTAACATGCTCTAATGGTATAGAAAATTCACTCCAGCCATTAAATTTAAAAGTTATACTCAGAGCATAAACAATTCAGTTGATGACATTTATGCCTCATGAACTGGGGCACAAAGCACTACTGTCTCCTACCATAGTTTAATGAAGTTCTATGAGGATCTGTCTGGGCTGTTCAGTTATTCCTTTCATAAGGAATTTCTTCTTAGTTAATTTATATTCAACATAACCACTAATAATTTATTAATGTATTTGAATTAAAATACTTTAATTTTTTCTGTGGTAAAACATTTCTTCTCTTTTTTCCCTTTTATCTTGCCTTTTGTAAAGCTAATCACATTTTTCTTAATTTTACGTTAACTTTTATCATATATCTATTGCAATAAAACATAAAAGTACTTCTGAATTAGCGACATCTGCTTTTAAGTGGTACCTTTTAAATTATTTCTATTGTGTTTGTGCATGTATCTTTTGAAAAAAATTATGTATGAGTATTTAATGCATTTATATGCAACAAGTATGTGCAGTACCCATACAGGCCAGAAAAGGGTTCCAATCCCCTGGAATTGGAGTTACAGATAGTGTGTCCTGTGCTAGGTCCAGAAACCAAACCCAAGTCATCTCCAGGCACAGCAAGTGCTGGTCACCACTGAACCATCTCTCCAGTTCTGACGGCATATTTTAGTTAGTAGGCCAACTAATGTGCTGTCCTATGGCATTTGCAAGCATACTTAGCTTTGATTGATTCTTCCAATGTTTGTCTAATGCCTCTCCATTTCCTGCCCTGCCACCACTGTCCTCTTCCATCCCCAATTTTGCCTTTTCCATCTTTATGCCACGGTATGTATTGCACTCAACTCCCTCTTCCATAAGACCTTCTTTCTTCTGCTTCGGGGCCTTCATGCAGTTTTATTATCTATATTCTCACACTCCCCACCCCATAAATACAAATATATAAAAATTAAAAACTAGAAAGCATATGTGAGAAAGAATATACAGTGTTTCTTTTGTTGTTGTTGTTGTGGTGGTTTTTTTTTTATCCTGGGATCCTCAATGACTATCCTCTTTTCTAGTTCTATTCATTTGTTTGCATGTTCCTTAATTTCTTTTGGATATAAGGCTAAATGAAATCTGATTTTATTTCAGAACACTGTGTGTTTGTACCATGTTCTCATTATTGGTGACTTTTTGATGAGCATCTAGGCTGATTCCATTTTCTAGGTATTGTGAAAAGAACATCAACAAGCACATATATGCATTGTATTGGTGATAGGATATGGTTTAAGGGACATACACACACACACACACAGACACACACAGACACACACACACAGACACACACATCCAGGACTAAAGGAGTGATAGATTTGAGTGATACAATAGCTTCTCTTTCCCCAATCATCTCCATCATCTGGTATCATATGCTTTCTGGATGACCAAGGATGTATACTTTGAAAAACATTTTTTGGATATTTTTTCCTTATTTTTGCAACTCTTTTTTTGAGTTCATTGGGTCATTTACTGATTAGCAGTTTTGACTTTGTGAAATTTAAGGTTTGAAATTCCTTATGTAATCTTCATATTAACATGCTGTTAATATAGACAAGAGCATTATCTCCCATTAGGTAGGATGTCGGTTATGTTCAGACATAGCTAGGCAGAAGTTTTAAATATTTATGTAATCTCATTTTTTAATCCTTAGGGAAATTGTCTGTGCAATTGGGGTTCTAGTCAAAAATGTTTTGCCTGTGCTTGTATCTCTTTCTATGTTTATATCTAGCACTTGTAGCATTTCAGGCTTTAAATTCAATTTTTTGATATACCTTGAATTGATTTTTGTGCAAGATGAGGGATATGGATTTAATTTTCATTGTCATGTGTCTTATTCTATTTCTTTTTTCCCCCCAGTGTTTGAAATTTTTCTTTTCAGGTATTTTACCTCCTTGATTAGGTTTATTTCTGAGTCTTTTTATAAGCTATTGTAAATGAGATTTTTTTTGTTGACTTTCAGAGTAGGTTTATTATTTGTATACAGGAAGGCTACCTATTTTTGTGTTAATTTTGTATACTGCTAAATTGCAGAAAGATCGAAAAGTTTTCTGATAGTATTTATTGAATCTTTTAAGGTAAATATCGTGTCATTTGTTAACAGATGTAATTTCACTTCTCCCTTTCTCATTTGTAACTCTTTTCTATTCCTTGATCTTGATGTGCTGGCAAAAATTTTGAACACACTTTTGAATTCATATAGTACACATGCTCATCTCATTCCATATTTTAGATAAAATGCTGTCAGTTTTCCCCCATTTGCTGTGGCATTGCCTGTTAGGTTGTCATATTTAGCCTTTGTTATGTAGAGATGAATTATTTGCAGACCCAGCTTCTTCTGGATAGGAATCATAAAGGTGTGTTGAACTTTACAATGTTTTTATTTATTGAAATGAACAAGTGTTTTCTATCTTAATTATGTTTGCATGGTTTATTCAAACATTTATCACTTATCTTACATTCCTGGGATGAACTCATCTTTGCCATGATGTATGATTCTCTTCATGTGTTCCTGAATTTGATTTGCAAGTTTCTGGTTGAGAATGTCCACATCTAGGTTTATCCAGGAAATGAGTCTTTGCCTCTGGGTTATTCTTTTCTCATTTTGCTATCTTAGTAAAACTCCTTCCTCAAATGAATACCCTTTCTGTTTTCTTGAGAATATTGCTGATAGATCTCCTTTGGAGATTGATGAAATTCAGTAGTAATCCATCCGGTCCTGGAATTTTCACTGTAGAAAAATTCAATTCTTGCTTTATTCTAAATTTTAGAGGTTTGTTAAAATTCTTGATAACTTTTCATTTTCATTTCATAAGGTCATATGCACTTATAGATTTATCCATTTCATCTAGGATTCCCTATCTTTTGAATATTCATTTTTGAAATATTCTCTAGTGATCTTGTGAAAGTCTATTTTAACTGTTCCCTTTCATATGTGATTAGCCTTTTTTCTTCCTTTCCCCTTCTTTCTTTCTTTCTTTCTTTCTTTCTTTCTTTCTTTCTTTCTTCCTTCCTTCCTTCCTTCCTTTCTTCCTTTCTCTCTATCTCTCTTCCTCTCTTCCTCTCTTTCTTTCTTTATCTAGTTTGTGTAGGTTTTATCAATCATGTTATTTTTTAAATAATTTCTTTATTGATCAATTTTACACATGGTCTTTCAGTCTGGATTTCATTTTTGTTATTATTTTTTGTTGCTGTTTTGTTTTGTGCAGATATTTATTAGTTTTTACTGTCTACTATTTAGAGCCTGTCTTCTTTGTCCCCTTTTTACATCCTATGATGGCATTTTACTAGTTTTTAAGGTCACTCTGATTTTATAACATGGGTACTTACATAATGTCCTCTTAGGATTTCCTTGGCTGTATCACAGAGGTTCAGGCATTTTGCATTGTAATTTCATTTGATTGGGTAATTTTTAAGTTTATTACAAATTTTCTCAGTGACTCTCTATTGATTCCAAAGCATATTAATCATCCCCCAGTCTGGGTATGGCTTCTTAGACTACTTCTGTTGTTGATTCCAGTTTTGTATTCGATTTGGTTTTGATAGATTTCTTGGAGACAATAGAGTGTTGGATGCTGTTTACTAATCCACTCAGCTAGTTTGCGTATTTTAATTGGTGAATTATGGCATTTCCACTGAAGGGTATTGTTGTTGAAAGGGACACTCCATTACCAATGATTTTTGTAAATGTCTCTCTAATCGGTTGGCAAGTTTCTTAGTGGTTCTTTCCTTCCCTTCCTTTTATTTAGTACTAGAGATTTTTGGTTTCCTGTGACATGATGGAATTTTTTGTTCCTCTCAAGAAATATATTCTTTCTTAAATTTCTTTTAGTTAAACCGTTTCCTTTTCCTTTTGTGTATACATTTCTTTTAATAAGTATAGTTGCTTCTTTCTTTGGACTGCTAGCTTCCAAACAACGACATGGAGACTAATTGTTAACTATGGAAGCTTGACCTCAGGTTAGACTTGTTCCCAGGAAACTCTTAAAACTTAAATTATCCTATTTATCTTTACCTGTGTTCTGCTTTGTGGCTTGTTACCTCTTCTCAATACAGTAAGTCCCAGGTTGTTCTTGTCTTGCTGGAGATTGGAATCCCTGCCTCTTCTATTCTTCCCCAGAGTTCTTCTCTCTCCCTACAAGTATGAAAATAGGCTTGTATACTTCACTGTTCACTCTGTGTACCCTGTCAGGTTCAGAGACTGTGGCATTAGGGTACTTCTTTGGGAAAAATGTAGTTTACATGGTATTTGGGGTGGGCGATAAGAATGTGAATATTTAAGTTGTAAAGTAGGGAAGGTAAGATGATGTAAGAATGAGAAGGAAAGTGTATAGGTTAGAAGTATGAAATGACCTATAGGTAACACTGTATGCTAGACTTAGAAAAAGGAAGGACAGAAATATAAGTCTCTTCTAATAAAATACAAATTATAACACAAAAACTAAATGCTTAGAGGGCAACAGTGCAGCTACTAAAACCCTGTGAAACTGTCTGCACAAAATAAATGAAATGATTGTTATAATTAAAATATAAGTGGATAAAATAAATAAATGAATATTAAAATAAATCATAAAGAGTAAAAAGTAAAAGATCAAAACAAACACAAATAAGCAACACAGTTCATGTTTTGCCCAGCTTTGGAAAGACTCAACTACTGTGCTTGTTCTATCAGGCACAGAACAAATTTTGTACAAACTTGGTGTGACCCATTATAGCTTCTTGATGTGGCTGGAGTAGAGAATGTTGAAGATCTCTCAGTTCAGATTTCTTCACCACCATTTGCTGAGGCCTCACAGTCTGTGCTGCCTGGCTTCTTTTGGTCCCACCAGGATGCTGTACAATGCTCCACGTTCCACCGATCTCCCCCCAAGAATCCAATCCCTTCCTCCTCTTGCCAGTGATAGGGGAGGAGAATATCATGAGCATTGCACTGAGTCCCACACTCTTCTCATGGCACACTAACTAAATTCAGCTTCCTGCACACCCAACTTCTGCAGCATCCTGCAAGTAACCCCAGTTCCTTACTCCCCTGCAGCCCATGGGAAAAGGGATGATTAGCATTGCTAATCTTTCTACTTTAGATTTCTTTTATCCTTTTTTGTTTTTTTGTTTTGTTTTGTTTTTGTTTTGTTTTGTTTTTTCCTTTTTGGTGCAGTATCTGTGTCTTCTTGTGCTCCACTTTCCTCTTTAGTCATGGGGGTCAGTCTCAGATTTGGGTTTCCAGCAGTGTGAATCTTCTCCCCCAGACAGATCTAATAGTTCTTGGTGTTATACTTCTTGAAAATACTACCCTGGCAAAATCCAGCTCAGTTCTGACCACTTTATATGGGGATCTGTCAGGGTACTTTACGGAGAGAGTCTTTACTTAGTCTTACTTTTGTTTCTGTAGCTCTCTCTCTCTTGTTTCTCAGTCAGTGCCTTTTTATCTTGACCTCATCTGAACTCACCGTCTTATAGGTACTGACTCTGATCTTCTATCTTCCCCCGTCTTCAAACTTTTTAGAATCTTAAGCTTTACTCCACATTCCCCTTTCCTTTTGGACTATTTTTTACCATGCATTTTAATTCTCTGTACTTTTAAGATGCAGTAGAACTTTGGGGCCTGCATGGGTCTGGACTAGATTCTCTGCGTATTTGTTAAGACTGTTAGCTTGGTGTTTTCGTGGGACTGCTAGGAGTGGGAGCAGGTATGTCTCTTGACTCTTTTTTCCTGCTCTTGGGTCTCTTTTCCTCCCATTGGGTTGCCTTGTCCAGTCTCATTATGAAGGGTTTTGCCTTGTCTCGTTGTGTATTCCTTTGTTCTGTTGGGTTGTCCTGTCCCGGAGGCCTGTTTTTTGCTGAAGAACTGGGATTGGGGAGAGGTGGATCTGGGAAAGAGAGCAGATGGTTGGGAGCTGGGAGGAGTGGAGGGACGGGAAACTGTGGCTGGAGTATTTTGTATGAGAAAAGAATCTATTTTCATTAAAAAAAAAATTAGGAAATTAAAAAAAAAGAAAAAAAAAGTTACCTGTTAAGTTAAACCAAATTCATTCTGTTTAATATTCCTTAATTCTTCTTACATTCACATGTTTCTTTCTTGGATCATGTTTCTTTTGTTAGTATAAACACAACTTTGTGTGCATGTGGATGTGTTTTTGTGTGGATGTATATTATTATGCTGTTGGTCACAAGATCTCAGACCTGTTTGTTTGAAAATTTTATATGTTACCATAATTAAAGAATAATATTTTTATTCGGCAGGTAGCAGTAACTTGACATATAATTGATTTCATCTAGCATTTATAGTAGTCATAACATTGACACACAATGTGCATCATTTCTCTTAAATATGGTATGGGAGACAAGGCTCTTTAGCTAAAAAAGCTTGCTGTTCTGTTAGATGACCCAACACCCATGTAGGTGGTTCACAATTGTCTGTAGTTTCAGCTTCAGGGGAATGACTTCCACGGAAAACCGTGCACATGTGGCATATGTACATATAAATGCCAACACAAACACACACATATATACATAAATTTAATGATATATATTATCAAATATATTATGTATGTATGTATTTAAAGTAACATACCTTTGTTCTTCTTTCCAAAGCAGTAGATCCAACTGTTCCAACTCCATTATTTTTTTAAAGATTTTTTTCTCTCAGTTTGAAGAATTTTTCATTTATTCTTTAGGAGATTAGTGAATGTTCTAAACTATTGTGTTATGTATATATTTAATTTTCTAGGTCTTTAGCTAGTGTGTTTGTGAATCTAAGAAAAAACAAGAGTTAATTTAAGAAAATGTATTAATGAGAACGTTGACAAGATAAAATGGTGAGGATGCGGAAGACAGTGAATGAACCCTCAACCCACAAGCAATAATGCAAAAGACAGTGAATGAACCCTCAACCCACAAACATTTTATAAGGAAAGACGGTTTTCTTTAGCACCACCTAGAGGAGCCTTTTCTCCTGTGAAGTATGACCTACTTGGAATCAAATCATGCAAACTCAGACCTCAACCAGCCCATTAGAGATTGTTGCCCTGGCACCAAGATGGCGACGAACTCCTTAAAGAATATGACCAATTACACTTCTGCAGAAAGAGACATAATGATCACCTTGGTATCTCTGTGTCTATTGCTTAAGCTTTAATCTTTCTGTGGTGGGCACTCTGTAAGATATTTCTCACAGTTTTCTTCTTGACAGTCATGATCTCATATAAATTTATCTTTTGGTATACACGGGTCATTCTGATTGGCTTCTAATGATTGGAATATTGATTTCCAGTTGTCTGTGCTATGCTGTTGGGCACTTCTACCTTCCCTCTATCTCACAGTTTGGTGTCTACTGTTCCTCTTCTGCCTGTCCTCTATCTGTCCTCTTCTTGTATGATCCTTAAAAAAAAAAATGCAGCTGCCGTGATATGGGCTGCCCATGAAGAGATACATGTGGCAAATAGATGAGCAAGGCTTCTGGTCAATATCCAGAAAGTTAACAGAATTATTTAGTTGAAAAGCCCATGAAAAATGGAATTCTGCCAACACTCTTGCAAATGAATTTGGAAACATAGCCTCTCTAGTCAAGTATACAGATAACACTAAAGACCTAGCTGTCAGATGAGAGAAAATGAATTAAAGACCTTGAAATACAAGCACTTAACTGATTCTCATGTAGAGTTTGATTCATAGAAACTGTGACATAATAAATAATTGTTATATTAAACTAGCCAGTGCTACAGTCATTTGTTACACAGAAATCTGTGATCAATATACTCCGTTTTCTTTTGTATTTTCCATTGACACATTGAATAGGTATTTTACATGCACTTTATTTGTTCCTTCTTATTTCAGTTATTGCTATTTAATTTCCCATGAGTTTAATTGTGAATATTTTTCTTCCATATATTATTTTACTGTATCTCTTATTCTATATGTAATCTTCTGCTGAACTATTCCATGTTAGAGTTCTATAATTTCTATTTAGCCATTTTACTATCTAATCTAATTATGAGTCATATTAGTCTTAATAATATGAATTGCATGTCTAATTATTCCAGTTTTGAAAACAATGAAATTCTATTTCTTGTTCTTTTTTTTTTTAAATTAGTATCCTCAATCAAATTTGGTTGTTTGGTTCTTGATTTTTTTTTCAAAAAAAGAATGCTGATTCTCCACAGATAAAATTTTTTCCATACTGTCATTATACATGTGCTTAAACATAGCATAAGAATGAGCCCCTCTGATGCTGGCAATACCCAGTCTTGCAACACCAAGTCACTTGGTTTCACATCGCTAAAATCATGTTTTGTGTAGATTGGTATATATATATATTAATCACAGTTGCAGTGATTAAATATAATATCTTAATCCTAATGCATAGGCTGTATGGTGTAATTAATAACTATGCACATTATAATTATCAACATTATAATTATCAACATTTAATTATTATTAATAATATGATTATATATAAATAACAATGTTAATGTAGTATTTTAAAAAATTATTACCAGTGTAAATACCTATACAGGTATTTACTATCCTCCACCTTCAGGACTTCTGTTCGCAATACTCAAAAGTGAACATCCTAACTGTGCTCGGCTAGCTCTTTCCTCCCAGACAGAGGGAATATGCATATGACCTTCAGCTGAGTATCTAGTTACCTCTTCCAACCAATTCTTTGCAATTCTTCACTAATTGTCAGAGGTGTTGGAGAGTTTAAACGATATAAGTGAAAAATGTTGAGGGGAAGGAGGTGGAGCTATATAGATATTTTTTTGATAATTTTTTCTTGGTCTTCTTCTTAATGGTGTAGTAGTACAGTTTGCCTACTTTAAGATCAATTGCATTCCTACCCATAACCTCTCAACTATGGTTCTGTAAGTGAGCTTAATAAATCCATTGGTTTCCCTGATGAACTTTGGTGGACTTATATCAATGTTTGTCACTGGGATAGTAGAAGTAGGGGTATACATTGTTTATGTTCTTTCCAGGAAGAAATTTTAGGAAGAATGTTACATATTGTATACCTTAAGATCTGTGTCTTTTTCACATTTCTGATATTGTTTTCTCTATTCTTCTATATAACAAATGACATGTTTTCTATTTGCTTGTTAGTCCTTGATATTACATGCTTTCATGCAAGTCATTCAAACATTTATCATTTGACACTGACTTTAAAAGAGAACATAAAATAAAAAAAAAACATATGGGAATTAGATCAGGCCAAGAAGATAGATAGTCTTTAGTTCTTGTGTCTTCTCTTGCCACAAATTTCCAGGTGCCAAGAGCACATGCATACACCATTATACCTAGCTTTTCAGTAGTTTTTGAACATTAATTTCATTACATATTGCATTGTGGTGTGGGCCAGTTATGAGAGTCATAAATACTTTAGATTTTAAATGTTTAAATTGAAAATAATAAGGAAATCTGTCTGTGAGTAGCTTGCAGCTAATGAGATAATTCATGCTAATTAAATAAGAATGCCTGATACATCAAACAACTCATTAATTTTAAGGAACTCAGCTATTGTTATTATCAACATTATTATTAATATTACTGTGTGCTTAAGAATTTCTTAGGCCAAGTAAACTATTGAATATATGTAATTATTTTTAGGAAAAGATTTTCTAAGTGGACAGTAGAGGAATATAAATCTCTAGCTTTCTATTTTGCATTGATATCATCATTCTAAAGAAAGAAAATAAACTTTGACCAGGCTGTGATGAAAGGGTAATTGAAAAGCTATGCTAAACATTCTCATTATCTCATAACTAGACACATGTCTACATCTTAATCTTCCTATCCCAAGACAATATGCACCGTAATGGTTAACAATAACTATAGGTCCAAGGCAAGGAAAGTCCCTCGGATGAATGCTGACTTGTCTATCATACAGACTCTCCATTTTCAGAGTGAGATGTTCACAACAGCACAGTACCCACCATTGATTACCTAATTACACAATCAGCCCATCAGTGGATCAGTGCAACATCTGTGACCCCGTGTGTCACCATCACCAGCCCCTCCGTCGATTCCCCTGGAGCTTCACTGAGGCGGTTCTACTGACATAATATATTCATTATCCATTAGATCTGGCACACGCTCTGCGGTGCTCAATTACGATACAATCGAGCGAAGGGTCTGGTGTCGGCCAATGTAATGACTTTCTGATTATCTGTCTTTAAATGATGAATGAAATGAAAATGTACTGCTCAAACCAAATATAAGATTGTTAGGATGCCAAATGAAAATTGTACATAGCCTCCTTTAGGACAGGATGGCAGATGCTTGCTTTTATGCAGCACTAGATAGCTAAAGACAGTTTCAAAATCATCCCTACCTTTCACTTATAAGATTGTTGTGAGATTATGGAATCTGAGTCATAAATTGACAGTTTTAGGCCATTGGAATATCCTTTAAGTGAGGGTTTAATTCATACGATTTTATAATATTTTCATGTCAGCTTAATATTTCTACTCTACTTGATCAAATAAACTGACCTCCCGGTAATAGATTTATTGCTTCTAGTTTGTCACCTGGATCAGATTATTTTTTTAGCTGTTTTTGTCTCATGGAGAGCTGTAAAATAATTAAGCAGATTGATACATAGACAAGAATTTTTTTAAAAAACAAGCCAGGATTATAAATAAGTGGGAGATTCAAAAACATTTTGTTGTTCAAATAATTATGAAGCAGGTGTTTGATAGTACAGTCATTTCTGTTTCTGTTTACATCTTTAGTTATTATTCTGTTAATTATAATTGAAAATCCAATAGAGTTTCATATTGAAGCACTCACAGCTCTGACTGAAATTACTGCTTCTCGGCTTAGTCCCTTAAATAGAACACATTGGACTTTTGATTATGAAGTAAATTTAAAAATCTAATCCCCTTCCCAGCTCTTTAAAAGCTGTATAATAATTGAACATTTTGAGAGACACAAAAAAGGAAGAAGTTCAGGAGTATTAATTTTTGCTTTCAGTATTTGGGGGAATTTCTAAAGTAACCTCATTCCTATATGGCTATCAGCAATGTGGGCAAATCCCATCTGCAATGGGCCCTGCCCTAATATAAACAAGTTAGTGAAAGTACGTTTTCTGAAGTTAGACTTACTATATTTTTCCCTTTTCTTTCTTTCTTTCTTTCTTTCTTTCTTTCTTTCTTTCTTTCTTTCTTTCTTTCTTTCTTTCTTTCATTTTTCCTATTTGAGACACTACCACTGATTTGATCTTCAAGTAAAATGAAATTGGTTTGAATCTCATTTAACTAAAACCAAGCAATAGAGTACTTGATGAGTCCTGTCATAACGGATTGGTAGCCCTACACCCCTGAGAAAAAATGTAAAACTGATACCCTCTATATGTGTATTTTCAAGAGAATTGCATTTCCCCCAGAGTGAAGAAATGAGGACGCCTCTATGCACTGTTCACATCATTAGCACAATAACCACCTTCTACTATAAGGTCTATTATAAAGATGACTGTGCAAAAGAGTGCTTAAATGTCTTGAGACCTTTTAGGTAAAGTAAAAAAAAATAGAAAAAATATATCTCCAAGGCTGTAGTTGAAATGAACCCACTGATTAATGGGGTGCACCCCAGCATTCCTGATCTACAAACTCTACAAGAAATTTATGAACCTGTAGTTTATAAAGCTAAACAGGGTTGATATGTGTTATTTTATTTTTGTTTTCAGTCAGATTAGAAAATATCTAAGTATGGATTTATTGAAGCAGCAGAGAAATGTGGATTCATTTGAAGGTCATTGTTTTATTTTTATTTGAGATTTGTTTGTTTCAAACTGAATATTAATTTAGAGTGCATATTGATTTTTCTTTGTATAAAATGTAGTATCAAGAAGGTTAACGATTTCTTTAACTTCATAAAGACATGATTTCTTGAAGTATTTTGAAGAGGATCTAGGTTTTAATATAGCCATTCTTGCCATTACCCCTCTATCAACATGTTGATAAAAGAATGCAAATAAAATGTTTCAAAATAAAATCTTGATTGTTTTCATCCATAATTTCAGTATATTAGTGGGAGATAATTTAGCAATATCAAGACAATATCTTGAGGTCGTATGAACTATAGCCTTATATCTCTCGACTGAACTTTATCCAATTATTCCAGAAAGTTATCTGTTTACTGTCAAGAAATGTTCCATTGACCTCTCTGTATTTTGGTAGGAGGCAGAGTCCTGCAACAGAGTCAAATAATGCTTTGTTTACGTATAAAGCAGGAGATGAACTTCTCTGTAGTTCGTTATGTCAGCGCCAAGGCCCAGGACTGTCAGAGGAACACTGCATGTACGAGTGTGTGACAGAGCAGTGACCCTGCAGTTAGGGACCCCAGATATTTTTAATGGAAGGTAAGCATGCTGAAGTCTTTTCCAAAGGGGAGAGATAATCTCTGTCTTCTAAGGTTCTAAACAATTATACTTTTTGTTCCAGCAGAACAAAAAGAAGTCTTCTCAATGATTTCTATACTGCTTTCTGTACAAATGTCCTTGAAGAGAGACTTCAAAGTAAGAGTGTGCTCCCACACAGGTGACAATGGAAAAGGTCCACCAATAATTGTCTCCCAGTATGTTTTTCAGAAAAATAATACTAATGTCATTTAGTGTTTTAAGAGTTTGAAGGTTTTTGTTTATATCATACTCTTGTTTTATCTTTGCATAATTCCTTTTTTGTTTTAAAATTAAATAATTTTCCATATTTATGAGGCAGTGTGATTTTGAATACATGTATTCTCCTATATAGTGATCAAATTACGATAGTTCCCCTTTCATCTAAATTGTTGAGCTCTATAAGAGACTTCATCCCTTCTCTTGACACGAGTTTGTGTTCACTCTTGATGTTTGCATTCCTCTCTCTGTCTGCCTTATTTTAGTTAGGGCACCTTCTTTCACTTCCATCCATTGACTTCAAATGACCGAATGTTCTCCATTTTGTCAATCTATTTGTCAGTCTGTAGCTTCTTTTCTGTTAGTTCTATCATGTTCTATCAGGGACTACACAGGGTAATTCTATATTGTGGCTACTGGGATTGCTAAAATAACCACGGGATGCTGTTTTCTCTTTGATAAGTTTATTTTCTCTGTGCCCAAATCTCAAATGGTCTAACTATATCATTCTGTCTGTGTAGTTTAGTTTCGAGAAACATATGTGTTGTACTCCCAGGTGGAGTATTGGTTACATTTCTGCCAGCACCATGGAGTCTCGCTTCACTCCCTGGATGCTAGCCAGCATTTGGTATTTTTGGCTGGTTTGGTAATAGCCACTTGGACTAGTGTAAAGTGTGGTTTTGATTTGCACTTCCCAGTGCTCAGTGTTGTTCAACAGTTTTTTTTCAAACAGTTGTTCAGTTTAGATTCTTTCCTTTTCAGAAAAAAAAAACATAGTCTAAACATTTCACCATTTTAGTTGGTCATTCTTATTTAATTGATATTTGATTTTTTTCAGAATTCTTTATAGATTCTTGATATTAATTTTATTCCAAATAAATGGTTTACAAATGAATCCTTCAGTTTTTTTAAGTTGCTTCTTTACTGAGTTCACTTTTGATCACGCCCGCATGATGCATCTGGCTTCACATCAGCCCATTTGTCTGTTTTACTTTTAATATCTAATCATAGGAAAAATTAATTTCAAATACAGATGCTTAAAGTTCCTGAAGTGTTCTTCATATTTCCTACAAGTGGTTTCATAATACCAGGACTCATATTTATGTGTTTGCCACATTTTCAGCTAATTTTTGAACATGATGAGGAATAACAACTTAGTCTCATCCTTCCGTATGAGAATATGCAGGATGCCCTACATGGTATATCCAACAGGCTACCCTCTGTCTAAACTGAGTTCCTATTACTTTGTCAAGCAATGAGCAGAGCTAAGTTTGTGGCATCTCTAGCATATTTGTTGGTGTCTATGCTCACACCCTATGTGTTGGTTCCTATGCCTCACAGCATCTCTGGAGATTAAGTGTGCTGAGATGGAGTTTGATCTGTTAAGTTCAAGAACTCTTTGCATATTTGGGATGGTTGTGCTTCCACACTCATGTCCGTTTTACCGCTTTGATTCTATTGCTTGCTCGTTTTCATTCTTTTATTTTCTCTTTGCCTTCCTTCCTTCTTTCCTTCCTTCCTTCCTTTCTTCTTTTCTTTCCTTTAAAGAATCCCATTGATATCTTTCTAATATTTCCCTGACCCTATACATTCCTTTGGGAGCAAATTTTTAAGTATTTCTTCTTTACATTTCTCTCTCTTTTTAGATTTAAATCTGAAAGGGTCTTGCTGTACAGCCCAGGTGGCCTCGGTTTACGATCCTCCATCCTCAGTCTCCCATAATTGTCTTCCTATAATGGGATATGCCAACACCAAAGTTCAAAATTAATTCTTCCAACGCCCGACTTTAAGAGGCCTTTCTTTTTTCTGTCTTTTTTTGAAATTTTTATCACTATTTTGGAACTTTTTATTCTCAGAATCTTTTGATTTGGCTAAATTTATATGTATTTCATGAATTATTTTCAAAGCTGTTGTCAATGTGGTATTTTTCTCAATTACATTCTTGGCGTGTTTGTTATTACATATTCAAAAGAAAAAAAAGAATTTAAAAACATGTCTAAATGTGATAAAAAAGATAGTAACACTAGATTCAAGTCATACAATCCCAAGTAGGAAAGTAGAAAAAAAATCATTATGTAAATTATTGACAAATTAACAAAAATCTATGATAAAAAGAAAACATTAAAATATCCATAAAGGAAAACCACAATATACATGGAAAAATGTCAACCATAAAAAAATGGAATGATGTTTTTTCTAGACATGGTAATTATAGAGCCAAGGCTAGACTCTTGATTGTCCTCCTCCCCCAGTGCTACATTGCAGCTGAGCACTACTGGGTCCAGCTCTGAAAGTCATCTTAAAGGGCTAGAGACCTGAAGTTCTACATCCTATAAAAATGTACATCAACACCGTTGGTGAAATAAATCTTTTTACAGACAAAGAAAAGCATTCCCCACCCCCGCCTTTCACAGTCATTGAGGCTGAAGGAAATATCTGTGTACCTAGGAATGAGGAGTGAAATATTGGATATTGCTCAATCAGAGGGTGCTTCTCTAACCTCCATAGGGTCCTCAATTCAATTCCTAGCAGTGTAAAACAGACCAAAGTGTACAATAATAAACTTGCAGATAAATATAAGAATTTTTGTCAATCTTTTAAAACATTTTTTTTAAACATTAGTTGTGTTTCTAAGCAAATAGAAATATTTCCTGGCTTTAATATGTGCATTTTTGTTTCACATACTTCACATATTCACTGGTATGGAAAGAAAGAGTTCTATTACTTTAAGATCCTCATAGTATATAAACATGGGTACATAGAAATATATATAGCAAACTGTGATAAGTTAAGAACACTTACTATAATCCCCAGAGGAACCACTAAAAGCTAAAGCCTGGGGTTATAGCTAAAATGCCAATAGAAGGGTTAAAAGGAATTGCTACATTTCCTTAACAAGGCTTCCCACTTCCTCCCTCGGGGAGCAAGTGCGAGCAAACAAGGAGAGCATTGTAGACCTTTAAAAGATCTGGGCCTTCCTGCTCACTGTAGAACTACGTTGTTTCTCTTTTTTAATGCAAATGCAAAACACAATGTTTTAATTTTACAGGAATTTTACTTTTCATATAACCCTAACCAGTTTTGATTTTCTTGGGATATATTTTGCATAACAAATCTATTTGGAATCAACTATTACTGATGAAGGATTCAGGTAGAGAAGGGAAATTTTTTTAGGACGAAAATACTCAATATATTGAAGGTATGCCTCATTTAAATCTTGATCATATCTTTCTGTTTTCAATGATTCAATTTGCTAAACAGAACTCAAATTTCATTTAAAATTTTTCTAACAAATAACACTACATATTTTATTTCTTTAGATGATTAATGTGACCAGATGTCTCCAACACTTGTTTGTTTAACTGAAGGCTTAGATAATGCCTCCTACCAAAAGAAAAAAAAAATACCTCAGTCACTCATGTGTGTTTACTTGCCTATAATTCCCCAGATGTGAAAATTGACTATCTTTGCCATTTTATTTACCAAATGACATTTCATTACCTAGTAATTCTAAATTATTCTTTCTATTTAAGTAGAACTCACATACATTACAACAAGCAATCCACAGTATTAGGTAATGGTGTTGAAGAAGAGCAGGAACAATACAAAGGCGAGTCTTTACAGTGGCCCAGCGGCTATATCGGAGGAGATACTACGATTGGCACATGTTAAGCCTATATTCCACTGTGAAAATAGTTTATGAATCCTTACAGTCCTAGGAAAAACATTCAGAAAACATTTTAGATGTCAGAAGTGATAGAGCTTAGGAAAGAATACCCATTTTTTTTTTTTTTGGTTTGGTTCTAAACAGAGGGTTTTGTGTAGTTATATAGCCAGGACTGTTGATGAAATATTAAGGGACAAATAGCTAAAACTTCAGGGTTATTCTGGTTGAGTAATCACCCAATTCATGTAGAATTTGAAATACATGATTGTACAGTGAGACTTGACATTTCAAGGCAGATCTTTCTATTCCAACAAGAGAGAAAGTAGGGCCATGAGACCCAGTCAACAGGAAATTCAATGCCTGGCCAAATACTGCCTCTTGGGGAAGTGATGGATTCAATCCCAGCTGTGGAGCAACTCTGGAATCTTAATCACAGCTTGTGATTCTGCGACCAGATTACCAAAGTGAAATGCCTCTTTACTTAATGAACTTCAGAGAAGTTAACTATAAACCCCTAGAGAACTCTGAAACAGAAAGGGTCTCTCTCTCTCTCTCTCTCTCTCTCTCTCTCTCTCTCTCTCTCTCTCTCTCTCTCTTTCACACACACATACACACACACACACACACACACACACACACACACACACAAAAACCCTTTATATAGCTCTCCTGCCTCTGCCTCAATTAAGCCTCCTAATTGTCCTGACACAATGGATGAGGTAGTAGTACCTTTCGCACTATAGAAAATGGGTCCATTGTGTTCTCTCCTTCCTTTCACTTCTTTACCTTTTCTTTCTTTTGTCTTCCTAATGGCTCTCTCTTCTGACTCTGTCAGTGAGTTGAAATGAGGTGCTTTGTGTTAGTGTTTGGAGTTTTAGGGTGAGATTTGTCTGGGGCGGGTACTTGATTTTTAAAAAAAAATTTCTTTAACCTTTTCACCTTTCTTGGTTTTGTTGTTGTTTTGTTTTAGACAGGATTTCTCTGTGTAGTTTTGGAACCTGTCTTGGAATTTGCGCTGTAGACCAGGCCTCGAACTCACAGAGATCCCCCTGACTCTGCCTCCTGAGTGCTGGGAGTAAAGATGTGCGCTACCATTGCCCAGTCCTCCATGATTAATTTTATATCATGTTACATAAAATTTACTTTAATCATTTGAATTTCCAGACAGAATACCATGAACCTTAAGGCTAAAGCTGGATTATAAGTCAGCAAGAGACAATTCAATTTAGAAGACTATTTACTTTCCATTTGAAGCTAGTACTGAAAAACAACTCCCTTCAGTCTATTCTCGCATCAGATAGAACTCTAAACTAGAATTTGAGTCGGCTATCAGGGGATAATACCTGCATGGTTCATATTTATCACCCCGTGTTTTATGAAAAGATATGTGTTTTTCATACCTATGATTTCATCATCAGTACTCAAATACCTAAGAAAAGGCTACATTATTTTATATGACCTATCACTTTCTTGGCCATGTTCTAATAAACTTTGAGTCACTGAGAATATTTGCAGTGTCCAGCAAAATGTTCTGAGCTACTCACCCTAAAAGCATCATGGGAATTTTAAATGAGAAGCTTTTGTTGAACTAGCAGGATCAGATGCAATTGTCTTAAACAACAAAGATGTCTGTGGCTTCAGCCTGTGGAAGGAAAGAGGAGCTGCTACATCTAGCCGGAGCTTGTCCTGTGTCGTGCTGGCTCTGCTGTGGTGCTCTTAGCTGTGTGCTCCGCATGATGGTGGTATGCTTAGGTCATTCCTTAATGTCAGACTCAGAGCTATTAATCTCTTTCAGTCGTGACATTGTCTAGAGGGCTGGGGAAAGTGACCAATTCTTTCTACTTCTTCTTAGCAGCAAAAGGCCAGACTTATTACCAGTCTCACACTGTACTGAATTTCATGCTACAATGCTAGAATTAAGTCATGTGCCCAGACCTAAAACCTTTATCATAGAAAAGGATGGAATTAGCTTAAAGACCTGACTACACCATGATACATCCCTGGGCGCAATATGAAGATAATTGTCTTCCGGCTATCATGGAGGAAGGGGGAAAGCTTTTAAAGTTCAAGGTTCCTTAAAGGTTGGGCAAAGGAAGAGATTGTATGCAGATAAATGGGTGCTTTTGAACTTCATTCCTTAGCACAAAAATAATGGACTCTTGACCCTTGACCCATATTTTTCCAAATTGGACTCATTAATTTGTTGTTGCATTGTGATTTTTTTCTTTTGCAGTTATGGACATAGAAAAAACACAGAGAGGAGAGGAAGACAGGAAAGGGAGAGAGAGAAAGAGAGACAGAGACAGAGACAGAGAGAGCAGATAGTTGGGAGAGGAAGAGAGAACATTTGAGTTCTGAATATAGGCAGAACTGAAGGCAGTTTTAAAAATTTTATTTTTTTCTTTGAAAATTTCATAAATATATACTGTGACACTATGTGTTTTGGTCATATTGATTCTTTACTTCCGCCTCTAGTTACTCGTGAATCTCCCATGTCATGGCTGCTAATAACTTCATTCTTCATTTTGTTATAACCTAATGAGTGCAATAAATGTCGCCTTTGTGAACATAGGTGTAGGGGTATCCACTGGACCTTGGGAAACCTATGAGGAGTCCCTACCCTGATTAAAACTAGTCAGTTTTAAATTATCCTTCTAAATCCACAAAACATTTATAACTGGCCTCTGTGTTGAAGTTGTATTTCTTCTACTTATTACCCTACATACATGCATGCATACTCACTTATTTATTATATATAAGATTTCAACATAAAAGAAATTATAATGTCCTCTCAGATGGTTCCTTGTCCCTTGACTTCAGGGTCATTGGTAACAGGAATCAGACATGATATAATTTACATGCTTGCTGTAATATTGAGAATTGAGTTAAAAATGCCAATCTTAGCACAGGAACAAGATCTTTGTACCACTATCCATACTGACAATTAAGGAACATAAAATATGCACAATATTTATATGTAAGTAGTTCATTCTCAAAATAAATTGAAAAGAAAGCTTTAAAAAGGACTGAAAGGCAAATAAGACTTGGCAGGACCTCTTGTTCACATTTCCTCTTCACATTTCATCTCTATAAGTCAAAGGTTATACTAGTAAATGAACCAAAAACTAAATCTCTGCAAGGATCCCAAGCTAGCATTCTAGTGATGCCCTGCAAGGGCCTTAGAGGAGTGAGTGTGAATTTTGAGTGTGGATATACCAAGGGTACTTGAAGCACTTGGCAACTTTAGCAATGGGATGTTGTAAGTTGTAATATCTGAGTTTGTGTTAAAAAAACTCAATTTGTAAAATTATTCAGGAAAACTATAAGTAATGAAGCAAACTGGGGGAGTTTTGGATCATTACATCCAAGAACGACTCATACACCAAGGCAAGAAGTCCTCATGTCATAAAAATTAATTTTACAAAGCTTGTTATAATGGCAAGTGCATCCCAATGATTGCCACCTGATTTTGATTTCCTTCTGGTTCTGGCAGAGGCTGGATGGTCATGAAGTCAGGTGCACACCATTTGTAAATATCCACTAAACTACCAAATTTATGAATTCTTAGCTTGTATTCTCCCTGCCTGTTATGGTCTTCCAATTAGACCATAATTACTTCATTTCCTACACAGGAAAACCTAGCAAGTAAGTCAAATAGGACACAGCAATTCTTTCCATCAGCAGCAGAACAGAGCCAATGGAGCTGCTTAATGTTAGGGAGGAAAAGGCAATGCCTCAGAAACTTTCAGTGGGCTAAGACTAAATGCTTCTAAAATGCAAACACTTAAAAGGAAAAGGAAAATATACCATCAAATGAGCTCACTAGCACTTCCATATTAATTTTCATCTGTCAGATCGGCAACCAGATGTGTCCCACAGGAGCCAATGTGATACAGCTCCATGGAGGCTGTTATTTTTAAAAAATATTTATTGTTTTCTGATTTTCTCCAGATGTGAAGTGCATATGCTGGCAGAAAGCAACCATCTGAAAAGCAACTGAATAAAAATAGGAGGCATGTGCCTTTTCTTGGCATCCTACGAACTATAACTTGCCACCTGATCTCAAGAAACTCAGATGCAGTCAAAAGTACGATGGCAGAAGCCAGGGTTCTAGCCATAAGTCTTAAATGACAATCAAAAATTGAGTGTAATTAAAAGTTATGAAGAAAACAGAAGCAAAATTATAAGGCAGGGGCCAAAGTACTTTGACATTCTCCTCATTAAATGGAGAATTCTTATCTAAAGAAATCTGGTCTTTTTAAATTAAATTATTAATATATCACCATCATCTCTATTACATAGAAATATAACCAATGGAGTTTCAGTGTTGACATAAATCAGTAATTCTTCCATTTCTCAGTGACTACCTCACAACCTTTTCGGAGTTTATAGGAGGGCTACCTAAATAAACACGATTATTTAAGAGAATGAATCTCAATATTAAAAAATGAAAATCCGACTTTATATTGTCTCTGATACAGGAGCATAAATGAAAAGTCACTTTCATTTCTAAATAAGTAAAAATATCCCTTACATATTACGTAAGTGATTATGACATCAAATAAATAAAAGTTATAAAGCAAACAGAAAAAGTGTTCAAATGTGAAGAACTGTGAGATCTACACATCCAGTTGTTATTTATGATGAACTGAAAATTCAAACTAGGTAGAAATAAAGGGTATAGAGAATGCCAGCAATCAGTGGTTGTATTGGACATGGACTCACAACTCAAAATAGTATATCTTATTTTCAAAAAGGTCTCAAGAACATCTATGTCCTAGATAGTACGAAGTCAGTACATTCCAAAAATAATTGAAATGTAATTTGGAATCCATAAGGAAAAATAAACAGCAAGTTGTCAATTTTTAAGAAATTTTCTCATGTATTTATGAATAGCTTGGGGTCAAATAAAATGCAAATTAGAAATCATATTAGCTGGACATTGTGGTTCATACCTTTAATACTAGCACTTGGGAGGCAGAGAATGGTAGAACCTTGAATTCAAGGTCAGTTTGCTCTATGAGTCCCAGGTCAGTCAGCTAGGGCTGTATAGTGAGTCCCCGTCTAAGTAAAACCCAAAATGTAGTAGCTAAATTATAATGAACATTGTACATAACAAGTTATAAAAGCAAAGAAAAATTAGTATGTACGGGGAAATATATAACTTCAAACCTGTATGCCAGAAAAAAAAAGATTTTAAAATCCAGTGATCTAAATGATCACATTGAGAAGTTAAAAGAATAAGAGCAGAAGATGTCAAAAATAAGTTGAATTCTTAAATTAAGACATGAGAACAGCAGACATAAATGGCATTGTTTACTGTGTATGTCTTATTGAAATTACTAATATACTATGGTAATAAAATATTTACCTTTTTTATTTTAGCATAGAAGACTTAGCTTCACGCTACAAATAGTTTCTACAGCCTTCTTACAGGAAATCTTCCCCTTTGTTCTGGTATGTTATGAAGATGTCTCTTTCCGATTCACCTTCATGACACATTCATTTACTGACATGAAGGGTGTGTGTTTTTGGACTGTAGGTGTGTCGTTTTCATTGCCACTATGGTACGTAACACAAGAAAGACTTTCTGAAACTCGTCATAAGTCTCTGCCATTTTCTTATCTTTTATTCCAGTCCAATATTTCTCCTATTTAATAAGCTAATTGGTGTTAATAATTATTTGAATTTGAAATATCTTTATCACACTAATGCACTAAAATGGATCTCAAATTGGTCACTAACCAGCCTGTAATTATTTACAAAATAAAATCTCTAGTCTTGTGTGCTTGTGTATGTGTGTTTGATGTGTATATTTGTGTATATATATGTATATATACATATATATACATATATATTTGCATGTATGTGTGTATATGTATGTGGGTTTCACATTAACATACGAATTACTTTGAATATTCATGTGGAGGCCAGAAGCCAATGTTGGGTATTTTTCTCTGTCAACAACCACTTTACTTTTTAAAATATTTATTGCATGTGTGTGTGCATGTGAATATTAAGAGACAAATTTGCAGAAGTTGATCCTTTCCACTGTCTTGGTCTTTGAGATTGACCTCAGGCTGCCAGACTTGTTAGCATATGCCCTTACTTGCTGAACCATTACACCAACCAAACCTTACTTTTCTTGGCAAGATCTCTCCGAACCTAGACCTCACTAATGGAGTTAACTGAATGGCCAGCAAGCTTCACTGATGTTGGTCTTTGCTTCTTAAAACATGTTACAGATATGTGCCACTGCATCTAACTTTTGTGGGCTTTCTGGGAATCCTATCACATGCCCCATTGTTTGCATGCAAAGTATTTTACAAACTTAGCAGTATCCCCAGCCCCAATATTAATTATTTGTTTAAATCAAATGGCCATTATCTAATTTCATCCTTTTACATCTGTCTACTGATGAATGTCATCCATTTGAATGCTTCTTTTGAGTGTGTGCATATGTATACATGCATGTTTGATATGTGTGTATTTATGCATGTGTGTGAATGTGCAGTTATTTAAAGCCTCTTACTTTGCCTTTAGCAATCAATTCTTTACACTGTCAAAAAATTACTAAAAACAAGATTGTTTAAAACAATTGTCTTTCAATCTGGAGGCTGGGAAAAGCAACTGAGACACTTTCAGTGCCTTATTAATGCTGATGACTCTCAGGGCAAATGTTTCTTGTTCCTTCTACTTTCTGGTACATGCTGGAAATCTGTGGAGTTCTTTGACCTAAGGATGCCTCTTCATGCCATAGCTGCTTTCTCCCTCTGTGTCTTCAAAGCGCCTTCCTTCTCTTGCACCAATCTAAACTTCCGCCTTTAATGACAACACCAGTTATATTGCATTACTGTTCCTGGTTGTCATCTTTCTTACCTAGTCAGATCTGTAGAGACCTTATTTCCAAGTTAGGTCAGACTCTGAGTTCCTGGAAATGAAAACTCTTAGTTTTATGGGACACAACTGAACCCGTAAGATCACCTGTCCTTTTGAGATCTCATTCACCCTAAGTCTCTTTTTTGGTTTCTTTAGTCTTTGTCATGGCCACAGAAGAAAGTCCTTTCTTTGTTCACCCCATATCTAGACAGATGTTTCCCAGGACTTTAGCATATTTTAGCATGTATGTGGTTCTAGGCCCAACGTCCAGATAGTCAGATTATTTAGGGTTAAATAGTAGCCCCCGTGCTGGGCATACCAAGCTGCACTGTGTCTCTAAAATATCAAATGAGGATAATGCTATATAGTTGATGGAGTTTACCTCACAAAGATAGGGAAGAATACGCTAGTGTTCCTGTGCTGTGAATATAAAAGCAAACAATTGCTGTGGCTATAATCGTGGTCAACAGTAAGAAAATTTACTGTATGTCTCTTTACTTCTAGAACTTCTTCCTTTACCCTGTTTCCAGATTTCATTGTTATTCACCTGCAATTTATAGTGAAGTTGTCTCCTTCCCTCCAATCTCTCCACACTCTAATCCAGTCGGCAGGCATCGCCCAGATTAATCATCCTGTACCCTAGCTCTGCTTGTTCTCCAGGGCACCATCCTTCACTGACTCCCTATTGTCTACAAAATAAAAGTAAAACTTCTTAGATTGAAATAAAAGGCCCTCTGGTCCCAAACCTCCTTTCCAACCTCATTTTCCACAACCCACCTTCATATATCAACAGCTTCAATGAAACAGAGCTGTTTGGCATTCTTCACACGTGCTGCATGTGTTGGCACCTGTGTGCGCTCTTGTTTATGCAGTTCCGCTGCCTCAAATCCAATCGCATTCAAATACTGCCTGGCCTTTCAGGACCAGGTGAAATGCTGTCTGCTGCCAAGGGCCCTCCTTAATCATGCCAGCAAAAAGGAGCCCTGCTCTGTTTTGAGTCTGAGTAAATTAAGGAGTATCTTTTATCCATACATTCATCTCCGGAATACTTATTGAATGCCAATTATGTAAAGTGGCAACGGAGTAGGGACTCAGAAACAGTGACTATGAAAATGGTATATAGTTCTAGGCACTCTGGCGCCTACAACTGAAAAAAACAGTTAATTTAGGGGAGTCCTCTAATTTTAATCTGGGAAATATTTTCACAGACTGCCTCATGCAGTATACTTTTTATTGTATTTAATAATTTATTTATCCTGTACCTTCATAAAAGAATGTTCTTCAGTTGACAATAAGCCATCTATACTGATAATCTTTGGATCACAGACAACATCAGGCATATGTGTGTTCATGAAGGAACAAACAAAACAATATTTTATTTTATCAATAGCCTCATCTTGTATTCATTTCTACCAAATGAAAACTTTCATTTCACTGGAATTTAAATCATTAAGTCCTAATGGTTATATAATCTTCTGTTGCATCTTAATGATCATAAGCATAGACTAAAAAACAATTTCCACTGGAATGCCACAAGTAGTAGGAAAATAGGTGTGTGGCTCTCCTCTGAATAAACAAATTTTACAGAAATGTATAAGGACAATATAATTATATATAATATATATATATAATTTATATATATATAAACCTATGACTTCCTATGCTTATTTAAAAATATTAAAAGTAAAGTAAAAGTTACCAGAATTGGTCAATCCAAAAATTCAAACACATGCTTCTAAAATTTGTACCATTTATATAGCCAAGGTGACGTCATTATGTACTTTTGTGTCATGATTTTTCTCATCCATAATATAAGGGTAATCAGAAAGTATTGAGGGTCTTTCAATAGCGTGATCAAATGATTAAGTGGTTTAAAGAACAGCCCAGTCAATTTCTTTATATGATTATTTTCATCATTTTACATTGTTTTAAAATAATAAGTTGGAATAATTTTTTGGAATTCTGTCATGAGCTGATTTGACACTTACCTTCGATTGACTACAACTTACATATTTTATTTCAGATGAAAGAAAATGAGCTAGGAATAGATTTTGTGATTGTAAAATAACATTATCCATCTTTAATTAGTTGAAACAGAAGTTGACTTTGAAACAAGAAGAAGGAGTCACGAGCCTAATCTTAAGGTCATGACTCTTTACTGGTCTCCCAATGGGCCTATACCATAAATAGGGGAATTTGACTGATCTTATACTTCTCAGCGGAATCAGACTCACACGTCACCATCCAGTCTTATGTGTATCTCATGACTGCAACTTTTACTGGGAAGTGGGGTATGATGACAGCTTAGGCTGACTTTCCAGGTCTAGGTCTGTAGTAACAACTGAATAAAAATAAAATAATTGCATTAGGTAAGAGACAGTTCCCCAAATAGAAGCAGAGAATGTTCTTTAGAATGAGGGATGGAGAACGTTGCTGTCAAATTCAGTGGATATCTAAACCTACTCACCTGCAAATATCAAATAACTCAACCAAGATAAAATTTCTGGCATTCCTTACATGTGATTCATGTTTTGGCACCTCTGAGTTGCTCTCTATGTCAAGACCTTTCAAACATGCCTGACTTCTTTCCCTAGATTTTACCAATTAATAGGAAACAAAGGTTGAGAGTTTTTATAAAAAGGAAAACGTAAATAAATAAATTCAAGAAGTGATTATATGCAAGCAATTATAGTTATTTAGATAAACTATTGACTCATAAGATATTAGAAGACTGGGTGCCTATAAAATACCTGAAATGTACTAACTTCTGAAGAGTAACAAGCCATTTCTTAGATGTAAAGACTCACAGGCAAATATCTTAGGAGAAGCACAGGGCATCTTAGAATACAATTCCATGAAAACCGGAGTGCCCAGTCAAGGCATGAGTGCTAAGAAGAAACTTCTTAGAATCTTTAGCTTTACTGAATATGAGCTAGAGAATTCCCAAGATTAAAGCTGGAAAAACAACTGGAAAAATTCCACTGAAGTTACTAAGATCTCTCACAAGGGTATGGCATAGGTACTCCAACATTTTGCAAGAAATTGAGTAAAGACAGAGATCCCCTTAGGTATAGGAAGTTGGAAGTGGGACAAAAGAAAGTATCAAATGTTAATGAGCATTATGGTGGACTGAAAGAAAACAGCCTCCAAAGGGAGTTGCCTTGCTGGAGCAAGTGTGACATTGTGGTGGCAGACATTTTAGGTTTATTTTTCTCAAGATTCCCTCATTGTGATGGTCAGTAAATTTCCTGTTACCTACAAAATGTAGCACGCTCAGCTCCGGTACCACATCTGCTTGCACGCTGGCATGCTCCCCGTCACAATCATGATAGACCGAACCTCTGAAACTGTGGGCGAGTCACCTCAATTAAATATTTTCTGTATAAACATTGACATTGTCATGGTGTCTTCTCATAGCAATAGTAAATTCTAAGACAAATATCAAAATGTTTAAGACCCCCCAAAGCAATTGAAAACAATCCACTTAAAATAGCAACAAATTCTAGACTTCTACAAATGATGAAAATGATTTTGGGCCCTTCTCTACGGCATTAAAGAAGATCATAGGCAAATATCATTTGCTTAGGTAATAACATTTTATTTGTATTGAATTGGGCATAGAATCTATGACCTTGAAGTTGCTATGCAAGTGACATATTCCTGGGGTACATCCTAAATCTACAACTTTTATTTTTATTTTTAACTAAATCTTTAAATTTTATCTCCCCTGCCCATAGGTACACAATAAATACCATACAAAAGAAAAGTTATAATACGAGTAAAGGGGTGAAAATATGGGTAAGTTTCATCAAAATGAAAAATAAACCTTCAATAGAAACAGATCTAACAAAGACCTAGATAGTAAGCCAACCACACAAAAGTTTAATAGCAGCTATAATTATGATTTAAAAGAAGCTAATAATTACAAATACACGAAAGGCTTTATGAATAAGGTGAACAACAATATGCAATGACAAATGAGCAGTTTCAACAAAGAGGCCAATATCATAATGAAGATTATGGACATGAATAAAGACAGTGAGAGAAAACAGTCTACAGTTGATTCAGGACATCGACGTGAGAGTGCAGCTCGTGAGTCAGATAAACACACCAAGGCTTAGCATAGTCCATCTGGTAAGAGAGAACAGAATAGAGGAACAATTTGTAAAGCATCTGTGAGCTACAAACTAAAGGTAGGTGAGGGGCAAAGATGCATTACGTAAAGGGAAACATTAGTCAGATTGTCTGGGGATGAGACTTTTCATCAGAAGCAGGAGGCCAGCAGACAGGCAGTATTGCCACTAAGAGGAAAAACATAAAAAAAAAAAAGGCGAAGACAGAATCTCATATATATCCAAACTATTCTTCAAAAATGAAGGTGAAATCAAGCGGGGGGGGGGGCTTGTCTCTAGAAAGGCACACCCCAAACACATGTCTAAATTGGTAAGGGCAGAGACAAATGATAGCAATGGAGCTCATATCTCTAAAACATAGACACAGAGCACAGAAAGGAGCAGCCATGTTGGTGATGAAGAAAAGACTCTTCTTTTTTAAAAAAATTATTTATTATGTATATAATATTCTATCTGCATGTATGCCTGCAGGCCAGAAGAGAGCACAAGACCTCAAAAGAAATGGTTGTGAGCCATGTGGTTGCCAGGAATTGAACTCAGGACCTTTGGAAGAGCAGGCAATGCTCCTAACTGCTGAGCTATCTCTCCTGCCCAGAAAAAAATCTTCAGTGAATGGAGGTGTTCCCAGTTTATGAAGAGATAAACCACAAGCTTGCTACTTAGCATCAAGGAGGCTAATGTGTCTCCAAAACTTCTCCATTCTGGTTTCTACAAGCTAAATCTTAATGGTGATTCATTATAATATTGAACGTTCCTCAAGAGAGAACTGCTTATGAATTAGTAAAAAAGAAAAGTTACCCATTTATCCCTTCTTTACTTTCCTCATTACTTTGCTCAGACATTTGATTTCTGATATTTACATTCTCATTTCCCTATCCTGAGTCATATACCGTATACCCACATACCACTTGCTAGAATGCACATGCAAATAAATGTACATTCTCTGAGTGGAAGTCAAACAGGGTAGAAAATTCACTGGGCAGTGGGAATGTGAGAGAAATCATGGGAGAAACAGTGAGAGCCGTCAGAGAACAGAATTTGATCACACAGTTTGATACAGAAGTCTCCAATGGAAGTACTAAATTTTGTAGGATCATTTGTTTCTTCCGGGCGCCACGGCTTTGGGCTGGCTTGGTGTAGCACGGGCCCCCTCTTCCCCTCCCTTACACAGGGCACCGACTATCAAATCCCCTCTGTTGTGTTGTTTGACCTATCATCCAGTTCCCCTGCAGTCAATCTCCAGGAAAACTGAACAGCTATGTTAAAAGAGCACCAACCTTCAAAGTTGCATGTGGAAAATATTCATTTTCGCACTCTGTGATTGAAGTCGGAGATGTCTTACTGTCAGGATTCTCAAATGTCACTCCTTCTCTGGGAGAGTCGAGGGCATGGGAAGCGTGTGAAACTTTCCTTTTAAAAGAACTCCAAGTGAATACTTAGTGGCAACAGAAGGTGCCAGGTTGAGAAATGAAAGCAACGGGGCCCTATGAAAGCACAGAGCTCCAGGATCGCAGCTGGGTTTGTTCCCATAATGATGATACCGCTGTATAATGTGGCATTCAGCTCCGCAGCCTCCTTACCAAATTGGAGGTTGCAGTGATGACCTGGCTCTAGGGTCAATGTTGCGAGACCTGATGTGAGAAACACTATCAATTAGAGATGAAAAGTCAAAGGGCTGCCAGGGGCTCTACTTCTTTCACAAAGGGGCCCTGGGCCCACAGGTATTTTACTCCCTGTTACAAAATGAAGGGATTGGAATTGATAAGATCCCAGACGAGACTGGAATTTTAGGAGTAAGTGGTCGATTCCTCTTCAAGTAGATTTAGTTTTTAAACGTGATAGGTTTTACATAAAGAAAAAAAAAGCGTGGCTTATGGGCCAACATTAACCTTGGAAAGTCTAGGCTGCATGTTAATGCACTATCCATCATTTTCACGTAATTTAAATACCTCTAAATATTTTTTCAATATCTATGAAAGCTCTAGTTGACAAATTGAGCTCGTTCATAACAACTTTATAGTATGGAAAGACCAAACATTATATAATTAGCGCTAAAATGTACTTATCATCAATTAATTGATTTTTCCATATCCCAGTGACTTTGGACTATGTAAAAAAATTTTCATAGGTTAACTTTATTTGAATTAGTATTCAATTCAGTGGTAACAAGTTTACAAACCCAGTTCGTCCTTAAGCTTTTTAATTCAGCATATAAACGTTATTATTCTATTTGTAAGTTTAACAAATTCAAGTGATTACCTTTAAGGAAGCCTTTAATTGTTGTTTAATCTCATGTAAAAATTTAGTTAAACAAAATCAGACTTTCAAATTGCTTGTATAAATTTAATACATCTCATTTCTGTTTAATTACTTCAATTGTTGGATGAACCTTAATAAGAAGTTAAATAATGCATATATCTTCCCTAAATACAATTTGTAAATATGATTATGTTTATGTTTTATCCAAAAGCTATATATATTTCAATTTGAGGAACACATATAAATCAATTATTCAGTTTTACATTGTGTATATTGTCAATGATAGAACCAAGTTTTTTGTCACAAGATATTAATACCATAAATTTACCCTCCTAAGTATTTTCTGCCGTTCCTTGTACATGGACATGATCAGAGGTAAATAATGGCCACTGAGAGATTAAGAGTGATTGCTAACTGAATCTGAGAGACATGTCCTTGTCTAGCTGGAACTAAATAAGTAAAACATTTATTGACCTTGAAAAATGCTGACCTGTTTAGACAGACACCCATCTGTGTGATCATTCAGTTTTGTATGCAGGCATCCTGACCTATAGACATTTTTTACCTGTCCTGGGGATTCTGATTTCAATTAGTGAATTATTATTTTATAGCAAAATTGTACCAAGAAGAACAGAGATTATTCTACAACACTGTTCTTTCAACACTGTCATTCTGGAAAGATGATGGGTACAAACTCTGTTTCCTTCCAGTTCAGACACTTTTCAGACCCTTACAATGTAATGACTTTCGTTTTTTTATTCTTTCTAAAATCAGAGAACTCTTTTTTACTGATGGCACTCCCATGAGCTCCGTCAGCCAGAGATCTGCCACCACAACGTGCTTATGTGGATCATCAGTTTACACATGATCAGCCTTGTAGTGCTATAGTGAATAAAGAATATTATTGATGTCACCAAAGGGCATGGAAGCAACTTAGTAATATCTGATGAGAACAATGTAGCAGTAGTTTCTATCTCCTCTATTCATTCTGTAAAAGCAGCTCTTTATCCCCCACATTGTACAACTGAGACTGAGTTTATATTTTATCCTCTCTTGTTAATATTTAACTACCTTTTGAGAGTTCCATATATGAGTGTTTCTTTTACATCGTTTCCAACACATGTTCTTCCAGATCCAATTCCTCCTGTGGTCAACCCACTCCGTCCCCACTCCTTCTCAAACTCATGATGTCTTCTTAAAGACTCTTGGTACATGTATGCATTATTATAATGAACTTGCAAGTAATGTATCATGCAACTAGATTAAGGTAGCCACTCAAAAACTTGTCAGGTCCCAAGCCCTATCCATCTCCATGGAAATCTATTCAATTCAGATGTCCATTCTGAAGCTGAGGATCTTCACTTACAGTTTTATACTCTAAATATCAATTGCATTTTGATGTACTTATCTATCACAAATAAATGGGGAAAGTAATCCATCTTTGAAATGTTTTTAAAAATTATTCCAGTGTAGTTGTGTGATCACTTGTCAAATATACACAGCTACTGAGTCATTTCCATGATCTAGTCAAGCAGACTGATAGAACTATGTACAACCAATCTGTCTATTTGGCCTAACATTGCATAACTATTTCTACATGTATTTGTGTTTAACGCCTTTGGACTACCTTCCTACATACAATTCCCAGGGATCTACCAAGATAAATTATGCACCACCTACAGCTTCTTCTGTGTATAAATGCTTTTCTAGACCCAACTTAGTTTGCATAATCCAGGGCCTGGGCCTGAAGAGAGTTAACTCTAGACCTGGGCACATGATGGTGAGTGGAGACAAGGGCATGTCATCAAATATGTGTATCTTCTGACTACCTCACTGCCTTATTGGGCTCATTGTGGGTGTTCAGAGCCAGGGATAGTAGTTTGCTTTTCCTTAGGGAACAAGGTCCTCTTTCTCCAGAAAAGAAGGTTCAGGGAGATTTGAATTCATTGTTCTGGATTAACCTGTAATTACTCAGAGATCCTCATTCTAATTTTTAGAACTGTATTCCCTATTAACCAAGAGATATTTCTAGAAGAGACCTGCTAAAGCTGTCAAGAGAATCTTCACTGTAATTTTGCAACACAACGGTTCATGCCTGTGATCTGATTTTTCAGGAGGACAGCACTATTATGAGATACCACGGGTGCTCTTGATTGTAGTTGGAGGTACTGACACCTTCACACTTAACCACTAAGAGGCATCTCAGACAGTGACTGGATAATCTGAGTCCCCATTCAGCCACCACATTACAAATACCCTTAGTTTCCCAGGTTTTGCTGGCAATAGAATCATGACTGCATTTAGATACAACCATGTTATATTGGCACAGTATTAGTATACCATACTAATTCATTAATTGACATCAGTATCCCCAGGAGAAAATGAAAATTATATCAAAAGCTATAAGAAGACAGGGCTTTTCATGTAAGGATGCAGGGGTATTGAGGCTTGGGAGGACAAGATATGCCATTACTATTTAACCAGCAAGAAGGTTCTCCACATCTGGCTGGATTCCTGGAGACTCTACTTGGTATTGATACATTAAAGACGAACTATTTTGTTTTTAATGGTACATGGCTAGCATTAACGGAGCGTCAAGGCCATGACATTGCTGCATGTGTTACATGCTGTCACCTGTGGTCATATATTTTAGTGA
The DNA here is from genome assembly GCF_982192425.1 of Myodes glareolus. Taxonomy (NCBI): domain Eukaryota; kingdom Metazoa; phylum Chordata; class Mammalia; order Rodentia; family Cricetidae; genus Myodes; species Myodes glareolus. The sequence goes on from NC_142034.1 coordinate 86,416,089, forward strand.
ATGCTTCTGCTATTGCTTTAAGAGGCACTAAAACAATCATGAAAAAATAGACTTTTTCGTCCCCTTTGGCCCCTGAATCATCAACTGGCAGGTCTGTTACAGTATTCAAAAAGAAAACCAGTGGGTAAGAGGTCCTGGAAACAGAGTGTTTAGGAAGAGTAAATGAGAAACAGACAGCAAATACATCCATTGTGACAAGGAATCCTTAGCAGCCATAAAGGCTTTGTCAAGATGCCTCGGGTTGGAGATCAGCTTGCACTGTTTCACATATGTAACTATTATTGTATTTAGTTGCCCCGATATTTTTGCTTTCCACAGGATATTACCAGTGAGTTTTGTTTTATATGTAAGAACTAAACTGTTAACATTATGCTTTTGTGGTAACTGAAGCAATGGATTCATTATACATACTCCAGTTGGCTTTGTGGAATTCATTTTCCTATTGTAACCAATCACTACAACTCTTCAAATGACAGACTTTCACCATTTCAATCCCCTGAGTCATTTATTATGGCTGCAAATGAATAAATTGCTTGGGGCCCAATCCTGCCGGTGGAATGCGAAGGAGTCAGACTAGTGAATGTAAATCCCTGAATATTGGCTGTAAAAACACAGAAAGAAATGGCTCCTGTTTTCCTTCAGCTCTCTGGACTGTTAATCAAAGCTAATTAAAATGTCGGGTCTTTTCAAAACCTGCACCAAGCTAGTCTACCATAATAGAATATGGAGCTGACTGGAGAGTATTTAAGTGTGTGTGGCCCTAGGATATGCTCTTGTTGCAATATGATAGTCTCAATCAACTCATAAATCATCATGTGCCTACTATGTACAAAGAAATTACCATTTTCTATTTATCTGTAAACTTCACATAGCATATGTTCTGACTCAATACATCTGTAATTAGTATCAGAAGATAAAAATATAGCAAAAGAGGTACAAAAATTACAAGGAGAAAGAGTAGAAGACAGACACAAAAATCTTATAGGAAAAGCATTTTATATTAATATGGAGGAGGATTATATTATGAGTAATGCCAGGGAAAGAATACCATGTGTTCAACCAAATATCCTAGGAAGTTGTGCAATGTACTTTTAGCTTATGTTGTTGTTTTATCTTCATTAACTCACTAAATTAGCTTGTTTGGATTTGTCTGGCAAAATTCCAGGTGTTGGATAGCATAAAGCTATGGACATTAGATTTCTCCCCCAGATTTGGAGACTAGAAACCAGAATGAAGATGCTGACAGGTCATGTTCTCTTTGATGGCTCATTGAAGGCACCCCTCGTTTTGCTTTGCAGCTTCTGATCTTTGATCAGGATTCCAAATCTCTCTGACTCACGAATACTAATTACTGACCACAGCCTCCCTAGTGGTATCCTATCATGCCATTCTCCCTTTAAGCAAGAATATTCAGATTTTTCTCTTTGTATCCACATTTCTTGTTTTACTAGCACAACAGTATTTAGATTCAGCTAGCCCTCATGACCAAAGTTTTACTTGGTTGTGTCCTCAAATAAGGTTACTTCCCTAAGTACTTGAAAGCAATGCTTCAATATGTCATTTGAGTTGGATTTCTTGAGTCCATAACATCTATCTGAAAAAAGTATCAAGTATTTTCCCATAGTCTTTGTCTTATGGATTTACACATCACAAACTAGACACAGAATATTCTGTATTTCTTTGCATGGTATTTTCTTGACATTTGTTTTAGTACAGAAACCTGAGATGTCCTTGCCACAGGATCAAAATGTATTTATAGAGAATGTTATTAATTAAATCACCTGTACAAATGAAAGGAGTGAAGACTATGCTTGTAACTGTTATTGGTGTATTTTTAGTATAAAATAGTTTTGTAAACTTGGAGTATAATATCAGTTTTAAAAATAGTCTTTATCAGATGCTGACTATCACAGAATTCTGTTTTAAAATGCTTGTTAACTATTATAGAGTAAGCATTAATAATCACTTTTGGCCGAACACAAACAAATGAAGAATATAAACACTTTTAATTTTTTTCTATTTCCAAAGCTGGATAATTAGTTAGGCTTTCCCAAATAGAGATCATGATTTTTGTGTTCAATTTCACTTGTAAGGTAAACTGCTATAGTAGTGAAGTAATCCAAAGAAAAAACAGATCTCATTCTCTAACTTCACTATCTACCTCAGTTATTCACATTCACCTTCAAAATGCAAGGGATATTATAAAGACGCTCACCAACATCTAGTCTATAGTCCCTCCACAGACTAATGGAACAGTTAGGAAAGGTGAGGAAGGTAAATTTAGATATTTAAAGCAATTGATTCATTGATGAAACTACATTCATTGACGATACTCATTGCAGCCTATGGTCTCACTTTTCATTTAAATTTAATTTTCTCAGTTGGGATTGCCTATTCTCTGATTTTCCTATGCAAACTTAGGCTGACATCATGACTTTGGGGATTATTTTTGGTGAATAAAGTACCCATGGCTATATAAAGTTACTAGACACACTCTTAAGTCAATTATTAGACTTTTTTATCCTACTAAAGGAATAAAAATAATATATCTGAATAAGGATGAATCTTTTCCCCTTTACTCCATGTTGCAGAATTTATGGCTATAAAAGATGACAGTCTTTAATAATAGGTACTGGAGACAACAGAGACAGAAGAGATGAATATTAGAAATATTTTATTTTGCTAATCTATTTTTATTGTAGCTCCTATTCTTTGGTTCTGCCCTAAGTTTAGAACGCTTATTTCTTTTCTTTTTTCACATGAGTTATTGGGTGTTCTCTTCTCTTCTCTGACATGAAGTTCTCTTTGTTTGCTGGAATATGCAGTTGATGCTGACTGCCCAGGATGTCACACATAGCTGCTTCTCCAACGTTTGGAACTGTGTGATTCCTAGGATTTGTTTGGTCAGTTGTTCAACATTATTCAAAACTTGTTCTTCTTGATGTCCATAGTACCATGCATCCTGATGATCACACTGTCTTTCACACACGTTTGCATTTCCTCTGATTAACTGGACCAACCACACAGGCTTTAACTTCAACAGATGTGGGCACTTTTCTCTCTTCTGCCCACTGTTTCATAGCAAGCATTCCCATTTTTCAATACAACGGTCGGTCATGTCCACTCTGGCCCCAGTTCTCATAATTGCAAATCCCGGGGCTCACCATCGTGTTCTCTGTACCAAACTTGAAGTGAGAGTTACTCTACATACTTTCTCAATTATGTGATAGGTATCAAAGATCAAAAGCTTTTTCAAAAGCTGGTTAGAAATAATTTTGCCACATTTAGATCTTGCTAACTAATAAAACAAAACAAACATTAAAAAATATTTTTCTTTAACAAGGTTCCCATGTTATTGTATGATATCATACATGACACTAGTATGATCCTACACTGTAGGACAAGAAACAATGGGGACTAGATGATGCAGGACGTGTGAACAAATGGTTCTTAAAGTTGAAAGCACAGCACTTTCATTTCTCCCATGTGATCTTACGTTTTGTTACTTTCTCCAAACCCCCCAGAGTCTTAGTTCACCTCTATTGAAAGATGCTTACCATAAGAACAAATGCCCCTTCCTCTCCATACATGATGACTACCAGTATTTCATTTGAGTGTGGGTAGATGTTTGCCTTTCAACAAGCTTTTAACGCAAAAATGGAAACTGTTAGCAGAAAGCTATGAGGTGAGATTTTTCAATTAGTTGAGGTATTTGACACTCTGTACATGAATAATTTATCAAATTTTTAAATTTTAATTCCATGTGTTTGAGTGTTTTGCTTGTGTGTATGTTAGAAAACAATGTATTGCCTGGTACCATGTCTCTGGAGTTCAGAAGAGAGCATCAGATAGTCTGAAACCGGAGTTAGAGATGATTATCATCATCATGTAGGTGCTGGGGAGTGAACAACGGTCCTCTGTGAAAGCAGCAAGTGATTTTAATCACTGATGTGTATCTCCAAGCTCCTGATTCAGTCTTCATCATGACATGAATTAATTTTATTTACTACTCCTTTCTCATGCATTGTTTGTGCATGCATGTGTGTGTATGTGCGTGCGCACACGCACACACACGCGCGCGCGCGCACACACACACACACACACACACACCCTATATCAAGAAAGCTGGTATTAGAAGAGACTAGTAGGCATCATTTTCTTCAAATACTAGAACAAAGTGTCTGTTTTTGTTTTGATTTTAATGTCTTAACAGTGCCAAATAATACTACATGGAACAAATTATGTACCCCAAAAGGATATCCTGAAAACCATATTTTCAAAACTGGAGAATGTAATTGTCGCAGAATATTTGTTTAATTCTGCAAAGATGCCTTGCACTGACTTAATTATATAAAGATATGTTGATGCTTAACTTTGCCTGCCTAAACTACCTGATTGTCTAATAAAAAAACTGAACAGCCAATAATAATGGAGGAGGTATAGGCAGAACTTCCAGGCAGGGAGAGTGAGTAGGAAGAGGAGTTTAGGCTCCAAAAAATAAGAAAAAAATAAAGTAAGTAAGAAAGGAAAGGAGATGACAAGGATTCTAGGGGCCAGCCAGGCAGACACATAGAAAGGAGAAAAGTAGGAGAAAAGCCCCAAGGCAAAACAGATGAATAGAAACAGGATAATTGAGTTAAATGAGCTGACGTCAAGCTAAGGTCAAGCATTCATGATTAATAATATGTCTCTGTGTTATTATTTGGGAGCTGGTTAGTGTCACAGATAACATTCCAACTACATATGCCAATATTTAGAAATTAGAATATTACATTTGTGATTATTTACAATAAGTTCCTACTGAAACATGGTGGAGTGAAAGTTCAAGGTACAAGACTTAAAGAAGGATTACAACTACGATGCAGGAAGAAAGTCTCATGGCTGAGGTAAAATAAACACATCTGCAAAGCACGAACTGAAATAAAAACCTGGGTGTCTGAAGTTGCCAGCCTTGACTTTAAAAGGTTGACTTCAGATGTTCAACCTGCAGAATTGGGAAGGATAGATTCTGCTGCTGCAACGAGTCTGGTTTGGGGGATTTTTTTTTTTTTTTTTTAGAGCAGCCTCAGAAAGTGAATATAAATGTCAGTGCTAACACTGTTCCCTATCTGGAAGAGTCACCACTAGCTTCATCAAATTTTAGCAAATAATTAAATAAGAGTAAATACCAACTCACCAGGCAAATCCATTTTATTATTGAAACTTGTAGATGTCTTCTCTAATTGAATTTCATCGTGTATTTGGATGAGAAGAATAGAGACTGTAGGGAAGATAGCATTTAGAGTATGTAACATGTGGGCCGGCTTGTTGGGGTTTCTGGTTTCTGTCCCGACCGGTACCCCATAGCCGGCAACTCCCAAGGAAAATCACATACAAGTCTCCTTAAGATTATAAACTGATTGGCCCATTAGGTCAGGCTTCTTGTTAACTCTTGTAGTTTATATCAACACATTATTCTGATCTATGTTAGCCATATGGCTTGGTACCTTTTTCAGCTGTCAGCTCACATGTTGCTTCTCCGGTGATCTGGGCAGGAATCACGGAGGGAGCTTCCTGCTTCCCAGAATACTCCCAGTCTCTTTGCTCCACCCCTACTTCCTGTCTGGCTTTCCTGCCTATACTGCCTGCCTGGCCAATCAGCATTTTATTAAAATGATTGACAGAATACAGATAATTCTCCCACACCATTTCCCTCTTTAAAAAAAAAAAAAGGAAAATACCCATAGTCCATTTGTTGGGAATGTGGGTGTATTATTTCAGGCTACTTCCTGCTGGTTGGGGGCACTGCTGGTCTTATGTGGACCTAAAGAAAATTTAGAGTTATAATCAAGTCCTGACTGGAGTATCCTGTGAGTCTTAATCATCTCAGGCAGCAGTCTTGAATCTGATCTGGATGTAGAACTCTGTCATCTGGGCCATCTGTTCCTATCAGAGATTTCTCAGGTGGTCTTCCTTTTTTGAACCTGATTTTTCTTAATTCAGAATGAATCCACAGCCTCTCATTTTCTGTGGAAACAAAAGCAAAATCTCTTCTCCAAAGTAACATACCTTTTGACTTCTGTTTTGAAGCCAAGGTATTTTCAAAATACCTATCTTGGGTTAGTTCAGCAGCATTTACAAACAAAAGTCTTTTAGCAGCTGTTGCACCTTCCTCAGCAATCAAACAATTCAAAGAGAGCATAATAGCATACAGTATCAAGATTCTCTGTGTATTTTCCATTTTTATGTGGCTTTATTTTAACTTCTATTTCTTTTATTTTTTACTTTTACTTTTTGAGACAGTTTCTCTGTATATCTATGTCCTGGAATAACGCTGTAGACCAGGCTGTCCTTGAACTCACAGAGATCCCACTGTCACTGCCTCCCCAGTGCTAGGATTAAAGGCATGTACTACAACACCTTGAACTCACAGAGATGTGTCTGTCTCTGCCTCCCAGGCATTGGGATTAAAGGCATGTACTACCACACCTTAAAGTACAGAGGTCAATCTACCTCTATTCCTTGAAGTCTCAGAGGTCAATTTATATCTGCCTCCCAAGTGTTGGGATTAAAGGTGTATACCACCACACCCAACTACTCTCTTTCTTTTTTTTACTTTAAGAACTTTAACTTTTATCCTGCATATATTTTTCACACACTGTAAACCATTTAGAGGTTTTCTTCCTCTTTGAATCTCTCTTTACTCTATATTTCTCTTTTTCTGACCACACGAGTCTTTAATGGGTAGGACTAAAGCCGTAGCTTTGACAGTTAGATCCAGCCCATTCCTTAGCTTTCCAGCCTCATGGCTGAGATACCAGCCAGAGCTGTGTTCACTGCCACAACTCTATGGTGTTTCAAGGTCCTTGCCAGCAAGAAAGCTGTGGCATTCTGCTCATAGACCACACGCAGTCGAACTGCCTGCCTGAAAGAGTCAGAGTTTGCCATGGCAGGATAGCCCAGAAAGCTGGCATTTTAAAACAGCACAGTTTTTTTCCTGCTACAGCTGAAAACTGAAAAGCATGCATTCAGCTTTTCATCAACACCGTTTAAGTGTTTCGTGGTAGGACCTTTTAATGAGCTGCAGGGTTTTGCAGCTAAAGCTGAGTCAGAAAGCCTCTCTTAGATGAGAGCACTTGCTTGCCTCTAGCAAGCAGAGCAGACCAGAGAAATTGCTGCTACCAAGAAAACATGCTTTACTCTATTCTTTTCCAAGCTTTCTCAAACTTTCTGTGGATTCAGTTATCCACGTGGGTGCCATATGTAGCATAAAGGCTGGCTTGTTGGGGTTTCTATCCCACCCGGTACCCCACAGCAGGCAAGTCCCAGAGAAAATCAACCACACAGAGATCTCTATAAGTTATAAAAATGATTGGCCCATTAGATCAGGCTACTTATTAGCTCTTACAACTTTTGTTACCCCATTATCCTTATCTATGTTAGCCACAGGGCTCAGTACCTTTCTCAGCTGGGCAGGTTACATCCTGTCTCTTCGGTGGTTTGCGCAGGAGTGGCAGAGGGAGTTTCCTGTTTTCCCAGAGTACTCCCAGTCTCTTTGCTCCACCCCTACTTCCTGTCTGGCTTTCCTGCCTGTACTGCCTGCCTGGCCAATCAGCGTTTTATTAAAATATGATTGACAGAATACAGACAATTATCCCTTACCAGAGTACATGGGGTAGATTGCTAGAACATGTGCTGACATGAGTTGGTGACATGTTGACAGTGCACACCTCTATATGTATACTAGGATATCCTGGCTCTATCAACCACAATCATGCTATGGATACTTGCAGTGTTTTTTGTACAGTTTTCTCTCTATATTATTGTGTCATTTAGTTTTCTGTATTGTATCAGACATACCTGAGGCAGTCAAGAAATGTATGGTTGGTTGGTCCTTGCATGTGGCAGGGCAGCATGTGTGGAGGGGGATGTGTGCTCAAACAAAACTCATTGGCTCATGTGCTCATCTACAGTAGAGTTAGGAAACAAATCAATAGCCTCAGGTCCAGAACTCCTTCTCAGGCCCGACTGCTGTAACCTACCATCATCCTGTGAATCTTCCACTCTCTTTCTACAACATTTGAAAGGCATTTTAAACTGATAATAAACCTTGAATACATGGACCTACGAAGAACCTGCCAGTTTCAAATGTTGGCAGGATAATCCATATTTCTATTCAAACTCTTTAATCTAAATAACACCCCCAGGAAGTAGGAATGAGCAGACTTTTTTTTTTCATTGCTACCTTCATGATACAGATATGGGGTCCTTCTGGGATATCATAGATCCATGATAAGACATTGCACGATGTCAGGTCAAGTCTTCAGATGCAAGAGAGAAATGATCTGTCACAGGTTTCAAAATTTTATAAATGACTAATTTGAAAAATTAAATGAATGAGATTTTTTATTTTTAATGAAGAAAGAAATGCAAATCAACAAATACTTATTTTTTAGGTACTATTTTCTATTTTGGTGGCCGCCAGTAGTGACCGGCAAATACCACTTACCCCATATTTTTCTCCACACTTCAAATACCTAGGATTGCTATTATGCATTCCTGGTCTGTGAGCTTTGGCTGAATTACAGAGTGCTCAATTATACGCTAATCGAATAGCTGCCCAATGCAGGCCACGTAATGACTTCCTGATTATCTGCCTTTAAATGATGAATGAAATGAATATGTAACATTCTGTTCAAATATAGCATACTTAGCATGCCAAATGAAAACTGATTTTGTGCTCCTCTCCCTGAAAAACGTATATTTTATTGTAATTCAGTTCAATGACTGTTTGGTTGCCTGTTTTCTAGTCATCAAGCTAAACACTGAATGAGCTATCTAGCAGAACATTAGTCTTCATTTTTGCTTCCCAACAGATGCTAAAGGTGTTAACTATTGTTTAGATTATCTGAATTCCTTTCCGTACATCATCTCATGGGGGAGAAAAAAAGGAATGACCATGTTTTATTCTTAACATTTGTTGCAAATATTTCTGTTACTGGGGACAAAAATCTTTTTCCTCAAACCGAAGAACACAAACATACTGTCATGTGTGTGTCACAAAGATAGTACTATGATAAGTACAAGGTTTTTATTGTGTCAAGTGTTTTTGATAAAACATAATATTTTATTTTATGTGAGCATTAAAAAAGGCCTCTGATTTCAAAGGTAATTGTATATCTCATCTGCAATTATAGTATCCATAGCTATCAGAGATTCTTATGTTATATTTTACCTTGAGTTTCACTCCATATAATAACTTAAAAGGTAATCTCAAGAGATTATATAGAGAAATTTATTGTATATAATATTAAGACTTACTAGAGAGACAATAGACAGTAAGCAAAGAACAACAGAAGGCAAGAGGATGCTGCTATAGACGTACATACACATATAATACTATATGTGTATACATGTGTGTGTATATGTACACACACATAAACCTGCACATACACATATATGAGTTCCAAAATTAAAGACATTTTATACAAAGAAGAAAATACAAATCAACAAACTCTTAGTTTTTAAATATTTTCTTTTATTCCGGTGGTTAGTATCGACCAGCAAGCACCATTTATCCCATAATTTTCTCCACACTTCAAATTCCTAGAGTGGCTATTATACAAATATAATATATATATATATATATATATATATACATATGTATATACACGTACAAGATTGGCTTTTAATGCTTCCCTAGGTACAAAGAAGAGTCTGTTGTTGCTAGCACCCTCTGAAATATTCGGTTTATATTTTCTTTCTAAAAGGAATATTTGAAATAACCAAGAAAACATTTAAAACTGTGGTATTGTTTCAAGAAGTTAATTGTTTTCCATTTTCCTTACAATCACATTTTAACCTTCAACTTTCTGTGCTCCTTCCCCCTTCCTAATGATCCTTCTTACTGTACTTATCCTTCCTCTATTTTCCAGGGTGTGTGTGTTGTTTTGTTTATTTGTTTGTTTGCTTTACTCTTCTTTTATATGCCTTATTTATTTAGTGCTGTAATATATGACCTGGCCCTCTGATAAATAAATCCACCTCTGTAATACACACACACACACACACACACACACACACACACACACAAATTTAGAGACATTAAATTAGTTATAACTACTTTCTCAGTCCTTATGCATGTAATGGCACATTTTGTGTGTAATATATTTACACATATTTACTAATATATGTACATGTAATGTGTACTTTAATATAATTTTACTTTGATAACTAGACTGTCTCCTAATAGTGTCTACATTTTGTTTGTTTCATGACAGTCTGGCAGGTTTTTTCCAGTGGTCTAAGAAGGCATAAAAACTCAGAATTCTCATATCTAGAATTTTATAACATAGCAATGTACCTTCAAAATAAATGGGTGTTTTTATATTGAAAGTAGGACCAGGATTATGTGACAGAGTTTAGTGATGCCATGCTTTAAGATTAGAGTTAATATAGAAGGCCTAAGGGTACAATCATTGCCATAATGAAACAGATAGATTATTTAATTGTATTTCAAATCTCAAGATTATCCATGTCCTTCCTGAATGCCAAACCTCTTCTCAGTTTCATTTGCCCGGTTTGAGGAGCTGTTTTGTCTGTATTGTCATTGTATTCATAGACATCTGCTGTCTCAATTATGACCGATGAGGTTCATGTGCTACTGGCCCAAAAGAAGCCCTTCTTTTTCTTTTGATTCCACAGGACCAAACCTCAGGTTCCACCCAAGAATCTGGGCTCTTGATTCTCGAGGTCTATTACCTTCCAAGTCAAATCTCTATAACTCAGTGAGTGCCCACTGTGAAATTTTAGTTTTTATTCACAGATATCTCTGGCTTCTGTGTATAAAAACACATCCATGACTCTAAGATAATCTTTGGATTGGACACATATTCATCCATTTTAGTAAAACTAAATGGAAGGGAAACTTAAACAATTCACTTCAAAGCAACATTCAACTGGACACTTGTCACAAAGATCTGAAACTCCTATAATAGGAAAGTATCACCTAAATGGAGGGGTCTCTTTAACAGACACTAATAATATGAAAAAAAACACTTGGTTGCTATTTGTCATCTCACATAGTCTGTCAAATTTGTTGGCTCCAGCAAAGATAACTGCCTAGTGTCCACTACATGGATGGCCCTCTTTACTCTTTTTCTTAACCATGCCCTCAAAGGTAGGTTTGCCCCTTGCAGAAGTGAGTGCATCAGCTGACAGTATGACTATTACTGCCACCTCATGCTCCTCAGCATGGCATCCTTGTTGTTAGAAAGACTCACCACCTCCAGTCCCTCCCAGCCTCCACTCTTCATACCTGTCACTCTGAAGATGCTGCTTTCTGTGTTGTTAATGGATTCACTGGGCCAGCCAAGCCTGGAATTTAGTTGTGCCTTTGGGGGGCAATTGGAAATGGTGTGCAGTGACTCTGGGGATTCTCTCTTTAGGTTAATGAAGTGGCATCCATATTATGATGAACCAATGAATTAAGATAATCGAACGAGAAGCTTATTAAACTTCTGCTTTTATTGAAAGAACATTGGTGGCAAGGCTCCCCACAGCTCCATGCTTGGCTGGGTATTTTGTGTGTTATTTGTTCCCTGACATTATCATTTTGTTCTCTATGAAGGTTTCTCTGATAATACAAGTTTTAAACATGGTACATTGAGAAATATTATTCTGACATATCAATTAGTGCACCATTATCTAAATTTTACTTTTAGTAAGCACTAGATAAAATCTGTTCAGAGCACTTGGGAGGTAGGAAGTACCACAGTGTAACTGTGATAGCTATGATTTTGTTATTAATGTTTTCTGTCACTCTTACATGGTAGATGAAGAACTTAATCTTCACTGAAATTAACTTATTAAAGAATTTCCAACTAAGATAAGCTTGTATTCATTTATGAATAAAAGATATGTAGTATATACATATAGTGGAATTTTGTTTCTTTATAGAGGAACAAAAAAAAACCCCTCATGATATTGGAGGAAGAGTGGATAGAACCAGAAGGTACTGTGTTATGTAAAAGAACCCAGACTTGTAAAAAGACCTATGTTTCCTCTCATATGTTGAGCCCCAATTTAAAATGTGCGTTGGCCGTCATTCGGAAAAGCAGATAAAAGCACAGAAGCAGAAGGGGAGCTTATGGGAAGGGAAAGCAGGGAGGCAGAGAGTAGACAGAAGGTCTAGGGTGGAGTTAAATGAAAGAGTTGGAGAAATTAGAAGAGCATATTATCAGATACAGACGAGGATGAAAAGTAATAAACTGATTACTTTGTAAGGTAACTTTAAAATGAATAGTTAAAAAATCAGTTAAAATGACAGGCCCAAGGTTTGAATTAATTGCTTAATCCCTGGCTTGTCAAAACATTTTCTTTCAATGTTACCACTGGGGAGTTGGATCGTGCAGTGTCCTGTGGCCCTCACGTCTTTTGTTGCATTCCTTGATTTATCAATATTGCACTATGTCTGTTTTCCTCCACCTCTCCACCTATTTCTTTCCAGCATGCATTCTAGTTGTTACCCTTTGCTTCTCGCCTCAGTGTCTCCTAGGGATGGGGGTGAGGCAAAACCTGGGAACCTTCGCCAGTGTCTAGGTACCTGGAATGCAGTCCTGAAGGAGCTCCATCCTTCCTTCTTTTTATGATCAGCCCCCTACATCTCCAAGAGGGTCTCTTCAAATTTGAGCCCTGGGAGCTTGTTTACTTCACTCTGGCAAAGATACTGGAAGAAATACCCAGCTGTTTCTGCTAGATCCAGTTCTTTTCTGTCATTCTTAGATTCTAGGGGATTCTTTGTTACTTTGCCTTAATAAACGGGCCTTACCTGGTGGCCCTGCTGGAATTCTCTGTGGCATGATAACAAGTTTAAAATCAGACAATGTTCTGGTAGAGGCCAGGTGTTCAAAGTATAGTAAACAGCTCCCTAAAGATTAGAAAATGAATATTTAACCAGACGACTACATTTGATTTCCTTCATTCATTTTTTATTATTTCAGTGAAAACCTTTTTGATGGAAATCTCATTGACAGGGTTTTAATATCTTCTGGTAAACGAAAGCTGTCACTCCAGTGGGGTTAGTATTTCTTTACAGTGACATTTGGTAAACCCTGGTGGCCAGTCAGTATTTCATAGTTACAATTTAGGCAGTCCTGTAAAGACGGTAAACATCGAGGAACATAATTTGTCCTAAAAGGTTGATAATTATGACGAAACTGGTTATGTTAACTATGCTTTGTTCATAATGAGCTGGATGGCTGTTTTTTGAAGAAGAAGAAGAAGAAGAAGAAGAAGAAGAAGAAGAAGAAGAAGAAGAAGAAGAAGAAGAAGAAGAAGAAGAAGAAGAAGAAGAGAGAGAAATTGCCTGTTTTTTTCAACAATTCAAAAATTGTTGAAGTTTTAAGTGCACAATTATATTTCTTGTATTATAAGAAGCTGAAGCAGCCACAGTGTCTACAAAATAAGAATTCCATGCTGTCTGTTTTAGGACCTTTCGTGAAAAGCTAGATTCAAAATACAAAGCCCGGTGGAGTTGATAGTCATTGCAAATTAGTGGTTGGTACAGTTACCTTAGCTATAGAGACTAGAACATCTGCCTTTACATTTTTGCTCCCTCTTGTAACTGTGGCGCCAGGAACACTAATGTGAACCAAGGAAAAAGCATTTGGGAACCCTGACATCAGAATTTACTAGGCAAATATCTTCCAATGATCAAAATGACAGTTTTCATGTGATCACCCATTGGAACACCAAGAACAGTCCCAGCGCAGTGCAGTAAGGTGAGGACATCATTGAGCTGTTCAGCACATGTTCGAATTACTGAACAGTGCTTTGTCACTTTGACTCTGTCCTCCTTGCTTGGAGAAGGTCTGAGTGTATTTCTCTTGTTCTTTATACTCTTGCTGACAGGATCCAAGCAGATCCACAAGTGTAAAAGATAGGGTTGTATGTTGTAAATTCTCGAAGATGCCCACAAAAGTTTGAATTCAATAGAAAGGCTTACTTGAGAGGGAGTTAATAGAGTGAGTATTAGGTGTCCCACTCTGCAGACTCCTCTTAGTGATTCAATGGAGTTCAGTTAAGTCCACACAGAAAACAACTGATCACTTCCTTGTCATCTCTCTCTAAACAATGGAACGGAGTAGAAACTTACACCTCACACCAAGGCAATCAATAGCTTAAGCAAAACTGTTCAAAGCGGAAGTAGTTCTTTTTGAGTTTTTAGCTTTTGCTTTGTTTCCGAAGGTTTTATCTTCATGGCTTTGTCATGTTTGTTAATGGCTCTGGTGAGAGGCACCGCATTTCAGAATCCGCTCAAACTCTCCAGGAAGCAGCAAGTGGGGCTGAAGGAAAAAGGCCTCTGTCGGGTTAATCTAGGATTTCCCAACTGGGCTTAGATCAAAAAAGAAACCCAAATTTGCCGTGAATGGGGCTCTGGGTTTATTCATACAAGGCTTTTCTGTCATCCACTCTAGCATGCTGCTTCTGATATGCAGAAACCTGTCACTTCGGAGATAAACCCACTAATCCACCCCTGTCCTTGGCGTTCTGTGTTCTGTGGGCAGATCTTTCCGGTGTGTGGATATTTCCTATCATTTCTGCTCAGCTCTCCCTTTGGATCTTAAGCTCAGAGCTTTACCTGATGTTTTTTTTCTGTCTTCCAGATTTGAGGACGGCATCCAGACGGCTCCGTGTGATGTTCTGAGTGCAGCCCCAGGTGAAACACGTCTGTAGGTAATCCCTGGGGATGACAGCACATGTGTCAGAAATCTCAAGAGTTGTTACCATGTTTCCCCGTCGCCACAGCATCTAACCGAATGTGGAGACTAACAGCGGCCATTATAAACCCTGTTTCTGTTCTTAAGGGACTAAACTTTCTTGAGATTCACATGCATGGAGTAGAAAATGAAGGGTTTTATCAAAACAAGCAACTGTTCCTTTTCCCTTCTGTTCTAGATTAGTGACTTAGATCCCCACAATTCCCTTATTTCACCAATAATCATAATTTTCCTTCACGCGTTGATTTCATCTTTGTGTTGGAAGCGTCTGTCAACAATAGGGCAACTTATCTCATATTTACATTGCAACCTCCTCTTTCCTGACATTAAATTGCTTAACAAAACCTACTTGATGGATAAACTAATCTCATGAACTCATCATAACACAGATTTAGAAAGCTAAACAATGAGACTGATATCCACAAAAAGCCCTGGTTATAAAATCTCTTATTAATGACTAGATGACTCTAGTCTCACTTTCATGTAATTTACATTTTATTCTTACAATTATATTCTTTGTTTTTGTTTTGTTTTGTTTGGCTTGCATAGCACACCCGACTAATGCCTGGATAGTCTCATTAGGGAACCCATGGTGCTGTTGCTGTCCCTCTGTTCTGTATATTGTTTGAGAGGAAGAAGGCCCAAACAGGAGAGAGACCTGATGCGTTGTACTGAGGCTGCCTGCCTCAGAGCTGGCAGCTCTCACCCCAAGGGTTCTTCCTGTCACTCAGTGTGCTTCATTCTAAGTGTTAACCAGTTGGTGAATTAGATGTTGGAAGAGTTCCAAACTATAATTAATTATGTGCTTCTTTTAGACTTGACAGTCTTCACTGTTTTAACAGATGCCTTTTCTTTATATAATAAAGTCTTTGTTTTGTCTTTGCATATCTGACCTGGTATACAGTCTTCTCCCGTGAAACAGAAACATGACATAGCATCAAGGCAGTTCACACACTGTGTTAAATATTTTTAAAACTTTTAAGAGGGTAGCAAGACAACATGAAAACTTTGGAAACTATGAGGAATCTTGCAACCAAAGTAATGTTCAAATCTATTTTTAAAATTACCAATCACATAATTTTAGTAAACCCTGGAGAATATCCTTTAGGTATGTGGTATAAAATATTTCTGCCTCTTCTGTGGGGGATTCACGAGTATTTAAATTAGTTTTATTTTATTTTTCATACAAAATAGATTGTTTTTGTGTCAGTTCAGCTTCTAAAGTTCTCCCTACCCCACTTGTGTGCACATGTGTGTGTGTTAACTTGTGTGCGTGTGTGTGTGCTCCAATATATATCCCTTTCGCCTTGCTTTGGTGTGCTTTTCTGTACCGAGAAAAAACTTTAAATAATCCTGATACTTCAACTTTAAAAATGACAAGTCCATGGGATTTTTAGGGATGAGAGCAGATGGGCAGGAAAAAGAACAAGCTGAGAAAAAGCTAAATAGTTCCCAAAGAGCATTTTACTTACTGAAATATAATCCCAAAGGAAACTAATATAATGTGGAAAAACTTACAATGGAGATCTTATATGAGACCCAGGTAAGGGATGGTCAGAGGACCTGAGAAATTGATGAGTTGCAGGTATTGACCGGTGCGTTTGAAGACAACCCAAGAGTGAATTCTGAAATGGAGCCCTCTGTTGCATAGATGCTTTGGAAGCTTTAGTGTTATTGATCTATTGAAGACAAAGAGGAAGCTGTTCTGATCGGTATGCTAAGAAGTTTGCTTCCTAGGGAAGGCAGTCTCACGCTTCCAACTTTCACTGTAGTTGTAAGCACACCTAGGAAGACAGAGGTTTGAATTATTAAGGAAACCAAGTTTTCTGGCCTTAAAGCAGAATATTTTCAATATCCTAAAACCTTTATAGCATCTTGTTTGGAAATACACATTTTCCTGTCATTTTTGGTGATAGAGGAAAATGAGGGAAAGAACACTTTGAAGAATGAGAAAAGTTAGCTGAGACGCTAAAATTTCATTGAATACATTTTGATGTATCCTGGGGTTTACAGAAGTATAATGAATTGGTATTTTAGAATTTGAATGGTTGCCTTGTTGTTTGGTATTATATCAATACCAAAACAATCTGTGAAGAAAATTAATATTGTAAACATTTTAAATATTTTTGTTTAAATAAACTGATATAATAATAATTAATTTTTTAGCTCTTACAAGAAGTCTTTTTATGAAAGCATCATATTTTCTTATTGGGACATGATTTGAACCTTTTAAAAATGCAACGTTAGAGCATCTAATATAGCAAGGAAGCATGAGTGTTTTGGTGTCTTGGAAGACATTCTTACTGCATTTAATGGTGAGGTCTTTGCAATAATACAAGCCTTTGTTCTGTGCTGCCTTGATCTTTTTTTCTTGTAAAATTTTAGTAAGGATAGATAATATCTTCAAGTTATGTTTTCCAAAACCTGTAAAATGGAAAAAAAGTTAGAACTCATTTGGTAACTTTCATATAAAAATTAACTCCAAAGGAGTAAAAAGTAAATAAATGTGTCCTAAATAGATACTATAAGTCTGTTGAGGGTATGTATTGTTGGAACAATGCCTATACAAAGGATAGCAATGCACGGAACCCAAATGCTTCAGGACCTTGCTCAGTCCAGGTGTATCTTAATTGGATTTCATTTTTCTGGCGGCAAGACTGTTTAATGACTATGATCCCACTTTTCTTTGGAGGATAGTCAGACCCAACAGCATATCGACTGCAAGAGATAGCAGTGTGACAAGTCTTTTTTTTTTTAAACTGGAGTTCTCACTAGAGATTGCTAATCAGGAAAAGCCTATGTCAGAAATCAAAAGTCAGACAAAGGGCAGCCCCAGGTGAGATATAGAAAAGGTCAAATGTCAAGGTTAAAAAAAAAGTAGCAATGTAGGTCAAAACCTGACCCAGGAGAGGACACACAGATGGAGGAAGAGTGTGAATTGTCACAGAAGATACGAATTAGCAGTTGTTCCTGTAAGTTGACTGACAATCAGCATCATGGTTTCCTATAGTGCTGAAGCAAAAAAATAAACAAACTTAGTCATCAATATTTTCAACTCTAGAAACAGAAGTCATTGCATTCAAAGCCATCTGACCATATATCATGTAAGTATTAGCCTGACAATTTTGGGAAAAAATTAATCTTAAAGTTTAATTGTCATTCAAATGTAGGTTATGTTTGAAAATAGATGTTGTGTAATCTATCCACAAATGTGGTAGATCTTGCTATTTAAAAAGTCTCAGTTCATATTTGGGGTTAACTGATTTATTTCTTGTTTACTTGTTTGTTCATTCACTTTCTATTATTTTTAGCATAGATAGTCAATACAGAGATGCTTTCTTTATTCAAGATAACCAAACACTGATTTTGCATCTGTATTCACATGTTAAAGGCTGTCCAAAGCCAACTCATTTTCTACACATCATTCAGAGAGACTTTGTTACGCATTTATCCAAAAATATGTCTCTCTCCCCTGCCCCAAATTCTTCCTTCATTCTTGCTTGGTGAAAGAAAGAAAGAAGGAAGGAAGGAAGGAAGGAAGGAAGGAAGGAAGGAAGGAAGGAAAGAAGAAAAGATAAAAGATTGCACTTTTTTATATAGCATGTCCTTGCTGTTGTCTGACTCTCTAGGATTATGCTACAGCGCTCTTGCACTACCTAGGCAGCGTGCACCTCTTTCTCTCTATGGGATATTCTAGCCCTTTCCTTAATTTAGTATGTCTGGCTCTCATTTCATTTCTGGTGTTTCCTAATCTGAATTTGTATTTAGCCTTCGTCTATATCACAACTCATATGAGGCCCAATTTGAAATGGTTTTTCTGACTTCTAAATATTATGCTGCCCTCTCTCCATTTTTATTATCTAGGAAAGCATTTCTCACTCCATGCTGTTTATGTTTATTGGCGTCATCACTGTAACATGGCCTCTTTGGAGCTGAATACTATATCAATTGATGTGATTCGTGGACATTCCTGGGGCCAAGATATGAGGAAAGGGCTGGCCATTGAAAGGTGGCCAATATGAACCTTGTGAGGGTTCTTGCTTATCTCTAATGCTTAGAAGTATTCTACTAGAACGAGGGCCCAGCATTGGAAAGAACATACATTCTCCATAACATGGCCTAGGAATGTACTAGTTCCCTTCTGAGGTCCCATGTGTGGAACCATTTCTCCACCTGTTAGAGGCTGTTCATCACCCAGTGCAGGGAGGATGTAATACCAATGTCATGGACCTGCCATGTTTGTAAGCTGAAAAGATAAATATTTCCAAACTACTTTTATGTGCTACTTTGTAAGACCCTTGTATATGCCATACACACTGCTTTTAGCTAAAGAGTATTTGCTCAGTCTCACCTCTCACATTCTCCCCTCCCTCGCAGAGTTCCCTTGAAGGTGGCCATCTTTTAGCTTTTCCTTAAGAGCCTCTTCTTCTAACCTTCAGTCTTTGGTTTCATCTGAACTTTTCTGAAGCTACACCAATTCTACTACTATTCTCCTAAGACCTCTCATCCTCACCCCACATTTCTGTTCGTAGGGCTTGGTGTTATCCCCTTTGCCATATACATACACCATTAGATGTTTTAGGTCTATATGTCTGGATTGCAGCCTCAAAAAGAACACTTTTACCTCTACTCCCAACTGCTCAATTTCCAATATCAACTATTCAAGATCACGCCATTTCTCTTGAAGGTTCCCTGTTCATTTATTCTTATCTTCATCCTGAAAGTATCAAATCCTGAAGTTAGAATATGACCTTCTAACATTATTCTCAATGATGGAGACAGCTCTCAGTGCAGAGGATCTCTGTTAGAATACAGACATGACGGTTTCTCCAATATACAAACATTTTAATATGCCATAATAAAGAATTATGGAAGACCTAAATAATGAAATTGATAAATAGGTATTTGTACCACATAGGAGCGAGTGAGACTTTAGTAAGTTCTCGGAAGTTTCTAGCTGCTGTTAGGAACCATTGTAGCTGCATTGGATAAAACGAAATATCAGCATCAAACAAACAAACAAAAAACCATAGAAACCTCAAGGCTATCATTCCTAGCCTTTATTAGTGTTGGTAGAATCTGTTGGGTGCACCATTCAAGTAATTTGACTTACAGCCTTCACTACAAATTTTCAGATTTATTTTATGTTTTATGTCATGGATATTTGCAACTAAAACAGTCCCTATATGAATAGACAGACATAATAAATGGCTTTTTTCCAAGTCATGATTACATGTGTCTCCTCTTCCTCAAGTTCTTTTGGATGCATATATTTTTTTTAAAAAAATCCCATATTGATTGAATGATTTGCTTTACTTTGCTGATTTTACTCAGCTTATTTTAAAAATAAATTCCAAAAGCTCCTTCCCACTTTTTAAAAGTGAATATGTGAATATGAACAAGCTACTTACACTTTCAGTGCCAGCTACTTATATTTATAACCTTGAGGTTACCTTTGATCCTAAATCAGCTTTTAATTACCATGGTAGTTACCTTGGGTGAAAAAATGATTCTATTATTTCCAGAACACAGCAAGGATGTGACCAGTCCTATCTCATGAGTACAGTTATTTTAAGGCTTTTATTACTAATTACAGTTGGTTTATTATAATTCATTGTTCACTGGCCTTCTAGGCTATTTACTTAAGGTTCTATTCAGCATTGCAGCTGCTTCTGCAGCTGGTATTCCTGTGAGATCCCATGCCTTCATGAGAGTAACAGGGATTCTATTTGGAAGAGGGTATAATTGGGCTCAAGGCAGGCACTTAACTTCATGTCCCCTGGAAGGTGGCATGAGTGTACGTTATTCCCCAGATCTAAAAGGTTAAGGATGTAAGTACAAAGGTAGGTGAACACTTTGAGCAATATAAAAGGACAATGACGCCATTTGCGTGTCTTTCTCCTCTCCGAACAGTCTCTCCATACTCACTTTCCTCTTTGTATTCGATTCCTATTTTATAAATACAATTTCCTGATTGCTCAGTTCAAAGTCAAATTTTATTTCCTATATAGCAAGTGAGGAAAAATGTGTTTTAGAAGGTTTTATTGCATTTATTTATTTCATAAACATTAGTGATCATCTACCATTTGCCTTGAACAAATTTTGCTGTGTGATCAATTCTCCAGGGATACAGAAAGAAAGCATTCGGTCTCTTTTGGTAAGGTCAAGGAGATTCAAGACGCTTTAAGATGTACCTGAAGGAAATTTTGTCAAAAGATTCTGATGGATGAGTAACTGACTTTCTGATGCTCTCAGTTTACAGAATAATCCAAGAAGTATGAGATGCAGAGATTGAGATGGCGTGAGAGGGGCTGTGGCATAGCAAGGACCAAAGATAGACCACTAAATGCCTTACAATCCTAGAACTATCGTATGTGCGGTCTACTTTATGTAATTCAACTGCTGTGACAAAATACTAATATCAAGGAAACTTATGAAAGAAACTGTATCATTTGCAGCCCACAGTTCCAGAAAGTTCTATGACTATCATGGTGGGGAGCATGGCAGCAGACAGGTAGATGCTGTGCTGAAGTGTAGCTGCGATCTTCCATCATGATCTATAAGGACAAAGTAGAAATACCCACACACTGAGAATGGAATGTTGTGGGCTTTCATCACCAGGGACACACCTTCTCCAGCCAGACCATGCCTCCTAATTCTTCCCAAACAGCTCTATCAGCTGGGACTAAGTATTACAACATATGAGCCGATAGGGGCCATTCTCACTCAAACCACTCAGGAAGACTATTTATCCTGCTGTCAACGCTCCTTTCTCACTTAGAGTCTGTGTGGGGGGGCAGTGTTGAGGCCTAAACCATCTAGAAAGACTTAGGGAAGGATATTGAAAATAGTTGTGTTCAACATCTGTCTGTCCCTGATTGAATTTTTTAAATGCTAGGTAACTGACTTTTAGACTATCCATTTTGTATTGGGCGAGATCCTGAGCAAACTGCCCTCTCAAGCACGTATTCAGGTGACCAGATCATTATATCCAACTGTTTATCCTGGGATGCATTAAACTAAATTACAAGCGATGTTAAACGACAGCTAACATCTCACTCCCTGTCTGAATACCTACTGAACTATGGTCAGTAGTGATGCTTCAGGGAGTCCAGCTGGTAATCTGCCAAGTTAGTATAGGGACAGAGATCTTGGAAAACACAATAAAACAAAATATACTCACTGAGATCAAGTCAGGGGTATGGAATGTGTCTGTTCACTGAATCAATTGAATCGCTACATTAAACGAACCCTCACGATTCTGCCCCCACCCTTGCTTCTAGACGTGAAAAGGGGATAGGAGATCCAGAACAAAACAATCACATTGGCAAACATAGCATGTCTGCCTTATACCAGTACCCCTCACTTCAGGATCTTAAGTTTGAGGTTTACTTCATGACAAAGAGACAAAGAACAGTGAATATTTCACAAGAGTTACACTGGTCTGAAATGAATTTGTTCTCCTGCTTGTGAGCTTGGATTATTTTATTAAGATATTGCTAGACTTTTCTGGGGAAATGAGAGAGGACAGAGAGAGAAAAAAGAGATTCTAAGCCCAAATTGATTAACCAATAAATGTGCTGGGCTTACTTACAGATGCCAGGGTAATTCACAGCCAGTTTCGGCCCCCAGGAAATCCTGTCTGGTCAGTTGGTGCCAGGAACTTAGGAGTAATGATATCAGGAACTTTTTATGAGAAGTATCTTGAATACTATGAATGCCATGACTCTCTCCCTTTCCATTACAGAGGATGTTAATAAACCAGATAATTAAAGGGTTTTATCATGGCTGAAAGAATACTCCATGAAGAAAACGACTTGCAAAGTGAAATTTACCAATTTTAGATGTGCAGTTAGTTCAGTAGCAACAAGTACTCACGTCATCGTATATTACCAACCTCTCACTTCAGGTCTTTATTCTTATGATCCACAGCTGCAGCTTCCATCAAAAACTAATAAACAGCCAGTTAGTTGGTGGACTCCCTTCTACCAACCTCTATGATAGTGTCTATTTACTTAATGTATGTGGAGTTGTACAGCATTGTTTATTCCGTGAAGGATTTATTTTACATGGAGCAAAAGGTTTTTAAGGTTAAGCAATATCATAGCTTGTCAGAATTCCCTTATTCGTGAGGAGTTAATAGCGTTCTATAGTACATTGTACGTCTATATCCATCTATGCCATGTTTTTATTTTCCACCCATCTGTTGATAGAGAGGTGCTTGGACAGAGAATCTCTGTGTTGTTGTTGTGGGTACTGGTGTTATAGAGAGTATATAATTTGTTTACGTCTCTGCTTTTAATAATGCTTTTGAGTACATATTCAAAAGTATCAATTCTGCAACATGTAATAGTTTATGTTTAACGATTTAAAAAACTGTGGTACCATTTGTACACTAAATTTCTATAGCAATTCTGATTTCACCAGCAATGCCCAAAGCTTCCTTCTTCCCCACATCCCATCCGTGTCAATACTTACTTCTCCCCATCCCATTCCTCCTTTTCTTTTATTTCTCTCTTCTTTTCTTTTTAAAATCTCTATTTCCTTCATGACTGCCTGCCATAGTGAGTATTGCTATTTCATTATAATTTTGTTTTTCTTTACCCCTATGATTAGAGACATTGAGTACATTTTCATACTTATTGTCCATTCATCAATCTTCTCTTGGGAAATGTCAATTCCAGGTCCTTACTCTAGCATTAATACATATATTTTACTTTGTTGTGTTGTATTGTCAGTGCTGTTACATTGTAGAAGCCCATAGGATAATCAATAATTTTCTTGTCATATATGTGATTATTCAACATTTTATTTTGGGAAAGGCCTTTTGACTCTGTTGCTTCTTTCCTTTTCTTATGAGAGTTGTATGTGTTATATGTTTTGGAGAAGGGATTATTTATCGTCAAATCTAGTTTATATATTGTTTTTGTTGCTGTGCCTTCGGTATTGTACTTCTTTCCCATTATATCCTTTTCTAGGAGTTGCTAGTTTAACACAACTATTTGAAAATTTGAGCCACGTCAATTTTTTAATATAGCATAAAGTAAGAATATAAGTTCATTTCTTTCTCATAGCTATTAAGTTTTCAACCATTAGTCTAATGGTCTAGTCCATTCCTTATTGAATGGGCTTGGTAATATTGTTGAAAAATCATTTGAATGTGTGTATGAAAGTTAAATATCTTGGCTCCCTTTTCTACTTTATGTGTATATATGCTGCTTTTATGTCAGTTCCATTATGTTTTTGTTAGCTCACTGTTGTGTATATACCGCTTTTATATTTGTACCATTATGTGGTTTTTGTTATTGTTGTTAGTTCACTGTTTTGAAACCATGAAGAAAACGGGTACAGAATTTCACCGTATCTATTATGGAACAGAATAATGGTCATGAGACATTGAGTAGTAAGGTCAGTGGCAGGGGATATTTTCAAGAGTTAATGTTTTTAGATAAAATATATCTAATGACCTAAGAAGATAGGACCGTGTACTGATCATGCTTCCTACACTGGTTGTGAGAACCAAACACAGACCTCGCTGACCTTCAGCACTGGGCACATGGTTTACGAACAGCTCCACGGGTTAGTAGGAAATGGCAGGGGCTGAGTTCCTACTCACTTTTAGTCCATTTGTTCCTACTCATCGTCTTCACTTTTTCTAAACAAGAATATCATCTTTAGCCTTCTGGTTCCAGGGAGCGAGTGGCACGTGATTTGAAGTCACCAGAACTCACTCCCACTGCCAGACCCTGACAACCTGCAGAGGTGTTTAAAGTTGTGGCCTAGAGTTGTCCGGCTGCCGTTTCTAACTCTCGCTTTTGATTAATGGAAGCCTTATGGCCAGGCCAATACCTGTGGGGAAAATGTATTCTGTCATTTTAACTGAAAGAGTGGAAAGTCACATGGTACAGGAAGTAGATGAAAGTCACCTACACCATGGCACATTGCAGCTTTAAAGTCAAAGTTATTTTCTCATCTTATTCTTTTTACTTCACTTACATTGTTTACCTTACAAGAGAATGAAAACTAAACTCTAATATGTTTCATGTACGATAAAGTGAAGTTTGTTTTTTCTTTTTAGAGATGTGATATTCTCTGTTTCTTGATAAATTATTAGATGTGTTTTAATTAATGTCCAGGTGTTACTGCTTCCCAAGAAACACATATCAGGTATCGTGGCTTACTGGGAGCCACCTATGATTCTATAACATGCCTTATCACAAAAGAATGCTACCGACGATGAAGAGATTTTATAAGGTATGCACCACAAGCCTACATTGGCACAAACATATAACAATTTGAAGTAGATAAAAGTCTTCTTTACAAGGGAGAGAAATAAAGTCTCTGGACGAAGTCACAAAGCTTGTGTTCATGGCTCTGAACAGCAGATGCAAGAGTGAAGAGTAACTTGCTCATGACACAGAGGAATGAGGCAAGATTCCTGTCAATTTTTTCTAAACACACTTTGGAAAGGAGGACAAACCATTTACTAAAAGACCACACTATTAAAGAGGGCTGTATAAGCAGTTATAAGCAAAGTGAAATAGATAATTGAAATAATTCGATGTGTTCCTTAATATTGGAAGTACACAAAGTATCTCTTCACATCCAAGTGAAATCGCTTTTGATTGTCTGAGAGAGCTACCATGCTAGAAAGTACTTCCAAGACTCCACACTCTAATATTTTCGCTTTAATTATATTTTGGTTTTGCTTATTTTCTTGATGTCTTTTTTTCTCCAAAGCTTTGAGTGCTTACTTAGTATATCTGGAATTAATGAGCACATGCAATTAATTGTAATTAAGTAATTAAAATTAAGTAATTAAAAATTTCCTTATTAAAATATAAAAAAATTCTTATGAACTAAATTTCTCACATTTTTTTCATTAAGATATATATAATTACCTTGTCTTCTGTTATAATGTAACTTAAAGACTTTTTTAAAGTGTAAAGAGGGTTCTTTGTCCATTTTGGGCATATCTTATAGTTATTTGAATTCAGAATAAGATACAAGAGTTTTAACATTTGTTATGAAAATAATGTGATGAAATGGAAGATCATGATCTGAATGATTAATTTCATATGGCCAGAACATGATGCAAATGCAAATGATATTAAAGCTTTCATTTTTTCATAGTCAATATTTGCATTTCCTAATAGAGAAAATCTGCTAAAAAAAATCACATGAATTAAGATCCAGGGCCATGAGCAACTGAGAATTTTAAAAGAGAATTCCAGGCTTAGATACATATGTGCTGGTCAAGGCCAGATTCATGGACATTGGGATATGGGAGTTTTCATTCCGCTGTCCACATTTTTTTTAAACAAGTTTGAGTGTTAGCAATCATTACCCAACGAACCAATAAGACCTAGATCTGTGTATTATTTAGAATAGTCTCTGGTCTGCTGAAGAGGAACACCTGCCTTCAGTAGGTTTTAGCATGGTACTTATTTTGTTTTGGTTTGTTTTGGTTTGGTTTTTTGGTGTGAATTACCTTTATAGCAATGCTTCCTGAATTGGTAACCCTCTGCCTTATCTAAAGACACATAGATCTGCTTTAACAAATTAATCATATTAACAAATTAATCTTTGTGCACATTAAATCATCAACAATAGCCTATCCAAAAAAAAAAGCAACACATTGTTACTGTGGTTTCTAGAACTGATCATGATTATAAAAGTTCTTATGAAGCCGGAGAGACGGCTCCGCCCGATGACCCGAGTTCAATTCCCGGACCAGCGCAAGTAGTTCCTTACCGTGTGTCAACGGCCCCTGCTGGCCTGCAGAACGACCCACAGGCTTCTACCGTCCACCGTAGATCTGCATAGAGAAGTAGGCAAACAAACAAACAAACAAAATCCTTATGAGACCATAATTTCATATCACAAAAGAGCAAAGCAGACAAGCAGACCTGTGCCCTGGGCAGGAGCTACAAGTCAAAACGTACTCAGTAATTTTCTGTATCTCAAAATAAATTGCAAAATTCATGCATAATCAAAATCAAAAATTTAACTCTTTTTTTTTTCTGAGCCATAGATAGGGTTCATTCATCATTCTTTGATCCGATTCTTTATTTTTCCTCATAGAATAAGTGAAGAGCCTTTGAAAATAATGCCACTTCATTTTACAGAAATGACAGAGTGCGTTTAGCCTCTCATAAACAGAAGCAGAAGAATAAAATCTTATTAGAATTGTGTGTAATCCAATTAAGGAGAAACCAATAACAGGTACAATTCCTGCTTTCACCTGTTTGTATGGTTGCTCTTTCTTTCCTAGCCCTTGCTCTATCGTAAAGAGCAGAACACAAGGATGGGAGTATTTGTTTTAGTATCAGGAAAGTCACACAGAATAAGCCGTAGGACCACATGATTCATAATGTTGATACTGAAAGCACAGTTTTGAGCAATCTTACTGAAAATTATATCAATCCCAGTTTGGTCCACCCAAGTCTTTATCATCATGTTCCCTTTTTTTTAAAATATTTATTTATTTTATTATTATGTATACAACATTCTGTCTGTATGTATGTATGCCTGCAGGTCAGAAGAGGGCACCAGACCTCATTACAGATGGTTGTGAGCCACCATGTGGTTGCTGGGAATTGAACTCAGAACCTTTGGAAGAGCAGGCAATGCTCTTAACCACTGAGCCATCTCGCCAGCCCCATCATGTTCCCTTTAACAATCTAAGACTTTCTGCTTCAGTCTTAACCAAAGCTTCAGGACTATTCTCCATCTCTTCCTAACTCCACTCTTGAAAAGCTTAGCCGACTTATAGCTAATCTATACGCACTTTGTGATTCTATTTCAGATCATTGCACTTATATTTCAAGGATATTGTTTTATGTGATTATCAAAAAACAAAACAAAAAAAGCAAAATCAAGCAAACAAACAAAAACTTCAGTGCTTTTTATTGGAACAGAAACCAAATTCCCTACAAGATTTTCTTCTAAAGAACCAAAAGGTTCCTGGCTTGTTTTTTTTTTTTTTCTTTTTTTTTTTTCATATCAGGAGAGAGTCTGCAAGTCCAGGCTACCCATATTTTCCATGTCTGATATCACCTCAGAAGCCTTCCTTTGATGCCTTATTAGGGTTCATCAATTTATTTTTTATTCCATTAATATCAGTATTAATCTGTTGTAGATTACAGCCCTGAAAATGTGAATGGATATCTGTCAGAGATTTCAGCTCTGATGATAGGAGTGTTTACCTCTCATTGATTATGTATTTCTGTACAAATTTCAATTTTATATTAGATAATACAGTTCTTAAGTCTTAGGTTAATTAATATTCACTTTTATTTACTGTCTCTAAACACAAAAACATGCTCAATAGAAATGCTTCATAATACATATTCATTGTGAGAATTCCATGGAATATATGTCTATATTTTCATGACTTTTTTCAAACCCTCACACTTGTATTCCCAGAGACGAGACTTCACACATATTATGTTTACTAATGTGAGTCACATCTTGTACCATATCCTGTATAGAGTTGGCCTGCAAGGACTTTTTAGCAAATGAGCAGAAAAATTGATCACTGGCAAAATAGTCACAAATATAGGCTTCAAATTTTTCAAGAGTTTCTGGATATAAGATCCATAGTAATAAAAAACTGATAAAAATTTGGCATCATGGAGAGTATATTTTTATGATTCGGCTCTGTTATTTGAACTTTGGCTTGTGAGTCTATGTATCTGATGTACTCTCAATTTACTTGACGCTGACAAGCATTTTAATAAAAAGAAAATATGAAATTCGATTCAATTAATTGTTATTGCTGCATAACAAATAGCCATGTGTTTAATAGATTAGCCACAAATCTGTGATCTGAAAGCTTTAATGATTGGCTGGGATTGGCTGGTGGGTCATTTTAGTAAGGATTCACAAGGATATGATGAGGATGTGGACTTCAGTTGGGGCTTCTTGTCTTAGTCTTGGATTCACCCTATAAAGTTCATGATGCTAGAGACCGGATTTACTTTCTTGATGAATCAGTTGCTTCTTTCTTTCTTTCTTTCTTTCTTTCTTTCTTTCTTTCTTTCTTTCTTTCTTTCTTTCTTTCTTTCTTTCTTTCTCTCTTTCTCTCTTTCTCTCTTTCTCTCTTTCTCTCTTTCTCTCTTTCTCTCTTTCTCTCTTTCTTTTTTTTGACGATTTGAGTACCTGATACCACTCCAGACCCTTTCCTTCAGGAATCTTATGTAAATGGCTTACTTGCTTGGGCCAAACCCATCATGTATAATCTCGTTTTGGATTCGTTTGCTTACTATCCTTTGAGGCTAGTTCATTAATCACAAGTGAAAAAAACAGTCCGGCATTTTCATATTATGTGATCTAATAAAAGGGTGACCACATAACTTGTCCACAGTTCTTGGCCCCATTCAAAGATAGAAGACTACAAAAGAAAATTTTTAAGGGTCACTTTTGTATCTGCTTACCATAGGTATATCATATGGACAAGTAATGTTAAGTATTTGTTTTAATGTTGTGTAGGATATATTTAAATTCATGTCTGTGTGTAAATTTGCTTTGAATCCAAAATATGTTTTTCACTTTGAGGTGTACTAAAAATTTATCTGAGTGTTCCTGACTCATGGACTCATTTCTATTACACATTAGGAAATGCTCAGTCTAATCATGGACACTGCTAAGCCATTTTAGAAAATAATCCTCCAAAATTCAATACCAGAAACAGCAATATTTGAAATTTTTCACCCAATCAGTAAACGATAATTCTATTTCCGCTGTATGCAAGGCTTGGCATCAAACATCAAACAACAAAGGTTACTGATTCCCTATAGAGCAAGCCATTGTCAGAGAAGATGTGGGAAACTTGGATAAATCAGAGTAATACCAGGTGGAAAGGGAGAGAAACTGAAGAAATTTCCAAAAGGAAAACAGAGTCTAAAACTTTAAGATACTTTTGTATTAATATATTTGATAAAAGACCACATTTTCTTCCCAGTTATCTAAAATGTAACCTCATATTGAATAAGAGGAGAAATAAGACAAGTAATTAAAGAGAAAAAGAAAGAAAAAGATTAAAGATGAATTTATAAAGAATCCAGTGTCTGGAATATTCTTCTCACACAATTAAAAGAACTGAATTCACTCTACCAAGTAATTAAAATAGAAACATTAAAGAATTTTCAAATATCTTATGCTTTATGTCATTTTATTATTTGCCTCAAGAGACTTCAAGTCTTTGGACATGGACTGCCACCCACTCACATTGCTGTCAGCAAGGCTTGAGAGCCCCTGCATGTGCTGAGTTGGCAACTGGTTTGGAACAAGCTGTGAATACCCCCGTAATCAAGCACAAATCCATCTTTCATCTGTCACTGCCACCAAGCAGAGACCAGTGGCCATGAGGAGATCATACATATTATCCTTTGATTGTTGTTTGGACCTGCAGACTCCCTAAATTGCTCGTAAGTGGATGTAAATTCCCCTAACCCAGAGAGTATTTTGATCAGTCATTTTCATTGTGATTCGTTAAACCATTCTTAATGTGCTGGAATTACATTATACTTCAGAGTTTTGGTTGAAATGTTAATGCTTTAGGTGTCCTCTTTTAATGTTCTCAATATCATCTATGGCTCTCTTGTCTTTAACATCAAGGCATTGCTTACAAAGAAATATTTATTCTTAGCACCTTGAGACTTGCAGTTTCCACATGAGCTCACCTTTAGGGTTCATACTCAGTAATAACTTCCTCAGACATTAGAACAGGATAGATTCAGTTTAATAACCATTTTTAGAGCTGGCTATCTTCATTTGCCATCAATGGTCGTTATTGCCTGGAAATTTCCAGCATCATCTTTGCTTTCCATGATCCACTGACATTTCACTCAGCACATTGATAATATTTTTCTTTAAAAGAGCTCAAAGAATTTAATGAATTTGTCTCCATTTTTATTTTATTAATGTGGTTGATTAGATTTATGGATTTGTAGATTCATAATTTGGACTCATGAAAGATTTGTTCCCGTTGAGATAGAAAACCCATGAGATTAATTAAACTCTCTATCTTTACTGTTCCACCTCTATTAAGAGAAACAAGCCTGGAATATAAAACAATAGAAGGAATTGCTGTTAATACTAATTGATTGTTTTTCGGCAATGATGTACACTGTTTAATTATCCAAAATTATGTTAAAATCCATAATCTTACATAAAATATAAAAGGATGTATGGTAAACGTCCAAAAATACATCCTAGGGTAATCTAAATATTGAATATGCCACTGAGTCTTCTAGGATACCTGTGCTGACAACCTTGAAGTTCTTGCTTGATACAAAGCTTTTGTCTCCTGCTCATGAGTTCTGTAAAGATGACTAAAAATAAATTGCTTACTTGTTTCTTTTTGACAGATTTGATTCTCTATTTGTGCACCCTTTCTTAGTGATATTACAGCTATTTCCACTTCTCTGTTTATTAACAGAAAGGGAGTTCAAGGGACAATGTCCTTCAGATAATTCAAAATACATGCTAGAGTTGCAAAAGTTCAGCCTCAAATGAATAACCAGCACTTAGTGCACAGTGATATTCAATTGAAATGTTTAGTAGTATAGATTATTGGTTCCAGGGGTTATACCTTGGCCAGTAATGAGTGCAAAACTGACATATGACTGATGTTATTGTTTGCAAATTATTGTACTGCCAGTGAAGGTAACTATTAAAGACAATCAAATCCAGTCCAGCTGTGTATTGAAATCATTACTCTCTGCAAATATCTTGAGATTTATTCAAAAGCGTTTGCATTATGGAGGGCTAACGAATTTGAGGAACTACCTAACTAAAATTCAAGGAGGTTGTGACCTGAGAGGTTGTGTGAAATGATAAGCTTCTGTTGTCACCGTGGCATTGCCTAGAAGGACACAGACTTGGCTGTTCCAAGGTCAGCTTGATAGGATTAAAGCGATGGTTGGATTTACATGACATTTAAAGAACTTGTGTATTGTTTCCTTTGTCAAGTAAAATATTGACTGCCTTCAGACTGATTTGATGGTGAAAATATTCATTTCTAAGGTATGACAAAATTCTGAGAAAAACATTTGCCCTTTTAATCGTTTCTATTCTTCAAAAATTTTTAAGAGCAGGTTCTATTTGGCTAGGCTTAAGTTCCATCTACTTTTGGGCTTCTAGTGTGTGTGGGATGCTTCCCGTTACAATGACTCCACTTCCTGGCCTCTCTTTCCTCTTCCAGACACTACCTTCAATAAACAACTTACCAAGAGTGGTGATAGGCAACTTGAACAATGATCTCAAATTTTCACATGTCCATTACTGGTATAATTGAGCTCTTTGCGAGTGTTCATCAAGGCTGAGTAGGTTGACTCATCAAAACAGTAGATAAATAAACAAATTCTCGTGCCAGCATTTCCTGAGAAGGATTAATGGCATATTTAAATTTTCAGCTTTCCGGCCGTGCTCTTTCATTGTTTCTTATCCCACCACAGTGCTGAGTTTGTGTTTAAATGTTTCATTTTGTGCATTTCAAACTGTCAGGCTGAAGAAATACCAATAAGTGTGTTAGGTTTAGATAATCGAAAATTCCCTTTACTCAGCTTCTTCGTCTATATTTATCTGTCTGACTGTGAAATCTATTCCAAGAGTATTCATCTACCACCCAAATCTATTCACTGAGCATCAAGACTCATCAGTGAGATGGAATAATGCCATTTAATTAGTCTTTGATATACAGCTTAATTAGGTCTTAATAAGGGGTAGTGCATCCTAAAATCAATTATCTTGCTCTTTTTAATAAGAGCAACTAATTAGTAGGAAAATCACCACAGTTCTCTTTTTATCCTGAAGCTTTCCATGGTGTGAAGAAGGTTATGAAAAAGAAAAAGAAAATATTCTCCAAAATATTTGGAAGAAATGTCAAATGGAACCTAAAAGGATATATTCAAAATAGTTGCAATAGGTTAGAAATATTGGAGAGAAAATGCAACACTACCAATTCTGTGTCTTTGAATAGTTCATAGTTTTTAGTTGGTGCAATAGGGAAAAGTCAAGCTTCCATTTCTGTGTAGCTCTTATTTGTGCTCACACAAAATGTCTTAGACTTAGGTTCCTTGTGGCTACTTCTACAGTGCTCAGAGGGTCACATGTATTACCCATGTTAATGGGTACATGATCTTCTCTCAATAAAGGACACCATAAATATGAATGCAATTCCTACATTCTGAACACACATTCCAGAACTCAGTAGTTTTTATTTAAGTCTCTGTGCTCCAACACAATAGATTGCATCTGAGTATGGCATTAATGTGAAGTATAACTGTATGTACAGGAGAGGGGTGTTCGGACATGTGTTTTTGATGCAAAGATAGATGGGGAAAGGTTCTGAAGATGTGTATTTCGGCTGAGACTGGAGGAGGTGAAGGAAATGATCTTCCAGAATAAC
This sequence comes from Myodes glareolus, assembly GCF_982192425.1. Lineage (NCBI taxonomy): Eukaryota > Metazoa > Chordata > Mammalia > Rodentia > Cricetidae > Myodes > Myodes glareolus. Next base: position 86,449,263 of record NC_142034.1, read on the forward strand.
AAAAAGAACACCCCTTAGTCAAGGAGAAGATTTACATGTTTGGAAAATATGAGAATAGCTATATAGGTACTAGCAATGAAGGAGAAGAAGGGTAAGAAACGAGGTCACAGGTAGCTATAAATCTACTATTCAGTATAATGTAGCAAAGAATGTGCTCGTTTTCAAAACTACAGTAAGATGTGTGCCTAAGGCAGTGATGCAATTCATTTAATTTGAAAAATTAAAGGTATCTGTATAAATATTAGCTGTAGAATTCAGGGAGGGGGTGTATAGATTTTTACTGCATAATCATTTCATTTTTTGTGTGTGTCTGTATGTGTGAAAATAATGAGAACTCAGGATGTAGAAACCATGGGATAAGAATTTCAAGGTCATCCTTGATTATATAGCAAGTTCAGGATGAGTTGGGAATACTTGGGATATAAACTCTATGCTGTGCATGCAAGCGTACATGTGTGTGTGTGATGTATTTAAAGTCATCTGAAGGACATATCCTCTTGAGCTCCTTTTGCAGTGATCATAGAGAAGTGGCGATGACCATAATGTCACCAAGAAAGACTGCACAAATAGAGAGCATAACTCTATCAAAGGAAACTGAGAGAACAATTTACTTTTAGCTGTCTCTACAGAACTCATGTGCAGATGATAAGGGGTATGATTCAAATATTTGAAGGTTTTCAGAATGTGTACTTCAGAATAATATTTATATTTATGTATTATTATATAAAGAATAATAGGGGAAAATTCTCAAAATAGAAGCCATGTGTGCAGGATCTAATGATGGCAGTTTAAATTAGGAGTTGAAAGAGATAAATGTCAAGAGGCGTTTTTCCCTACAAATTAGGAGATTAGAAGAATGTTTTCAAAATTTAAATCAAATTTTGTTGTTCCTCAATATATATATTCTCTCTCTCTCTCTCTCTCTCTCTCTCTCTCTCTCTCAACTATTTCATTGAATTTACGAATAAAATGAAAATTTTTATTTTAGGCCACCCACTGAAATGGTCCCTTTTTGATCAACACAAAGCCGACTGTGAAGCACATTAGCATGAGATTATGTTGTGGAGTAGGAGTGGTCTGGGCAATGAGCTCTGTCTCAGAAATGAAGCAGGCAGCAGGATCTTCTCAGCTATGGGTGACTCATTTTATTTCAGGCATTCTTAAGGACAGAGGAAGGAATGAGGAAGCCGGGTTAGTGCTCAGCTTTGTTCCCACTGGGACAGTTATTCACCTCAGCAGGTGCCGGGCTTCCAGAAAAAATCCTTCAAAGAGTAGATTAATAACAGCTGCTTGATGCTAACTATTTCCTGGGAGCAGATACTTCATAGCAGGGACAACAAATGAGGAACCTGTTTGAAGAGCCTCGTAATGAGGCTCAAGAAGGTAGAGGTCGCGGACTTTGTGCTTGGCCCCAGACACAGCCATGCATAATTGGTACTTAGTAAAAACAACGGTGTGATGATAAGAGCACCTGTACTAGAGAGGGCGAGCACATTTAGAAGTTTCTTTGGCACTAAAGGCTCTAAGCCTCCTCTCCCCTATGCTTACCTCAGCAGTATGCAATCAAAAGATGCACTCATTCACTCATGTCTTAAGCATACATTAGACTTGAGCTGAGCAGTCCTTAGCTAAGACCTTCAGTTTTATATATATTATATATAATATATAAAAATATGTGTAATATGTAAAATATATAATTATATATAACTATATATATAATATAAACATATATTATATGTTATACATGTATATGTCCCTTTAAGATAGTATAGTTGTTTCTCTTAAAGAATTCATTTGATCTTGCCTAGAAGATTCTACGCCAAAAAAAAAAAAAAAAAAGTGCCTGTGGTTTTGGTTTTAGTTCCTTATTCAGTGTCAAAGTGACTATAATCAAGATGAGCAGCTGCAGACCTGATCCACCTTCCCATACTTGATACCACATCTTTATATTTGGCTTTCTCTTAATAGCCATTGCTACATACCACTGCTATTTAACAAGTCTAACCTGCTCCGTGCTTCATGCTTTGCCCCTTCAACGTGTTAGTCATGCTTCTGTGAAAACAGCTTGATTCTGAAAGTCAGTTCCCCTCGTGGGAGCTGGTAAGTGGTTGCCTTTCTTTGATGGCTAATCCTGGTTCAAATGTTGATCGTGACAGTTCAGGTCTCAGTTTAACATGCTCCTGAGCAGTAACTGCCGGGTCGGAAAAGCAATAGCTACAGCCAAACTAACTAGTTTAGGGATGCCACAGAATTGGAGATCAAATGTTTTGGCCTTGTTTATTACAAACCAAATGAGATTTGGGGAGGGTAGTGGAGGAACCCTAGAAGGAAGGTGTAATTGGAGAAGTGGGGAAACTGCTTTACTTCTAAGGAAATGATTGAATTGAACATGGAATGTATACTTTCCGAAGAAACTGGATATTGGACCTATGCCCAAGCCAAGGACTTAGGGGGATTATTTGATGCCGTTTTGAAGTTGGAATATTGTCAAAATGAGAGGTACAGCTAACAAGCTTAGGTTGATTTGGAATGTATCAGCATATATGCTTAAACCATCTCAAAGTTCAGAGCCCAAATACAGAGTTCTGCACATAAGGATTGGTGAATGAATGGGTGAGTAGTAGATGAGGGGATGAATGCAGGAGGGAAAAGAGATCTTGAGGACACAATGAATAAAGATGACTTTTGACCCTACATACCACCATTGGTACATTCTAGAAAGGCAAGTCAGAATTCCTCTTTATTTGTAAGACTATAGGTCTGAGTCAAAGATCTAGAGCCCAAATCTTCAAAATTATCTCTTCCAAGGCACCTTGGTGAAATGTTGCATTTGCTTTGTTCAGAAAAATCTAAGGTGCTCCTAACACTAGAAACAGAAAGGGGAAATAATCAACACAAGGTAGTGGCCTGGAAAAGCATGGTTCTACTGGCAAGCTTTGTGGGGCTCTTTGGTGACTGAGGTCTTAAGGGTTGGCTCTGGCTAAGCCTGTTTCTGTTTCAAGCATCAATAAAGCCCATCTGAGCATTCTCTATTATTTCCTATGATGTGCTAGTTGCCATGGCCGACTAAGCTTTCATACATATTAGCCTGTTTTGCTAGCTGAACACCTCACCTTTTACGTAGAGAAGTTGCAATTAAGAATGTGAACTGTAAAGAAATAAAAAAGAAAAAAGAAAAAAGAAAAAACAAGAATGTTAACTGAGCCGCAAGCTTTCAGATTTGAACTCCTTTCTTTTTTAACCTTTTTCTCTTTCTTTCTTTTTTTTCTTTCTTCCCTTCTTTTTTTAAACTCATGACCTTGAAAAAAGAAGTTAAATTTTCCAGTCTCAGTTTCTTCAAGAACAGAACTAGGGGGGAAAAGGGTTTCCAGAAACCTCGTTAGAATAATGTTTGACAACAGTAAGTCCTCAGATGGGTAAATCCTTATTTTAAGATTTTTAAAGAATGATTTACCATTCTTTATGTTATTGTATCCTAAGGTAAGCAACTTGTTAAGGATTTAGATACGGTGACCCCTTTTCTAATTTTTTGGTAAAAGTTTTGTTTTCCTTTCTGATTATCTTCCTTTATAAATTATACTCTTTTAATATTCTTTTTCAGTGCTCAGATGTAAACCTTGAAAATTAATACATAACAATAGTACTCTCACTAAAAACTTCCCTTCCCACCCCCATATCATGTGATTATAGTTAACTACACGGACATTGTATTTCCCTGCAATTCAGCAAGCTAGCACACTTCAATGGCATCATGGCCAAGGAACTTTGCCATTGTGACTAATAATTATACAATTTTAGGTGTCCATCTGAACCTTTGTGTGTTCCCAAATACAATATGATTTCATGCAAGACTAAACTAATGTTGACTGCAACGATTATGAAAAACATAAGAATGTCCCTTCTGTGGTTTAATTAACTTCCTTATAGACATACGTGAGGGTTGGAAGCAAAGGCAAGCATTTCTGCCTATGGCTTGCTTCCACATAGCTCATGGAGCCATTTATGGCTTCTTTTGCTATTCTCTTTAATTGATTCCTTATTCAGTGAATAGAACCAAGATACAATTAACCTTGCGAATCGTTCTTTAGGGGGGACATATTTAGATTTGATTGGGTCTCCGTTGGGTCACTCTCATTGACCTGAAGGTCAACAAAAGAGCATGCTGGCTGCTTTTGGGTAAGTAATATTGAATTAAATCTCTTCAGAGACTAGTTTAAAGCCTGGGAAAGTCTTCTGGCTTAAACAGTAAGAGATAATTGGAGTGTCTTGTGGTATCAAGTGTTTGAGTGCAAATTAATATTTTGGTGAGATTGCTGGCTGTATGTTTTGAAAGGATTCCCATTGAAAGTCCATTTACTTTACACACGAGCCTCACAGTTATCTACTGAAAACAGTTGCAAGTAACAGTTACAGCACTAATTACTGGATGCCCATTCTTTCATCAAGTGGAAACCAGGTTATGCACGTCTGACACTTTAAACAAGTATTACATGCATCAGGGTGTTCCAAAAGCTAAATGCCTCTGAAGACATATTTAATTATATTGCTACCCTAGAGTACATCAAATTTGCTCTTGTTTGGGGGTAAAGAGTAGCTTCCTGTGCCTGAAAACTGAATCATGAAATCAAAGGTTGACAAAGCAGACAGGCAGATGACAAGAGAAATCCTTGTGAAGTCTGGGTACTAAGATGGCTGTGAATTGCCCACTTTCAGAATTACGTTGTGGAAGGTTTTTAGACGATAAATCCCCCCATTTCCTCCCACTCTCTTTATGCTCTGAGTTTTTTAATTTGATTAAAGATTTCAGTTTTATAAATGAAAGAGTTTCTTTGGTCATTTTCTTGACCCTAGCATGTATTTTAAATTTCAAATCATTCTTTTCCTCAAGGTAATAGTCTAAGACAAGAAGGACCCTTTCTAAGTTCGTTTGTGTTCTCACATCTTGTATTAAAACCCGGAGGCTTACATTTTTTATGTAGTTTTAAAAGTGGATTTTTTTGATCCTCAGTTATAGGCATATGACCTATGACCATATTAAATGCTTTAGAGATGCTAAGACATTAAAAAAGTCCCAAAGTATTAGGGAAAATAAGGCTGAAATAATGCATGTTTGAATTTATTGTCTGTATCTTTGTGTACCATCTCCCTTGGTTTCATCAAGTATCATCATGGTTTTCTGACATTTCAAAATAATGCTTGACAGCTTTCTTTTACAGAAGTTTTGAGAGTGGACGGTGACAGCTGACATGTCCCAGCCAAGCACAGATAAAGTTAGCAGAGCATAGCCAATTTAAGTTCAAAAGCAAAATTACATCAAAGAACTCTTTGCTAGTTAATGCTCTTTTCATGGCCTACCGTGGGTACATGCTCCTATTTTCAATACATCAGAAATCACCACTAAAGGAGCACTTGGATATCTGTAGCCTGTCGGAAAGATCACAAGTGGCCCTTTTCAGTCCCTACCAGACAGAAACATTCTCTACTTCTCTCTTAATATAAAGTGTTTGCATTAAGGATTTTTGTTGTTGTTGTTGTTGTTTAGTTTTGTTTTGTTTTATGGGGTCTTATTCCAGCCCAGGATGACCCAGAACCCATGTTATCAAAATTATACTGATCCTCATACTTCGAACTCTTTCACCTTTAACTGCAGCTTGATACAGCAACTTTTCATGTAGAACTCCTTTCTTGTCTATCTCCCACCAAGTCACAAATAAGATCAACATTTTCTTTGTGATGTAACAATCTAGAATGGGACCACATACTATTAAATAAAGTTAAGATTCTTCAGGATGGTTTCCAGGTCCTTCTGAATTAGTTACCTCTGCCTCTCTAGTTCCTGATTCAGTTACTTTTTCAAATGGACTCTATGTGATTAGCTTTAAAGTGCCATAATCTTTCCCATGTCTTGTCCTTTTTGAAAGCTGTGTCCTCTGCCTATTTCCTGTTGGTTTAAATGCTGTTTTAAAATATAGCAATGAAGAGATATTTTTGCACATTGATTTTCAGGCAACCATTGTACTCCTTGATCAACATTTGTATACAACTGGCACATTAGTGAACAAATATAAATATTTACTGAGAGATACGGCGAGCACATCTAACATATTACATGTATGATAATATAGATGGATCTTGACAACATTGTATAAATGAAAGAGCCAGTCAGAATAAGACAACTGCTAAGTTATGCTATTCATATGGAAAGAATACAATATCAATTTGTGTTGATAGAAAATGGTGGTACCGATAGTCCATGGATAGGATGAGGCATAGAGTGGTCAAAAATAACAACTTCCTATTGCAGAGGTGAAAACAATGAAGATGACTGGTCATATTGTCAATATGGTTATTTATTACTAATGAACTGTGTACTTAATATGGTTAAAAGAATCAAGTCTGTATACCTGTCACAATTTGAGGAAGTGTTTGTATTATTCTAATTTACTCACTCCTTACTTTACTAGCAGAATTTTACTACCTCAAAGAATATACTGATAAGAAGTTTCTCCTTTTCTTTAGTCTTAATTTGCCTAAAATAGTGTGAAAAAAAATCATCAACATTTTGCCATACTATATTTCAAACTTGTCTATTTTAAAATCCATTTTAAAGGGAAAAATAAAAATGGTTCAGAGTTTCCCCACAAGTTTGCCTTGTTTTTTTGCTATGGAAGTGCTTATAGAAATACAGCATCAGCTAGCAAATTTCTTATGACTAACTCTTGGCTAATTAAGGTTGAAATGAGTCTGCACCCCTACAATTCAGAGTTTCTTTGCTTTTGGGAAGTATTCCCATGGCATATCAGGAATGGTTGTCACCTGAACTTGGAAGAAATATGTCATGCATGTTTTAAATCTACCCTGTGTAATTTTCTCATCTATCCACAATAAAAATAAATATGGCATGTCTAATATAAATACAAGCTAGAATTTCAATAATACTATAGTATGTAGCTATACATACTCAAATGAATGACTTCAAATATGCCTAAATTTCATTAGGTTATCCTACAATTACAATTAAAACACAGTGTCAAAATGCTTTCAAAAAGATCCACCAGAATACAAGCCAAGGAAACAGAGTTGTAATACAGCACAAGAAGAGGTAGAAAAGATAGCAATGCAAGGTTATACTAGGATAGAAGATTGTCCCATACAAGATAATACAATGAAGTGAATTCTGAAATGATAGTGGAATATATGGCAGTTTCCAGAGCACTAAAAGGAATCAGTGAAGACCGTAGAGTGAAATGACAATGAGCATTCAAACTAGATGTTATTAGCTAGGAATGAAAGACTAGTGGGATAAATGTGGGATGAATGTTTGCGTGTTACCCATAAAGGAAATGGCAGAGGACACAGTTTTCAAAAGGACAAGGCTTGAAAAAAGATTAAGGTCTTTTAAAGCTAGTCACATTAGTCCTTTAAACAAGTAACTAGGGCAGGAATTACAGAGGCAGAGGGGACCAATTTTGAAGGACCTGAAGTGCAGATTTGGGACACTAGGAAATTTTAAGATACCCATACTGTGCTTTTATCCCAATGAGTATGACCCACACATAGTTCAAGAAATGAGGTTAGAAGATCTTAAGTAGATAAAAGTGGAGACATTGAAATTTAGTTACGGGTAATAATAAACAGATTCAACTTGCACCATACGCTGAAAGAACAGCTAAGGAAAAAAGACACCCCTTCACTTTTAGTGTGATACTGTATCACATAGAAGCTGAAGCTGTGATTAAAAATCTGTTAGACATAAAGCAAAGAAAAACAGCCTACAATTCACAACCCCAGACAACCTAGACAACAAAAACAACCTTAAGAGATACATGCATGGATTTAATCTACATGGGAATTAGAAAAAGACAAGATCTCCTGAGTAAATTGGGAGAGTGGGGATCATGAGAAAGGGTAGAAGGAAAGGGTGGATATTTCTATTCTACTTCAATGCATCGATTCAAAGTCCGAGTTTGTAGGTTCTTCTCACAGAGTGTGTTTCTCTTTTCTTTTAACGGATGAGTCAAGAGGTAGCCTATGCCCCATTTCATTACTTCCTACTCGCTGGACCGATCACCCTAAAAGTTATCCTAGAAACCTTGCTATTTCATATTTCCTTTCTTAATTTTCCTTGATTCTCTATTTGTAGAATTCCTGCACTCCGGTCCGAACTCCCTGTAAAAATTTGTTCCACTTAATTTCGAGCTGTCAACAGACCATGGTCATACCTTCTCTTTGGATCTTATCTTGTCTACTTCTCAATTAAACCTTCCCAAATACACCTCGCCATTAAAACAACATCACTTCTTTGTTATATAATGCACTCATATTCTTACTTTCTCTGACACTCATGTCATATTTTTAATTTTCAAACAAAGGATTAATTGGATGAAGGAAGTGTTATTCAATTTCCGAGGTTCAGTTTCTCTCACAAGAAAGTTGTGAGACTCCATTACCCAAATATATTTATTTGAGCTATATGATTGATGATGACCTATAAATGTTCAATACTATTATTTTATCTCTGTTCTCTTTCCCCAGGTGCCTCAATCCCCATCTTTAGAAAAATCAAACACAATGCCAAGGTCTTTCTAATCTGGCCACTGCAAACCCTGTAAACCTTTCTTTCCTCCCCGCAGGCTTCAAAATGTAGACTCAAAATATGTAAGGGAAATTCTGTTATCTAAATATGCCATTCTTAGTCATTCCCCTGAGCCTTTTATAAATGTACTTTTTATATGAAATTATTTGCCCTATAAGATGATTAGTTCTCAATCCTACACAGAGAACAGGAATGTGAAGGAAGCTCCCGGAGAGGTGGTCTTTCCCAGGGAAAGCAAATGAATTCAGTGTTTCAAAGCCAGTCAACCCTGAAAACATACATACAAGTAACATTATATGGACTCAACATTATATGGACCTATGTGTAAATAGGTTTCATTTACACAAGTCAATAGATGCTGATTATTCTGATGCTTACAACCAAAAAAAAAACCCCTCTGAGAGATGAGTATTAGATTACTATATATATATATATATGTATATATATACATATATATACATACATACACACACATATACCTATGCAAGTAGCTATATAATTACAATAACAATAGAAAAGAGGCCATGAATCTGAAGGAGACAGGAAGGTGTTATATGGGAGGGTTTGGAGGAAGAAAGGCAAAGAAGAAATAATGCAGTTAAATTACAAAATCAAAAATAAAAAAGTAGGGAAAATGCTATAGATTCTTTGCTTTAAACCAGTTCTCTAGCTAATTCTAATCCAGAGGCTCTCCATCTTCCTAATGTTGTGACCCTTTAATACAGTTCCTGTGGTGATCCACAACCATAAAATTATTTTCATTGTTACTTCATAACTGTAATTTTGCTACTGTTATGAATCATAATGTAAATATTTTTGGAGATAATGTTGCGCCAAACAGGTTGAGAACCACTGTAATCATATATAAATTCTTGAAATCCAGGATACCATTTGAAAGATGTAATCTATATTTTCTGTTATATTTTTATATTTAAATTTTAAAATATTTTGATTATATTCTTCTTCTCCCCCAAGTTGTTCCAGTTGCAGATCATAATCCCCATCCCTTCCTACCCAGTTTTAAGTTCTTTCTCAAAAACCAGACAAGAACAAATACAACGAATTTCGCAAAACCAAGAAAATAGCAAACACTAGCCAAACAAAAGCACGTGTATGCATACGTACACACACACACATGCACATGCACACGCACGTACACACACACACACACACACACACACACACACAGAGATTGGTACCTAGCCTAATAGTCATCAGAAAGTTTTCATTCAGCAATTGGTGGAAACAAATTCACAGACCCATAATCAAACATCAGGTGGATCTCAGGGAATCCTGTGGAAGAAGGAAAGGAAGAGGAATAGGACATCACAAATAAACACAAAGAATCAACTAATCTGGGTTTATAGGAATTCACAGAGACTGAACTAACAACCAAGGAGCCTGCCTGGAGCTGACCTAGGCCCTTTGCATATATGTTATGGTTGTATAGCTTGGCCCTCTTGTGGGACTCCTAACAACGAGAGAAAAGACTGTCTCTGTATTCTTTTACTGGCTTTTGGGACCCTATAACTCTAACTGGGTTACCTTGTCCAGGCTTAATGCAAGGCAAAGTACTTAGTATTGCTGCAACTTGATATGCTACATTTTGCCAATATCCATGGTATACGTGCCCTCCTCTGAAAGGAGAAAGAGTAGACTGTGGGTGGAAAGGGGAAGGGAGGTAGAAAGAGGGGCTGGGAGAAGAGGAGAGAAGAGAAAATGCGGTCAAGATAATTAATAAATAAATAAATAAATAAATAAATAAACATGAAAAAACAAAATTAAAAAAAAAACTGTGGATTCTGTTATATGCTAGCCAACTACTCCAGAACATGAGGACTACCCTAAAGTGGTTGATTTATCCAGTTTTACTCTGATGGAGAAACTGATTTTCCCTCTCTCAGCAGGTTAACTTTCAGAAAGACAGTTAACTTGTAAATTTTACCCTAGTATTCTGCTTTTCCTTCCGTATTTCCTTCCTTCCTTCCATCCTTCCTTCCTTCCTTCCTTCCTTCCTTCCTTAGTAACTTTGTTTTCCTTCCTTCTTGTTTTAAACATAACTTAATAAAATATAATAAGATAAAACAAAAACTTGCACAGTGAAGTTGGACAAGACAAACCAACAGAAGGAAACAACCTAAGAGAAAGCACAAGAAACATAGACCCACTCACGACCCACATTATTTCTGCCTCATCTTCCATAATGTTCCTGGATCTTTGAAGGGAGAGATTTGTTTATAATCTAGAGCTCTTAAGTGAGGTGTCAGAAGGAGACCGCTAAAACCTTGAGAACTCATTAGCCGGAATTACTTAGCATAGCACTTAACAACTAGGGACCCTACCTCAAAAATAAGGTAGAAGGCAAAGGTCATTTTCCAAGCCTGTTGGGTGATCTTTACATGTACACCCTCACACAGAAATGTACTCTCATATACATATTATATACACACATACACAACGTAATAAGTGTAAATATATGACCAAGGAACATAAATTTAAAAACTTTTATAATTTAATAAAATTACTTTCAAAAAAATTTGAATGATTTTTCCTTTCATCTTAATAATAATCTAAAATGATTTATGAGTAGAGATTTTAGTCAATTCTAAAAATTAATGTAGGTCATGACTATCATGGTTTTACCCAATATTTGATATATAGGCAACCATTAATAGAGTAATTGAGGACATGCTTAAATGTAAACTCAGGAGATTTTTCTTCCAGCCTCACTCCTTTCCCCAGTGAACCAAAGTCACTGTAGTTAAAGACTAAAAATCTATGTTTTTTGACAAATTCTTAAGTACCTTTTCTAAGTTCAAGGCTTTTAGAATCCATCGAGGCATCTAATACTCAGCTGTCTGAGTGGCTTCTCCTCATGGTGAGAACAAGAATATTTAACATCCATTGATTTGTGCGATTGAAACATCAAATTTGATTTTTTCTGCTGTGAGGTGTTGGTATGACTCAAATAGATCCTTGTTTTTGGCTCCCTGTGACTCAATCTCCTCATATCAATTGTTTCTACTCTTAATCAAACTCTTTCCTTGTGGGGGATCCCTGGCTATATCTGTTCCACAGTTGTCATATTTCCATACAAAGTGAAAGGGAGAAAATACAACAAAACGACCCAATAAAAGCTCATTGAATCCATAGACAATCTTCAATTATCTAATTCAAGTTATCTGGAGGTGAGTATTTATTTACACAGGAAATCTATGTTAAAGAGTAGAGTACTCCAAATAAATATACTGATCTTTTGAAAAGAGAACTAAATTGTGATGATGGGAAAATATTCATGAATATATATATGTATACCCACACCTGAACAAATAAACAAGAGAGAGAGAGAGAGAGAGAGAGAGAGAGAGAGAGAGAGAGAGAGAGAGCTGGTAAAGGAAGCCCTACAGGTAGTTAGGATCATTAAAGAGATCTATGTTAATCCTTCCTCTAAAGAGAACTGTCCATCTCATCTCTTCAAATGAAGTCTCCCATACTGGCAATTGGGTCCATCTAATTGACTTGCTAGCCAAAGGGACCCCATGGGCATCCCCAAATAACCCAGGCATTTGATAAAACTATAGTTTGTTCTCCACACAGAGCCTGAGGCAACATGCTCATAGCCTACACGGGTCTGCACCAGGTCCTCTGTGTATATAATATATATAATATTTTGCCTTCCAGCTTAGTGTTTTATGGGGTACCTGAGTGTGCAAATGAGTGGGTCTCTGGTTATTGTGTCTTGGGCTCTTTCACTTCTGATAGTTTGTTTTGCCCAGTTTTGATGTGTTGGTCTTTGTTATATCTTATTATCCATGAGAAGACTATTTATTTTCTAATGAGAGACTAACAGGCAATGGATCCAGATGGGAGATGGTAGGGAACAGAGCTGGGAGTAGTAGAGAGAGCAGAAACCATAATCAGGATATATTCCGTGAAACAAATATATTTGTAATAAAAGAAATATATAACTTAAACAAACAATCAAATACACATCTGTCCATTTAAACCAGAATCCAAACTTTTGTTCACATTTTTTAAATTTTGTATTTCCATTCCATTCTTTTAGATAATATTGCTTCTTTCCAAAAGGGCTGGTGAATTTTAGTATACTACTAGCTATTCTATAAATTATAAAAATTACTTGTAGTAATGCTGTGATTAAAATATTCTAAGATTTCAGCATTACATGCTATATATAATGTAGTATTATATATACATATAGATAGATATAGATAAAGATATATGGACATGGGTACATTTGAGAGCAACTAAGCAATTCCTCAGAATTATGACTTCGTTTAGATTAGTATGTGTTCAACAGATTAGCCCACCCTTTTAAATTAGGAGAGCTGTAATGGATTATTCATTCACACAGGAGGAGGACTAGAAAGAGGAGTTTCTGGAGCTAGTTACAACAGTGCCTGCACTCAGGAGTCCAAGACAGGAAGATCATCAGTGTAAGACCAGCCTGTGTTATCTAGCAAGCTCCTATCTAAAGATGAAAAATAGTAAATGAGGACGTGAGGAAGAAAGGGAAGAAGGGGAAAAGGGAAAAAAGTAGGACAGAAGTGTAAATGGAGGCTGTGCTTTTGTTTCCTGGCTGCCCAGACATGAACAATCACACAGAAACTTTATTAATTGTAACACATTTGGCCAATGGCTCAGGAGTATTCCTTGCTAGCTCCTACATCTTAAATTAACCAATTTCTATTATTTTATATTTTACCATGAGGCTTGTGGCTTGTTTCTTCACATCTTGCTTTTTTGGGCAGCTACATGGCATCTGCCTGACTCCACCTTCTTTCTTTCTGCATTCAGTTTAGTTTTCCTGCCTAGGTATATTGTACCCTGTCATAGGTCAAAGCAACTTCTTTATTAACCAATGGTAATCAGACATGTTCATTGCATAAAAAGGGGAATCCCACATCACAGAAGGAAGGAAAACAAGAAGGAAGGAAGGAATTGATAATGAAAATGGGAAGTCCCTGAATAATATTCAGTGTAGTCACTACTGAGAAAGACACAAAGCTTTTTGTACTAATACAAAGCTAGCAATTTTATTGATTTGAATTTTTGTTTATCAGTATCTGTAGCATTATCTATGTTCAAAAATGTCAAATATTCCTCCCAATATCCTCCCATTCCCCCCTCCCTCCCCCCTCCCTCCAGGTCTAGGAAGGTGAGCATCCAAACAGACTAGGATCCCAAAAATCCAGTACATGCAGACGAAACAAGACCCAGGAGAGGGAGGAAGAGAGGGAGTGGGGGGGATGGGAGGGTATTGGGAAGAGGGGAGAAAGTGGAAATTTTTATAAATAAATAAATAAGTAAATTAAAAAAATGTCAAATATTCAGTGCATAGTTCACACTTGGTCAGTGCTATAGTATATATTTGGTTAGAAAATGTATCTTCCCGTGTGTAGGAAAAATGACCTGTGACTTTTAAGTTTTTTTGCAGACTGCCTGATGGGTATGGGCACCTTTCCACTTCTGACGGAGCACTGGGTTCATGCAATCATTCCTTTTGAGCCATTTCTTCCCTCACTGCAGCGAGTCTTTCTGCCTTTACACACGGATCAGTGCTCTGCCAAATACTTGAAAGGAGCAAGTACAAACTTGCGGGGGTCTCTCTCTTTTGCCATCTTTGACTTCCTGACTACCTTGTACTCTTGGAGAAACAAAGCTCCACAACTCAGGGCACAAATTGGGTTTGGCCTTCTTTCCCTACCGTAGGTTCAGCCTAGCAACTCTTCCAGGGTACTGAATTTGGTGACTTCTTAAGACTCACTTTAAGAAATCACTTTGAGAAGTTACTTCACCACATCTCCTTAAATTCAATTGCTACAACTTTCTCCCATTCTTCATGCAAGTGATAAATCTGGTATCAAACACTGCCTCTTGGCTGGAATGGGAAGCTTACTGTGGGAAATTTTCAAAAAAAAAATTTAAAGTAAATTTTCTCAGGATTTAATCGTGTGTAATCTTTTGCTTTACATTTTTAAACACAAAGCATATTCAAGTTCTAATTAGAGATGGCTTATAAAGGGAAACCTTATTGTCGAGATAGAATGAAGGAGAAAGCAATAGCGAGAAATTGCTTCTTACCAACAATACCTGACATTTTGAGGAATGCCAGGCAAAGCTTGAGTTTTGCATGGTACCTTGCTGGGTGCTGGGATTGGCTGCTTTGTGTTCTAGCTCTCATGTGGTCCACTCACAATATCTAAGGACAGCTTGTTCCTGTATCACACTGCCCTGTATGGGCTGCAGAGATCTACAAGACTAAAAACATCTTATTTTTACTGGAATCTTGCAGTAAATTATTGACTGGAATTGATAGGATTTAGAATTAAATTGCACATGATTTTAACTTTAAAACACATATGATAGCTCATTGAAGAATAAAAATATATTTATGCAATTTAGAGTATAAATACCCCTATACTTTGTGACCACACTCCTACCTAACAAAGTGCATTTTGGATAATACAGTTTGTTGCACAGTATCCTTGTTGATGGTACTCATGACTCTGAATTTTCTCACTTGTATTGAATGGATTAAAACACATCCTTCACGTATATTTTTGCAATACTGTATAAATATTTCTATTGAATATTTTTATGAACTAGAAATATAAAAGACATAGAATAAGTACAGTTTTTCTGTTCTTATTGACAGGTTGCCTTTTCCAAATAATTGTGGTGTCCTGAATTATAGGTTATATCCAAATAACATAAAATTATAATGATGAAAAATAATTTGATACTTGCTTCTTGGCTCTGTCACAGCTAGTCTGAAAGTATTTACATGATCTGAAGTTAAAATGCGCAACATAAACCAATATAAATTTTAGTTATTTATTATTACTATATACTATTATTATTTATATAAGAATAAAGCATCAGTTACTAACTTAGAACTATTCAACAAAATTGCCATTTTAATAATAACTATTCTTTCTAAATTTGTAATTATATATAGTTAACCTAATACAAAGCAGATGAATGGATCTCTTAAGAAGCCTAATGACAATATTTATGCTCAAAGGTTATAAACTAGAGTTTAGTAGCTATAACTTTACTTCTAATTTTAGGTTGAAAGCTAACATCATAGATAATTCCTTCCATGTTGAGATAGCAGGTCTCTAAGTACGTGGGTTTCTGCCTTTACTCCTTTCTATATTTGTGTCGGGGAAAACAGAATGAAATAAAACTGTTCTGTGTGCTCCTAAGAATGTAAGCTTGTAGAAATGGTGTGAACAATAGTGATGTTTCATAAGTAATGTTTCCTGACTAACCTTTGTATGCATATAAGAGGAATATATATATCTTGTCTGTTTAAGAGCAGGGAGTCAGCTTGACTGATCATGAGATTAAGTATATCAGGAAGAAGTCATAACAGGATTTCATGATCTTCTGAAGCTGTAACACAGGCAGCTTTTTCGTTAATTTTCGGGAGTTTTCCTAACTACTGTGTAGACATGGCCTCAAGGACTATGTCTTTATTTGCTTCTGTTGCTCTGACTACTGATCAAGGTCATCGTACACAGAGAAAGATGAGGGTAGACTCATTTGCTGTTAATCTTTGAGAGTGTTACCCATAGCGTTATGGTTGGCAATCTTAGGGAGATGGAGCTGTGCGGTTTTACAGAACATGTTGCAGCAAGGCTTCCTACGGGCATGGGGTGAAACAAACCAACAGCCTGCATTGCAAACACTGTGTTTTGTTATTAAAGGCAGATGAGAGCAAATGGATTACAAGCTCTCACTGGCGGCAGATTCTACTTCAACTCTTCTTCTCCAGCTATACCCTTTGTGAGCCTCACTCTGTATTTTGTGTGAGCATTTTACATGTATATATATGTGTGTATAGATACTATGTGTGTGAAGCATCTTTAAGTATTACTTAGAGGAACTACCTATAGTATAATCATAATGATAGTTTGTTTAGATGACACAAGGTACGTAGCTCTTAGCCTGATGATTTGGATCAGGAAGCTAAGCAAAGGGGTCCTTATTCTTGAGAAACCATCTCAGGAGCCCACTGTAGTAGAGCTTGTTAAACTGAGATCCTGTTAGCAGAAGGTTGCCAGAATGTTAACGTAACTATCTCTCTTCACGGAATGAACCAGTTATGTGCAGTACTGTTTTCCTCGTTTCTGTAGAGAAGAATTTTAAGCCATTAAATCTCCACCTGAGCACTTTCAGGTAGCAGTGGAATGATACAAAGAGTCTGGCTTTCCACATTCTGACATGTTTCTTAGAATGAGCACAAGGTTGATTTTCAGGAGCTTCCCAAGTATCAGTCACTGTGGCCTTCTCCAAGAAGCCAAGTCACCATGACAAACCCAGTATGTGCCGGAAATGGACTACATTTCAGTCTCAGAATGACAAGTGAACTTACCAGACAAAAGTTATCAGCAAACTGAATGGACAGTGTTCTGGAAATTATCTGAATTGAGAAAGAAATCTAAGACACTTTTGGAAATGTGCATCAAGCCTTGCCACCAGCATGTCCAGATAAGGATGTCTGGGTACAGATTCACTCCCAGCCTATCTCCAGCCTTTGCGAGGAAAATATTAACAAAACTTCATGTTCACTTAAAGCATGACAAATTTGATTTAGAGAAAATTGTTTTTTTTCTTCATGAACTCTCCTAAATTGGATTTGCTGGTGTGTTGTTTCGTTTTGAAGAATATCAAGAGGGAAGGTGATAGCAAGTAGAGTATTGGATCTTATGATACTGCCTTTCTAGTTTAAGAGAAACTAAAATAAAACCTTACTTTGAGTGTAGAATTGTTGATGGACCTTTGCCCATATTGGCTAAAATCATTCATACTAATACAATAGACCTGGATGAAAAAGTGCAGAGTTTTCAAACACATTTTCAATTCAGGTTGTATGCCACTCTTAAATTTCATCCTTAGATGCCTTGCAAATATCTTTCACAGGACCAGACCTCCTATTTCTTTTCCAAATTAACAATGAAAGCCCACAAAAGCATGAATTTCAGACATCTAGAGGATGCTGTCTGTTGCTCAAGTGCCATTTTGCTTTTCTCTCCATATGGTAATCTCTTTTGCCTAATTCTCATTTGTGATGGTAAGTAGATATCCAGAATAATTTTGACCTACCAAGATGTGTCTTTGCAATATGCTGATGTTTCTATGAATATAAAAAGACATTCTTCTGCAGACAGTTGTATTGGCTTCAGAGTGCTAGAACTATCCATTTTGAATGTAATTATGCAAAATAAATAAAAGAAATCTGCCCTGCTGATATTTATGTAACAACTTCTAGAATAATTCTTCTGATTTACAAAAATACTAGGGTCATTAGCAAGAAGCCACACCACATCATTATTTCACAGAACTTTGGGTAATTGTGATGACTTTTTTTTTTCATATCAGCATTATTTTGCAAAGTAAAATATAACACAGAAAAAAACCAATTGACTTTTCCACAGTGTTTGTGAAGAAAACATAAAGCTACTTAAAAATCAATGCAAGCTTCACTTTCAGAAATAATTTTAGGCATGTGTTTTTATGAAACTGTGACCCTTTTGTACAATTCCTCTTTTTTCCAGCAACTTCATATTTGTGAACTCTATTTAACTTCCATGGAAAAATATAAAGAGTGGGTTGAGACTCATAATTGTGTTAAACCTATGGTCTCAGTAAGAGTAGATATTTCATAGGTCTTAGAAAATGCCTTGGTATACAAATATAAGAGCAAAGAGAAAAGTGATTTTTTTTTCTTATTGCTTATGTTCATATAATACTTATCTTGAAAGGAAGGTTGGAGGACGTCAGTGAAGATAATGATGGTGAGGAAGGGGTGTTGTTTTGTCCAGAGAATATTGCCAGTAGTCATTGGACATTCAGCCACAAACATCTTACACTATTCTGTCTCAGCGGCCTTGGAGAGATTATACTCACTGCAGATATGTCCCGTGTCCCCCTCTCCCCTTTTACACAGTAAGGCTACTTTGCTATATCTCGTTCCTTTGGAATCTTATTTCTATTACAGATGCTCAATATTTTAATCAAAGTATCAAACAGTGATATTTCTTCTTCAATTAAAGGACTGCAGACTAGAAAATTTTAATGAAAGCAATATCTTGACTAAAAAGAATGCTCCCAAGGTTGTAAATCCCAAATGTAAATTCATAGATAAGAATTACAAATGGGCGTGGCATTTTGGAAACACGTCTGTCTCTCATAGATGAAGGTATCCCACAACCATGCGTTGATAGCTGCAAAGGGTAGGAGAAAGATTACAGGAAGTTGACAGGGACAAATACCATCCGCAGAAGAGAGGGAATATTTTAGTAATCATTCTCTTATAAGTTTGCTCTTGAGCAGCTTTGAATTTAATGCTCCTGGTTCCACCTGACTTGGAGAACTTAGTGACGGGTATTCAGACAGGAAGGAACGCTCAGGGAATATTTTTTGTATCATTGCTCAATAAGAAACTTATTTGGTTTGGGATCTTTTGAGACAGAATTTTACTTTGTAACTCAGGCTAACTTGGAATCTACTAGATAGTCTGAGTTGGACTCAAACTCATAGCAAGATTCATGCCTTAGCATGGTGAGTGCTGGAATTACAAGTTTGAGCTATCATGTCTTATTTTGAGAGAGTTATTTGAAGTAATGTAGTTTCTACTTAAGGCAAATCATTTATCAAGCATATTCCTAAAGGGATAAAGATATGGTAAATCACCTAACATTTAATTTCCTTTTTCCTTGAAAATGGGCTTCCTTTTTAAAAAAAATTTAAATGTATTTAAGAGTAGAATGAAATCAGAGTTTGCTGTCCTTAAAAGAAATTAAAGGGAGTCCTTTCATATAGAGTAATACAGAGTTACATATGAATAATAAACATTGCCTTGACTTTGCTATTGTTGTTTCTAATTTACCTCTTCTAACACAATGTTTAAGTCAGTTTGAGCTGTTTCTATATCCTCTCTGTAGCTGAGCAGATTTGATGTTACCCATGATACTCCATTCACTCAGTGATTAGTACTGCAGGTAAAGATAAGACCTGCTTCTCAGTTGTGAAAACAAGTGTATGAAGAGCTCAGAGAGAAGTATTAATTTGTACATTAGATGAACAAATGCAATCTAAGTTCCACAGTGCATTACTTTTCATTACGTTTTTATTAAGACCTGAATTCACTCTGTCTTCCACAGCTGATTCATGACCACTGATTGTTTGTATCCGAAATGTTCCTGGGATGTCTTGACAAACTATCTCCGTATTTGCTCCATTGTATTAAAGAAAACAAACAAAAACAAACTACTTTTACCTCTAGCAAAGCTGTTATATTACTGATGACCCCTGGGACTCCACCAGGCACTTGTGGGAGCCTGATGCCACCACATACGGTTCCTCCATGTTCCATGTCGCCCCAGCTGAAATTTTTATCACACTCATTGCATGCTTTTGCGTGAAACTAGCTGCTTAAAGTTAGTGCTTAAGGCTCACAAAGTGTATTGCTGGATGTATTGGCTCCATGTAACCAGTGGGTTGAGAATTCATGGAAGAGGCAGCTCTTTTGCTTTTTGCTAATGGCATCTGCTCTTTGCTTTCTGGGGTCCAGAAAATGATCAGGAGGCCACATTAAAGACTGAGTAATATCCATCAAGACGAAAATACTGCTATGTGACAAGACCCTGCCTCAAAAAAATTAAAACCAAGCAATAAAAAAGCTATAGTTATACTTTTAATCACCAAAAGAATAAAATAGCTAAGAAATTAGATAATATATTGATAAAATAACCATGAACACATGACATATTAAACTTTATTAGATAGAGCAAAAGAAAAGAGGAATCCAAAATATGCAATGTTACATAGTACTTCACAGAACTAGAAGAATAACACAAAAATAGTGAACAGAAAGATAGAAATGATAAATATTAGATCAAAGATAAATAAAATGGAGAGAATGGAAAATAAAACTTAAGGTTGGGTCTTCTCAGGCAAAAAATTAGGTAGGCTTCCAAAAAGAGTACTGAAGTAAATTTTTCAATTTTTCAAAGAGTACTGAAAAATTTGTTCTTGAAATATATATTTGTTTAATTTATACATATAAGTTTCTACTCTTGTGTTTTTAATAAGATATACATCTATCAATATGTATAGTTATACATATAGATAGGTTTGCCAACATTTAAAAATCATCCCTAAAATTTCTTTCAAACAATACAGCAAGTGTATCTAATATAAAGAAGAAATTTGTCACAACTATGTGTTCTCTTTGATCATAATAAAAAAAATTGGCACGATAGTGTCTATCTAAGAAATTGAATTCTATAGGTTAGTTAGAATATAAGTACAGAGACTTTGGAAATTCTTCACTTATTCTCTGTGTCATCAGATGGCAGTTTCATGTCCCTGCTATGTGCCGGTTACATTTGAACAGTTCAAAATAATCCTTGAGGTGCTTCTAAAATCCTCACAAAATAGGTACCATTACTGTTTTCTTTTTGCAAATGAAGAGACACTCAGAGAGTTTAGTTGTATAAACAGAGACTGCCCATTCGTTTCCCGGCTGCCCAGATTCAAATAATCACACAGAAACTATATTAATTACAACACTATTTGGCCTATTAGCTCAGGCTTCTTGTTATCTAACTCTGACATCTTAAAATAGTTCAATTTTTATTAATCTGTATATAACTATGAAACTGTGGCCTACTGGTTTCTGTCTCCTTCAACAGCTACATGGTGTCTCTGCCTCTGCCTCCTTTCTCTATAAATCTTTTCCAGCATGACTATATTCTTCCCTGCCATGGGCCAAAGCAGTTTTATTCATTATCCAATAAAAGCAGCAAATATACAAAAGGACTTCACACCTTAAGATTTATCCACTGTCATACAATTGGAAAATAGTGAAACTTGGAGTCAAACTTGAGCAATCTGGATTCAGAGCCCCACCAGTGAGTCATCACACCATGCCATCTGATACAGACCAGCGTTCTTCATTCTTGTACTTTAGCATTGACGAGAATAGCCTTAGAGTCTGTCAAAGTGCAGGTTTCCCCATACTTTGGTTCAGTAGGTAGTATTGTATTCCTAAGAAGCACCTGGATGGGGCTTTTAAAATCTCCTCTACAGATACAGTGTGGGTAGCAAAGAACCTTCATATCTCTCAGAACAGGCAGAAAAGAATAGACTTTCTAGTGGGTTACAAGATTCTGGGCTCAATGCTTTAAGGGAATCTTACAGTAATAGAGTTTCTTTGTTGGCGCACACGATTATGACAGCTTTCAGTGATTACAGGGTGGCCCTAAATACCTTCTTAGACCACTGATTTTTCTCTTGTTATTGTTTAACATCTGACATCTTGTCATTGGATTGATTCACCTTAGGAATGGACACCTTTCCTGCTATAATTGGAAATCCTTTCCTTGCAAGAACAACACTTGTTTTTATCTTTAACACTTTCTCTCACTGTCAACGACGCTACACAGCCTGTAATTTTAGCAATGCAAATTCAAAACAATTGAGTGTGTGTGCCCTATAACTTGTCTAAGTCCATGACAAACTTGTAAGAAACACTTTGTCCCAAAGAAAAGTCAAATTTCTTCACACACTGCATAAAACTGGTAGAATTTTATGAAAATGTCTTGCTCTTATCAATAGGATTCAGTATCAGGTTGGAGGTAATATATAGGAAGTTTAAACTAATAAAATTAAAAATGATCTCCCCAAAGTGATAAAGTAATATGCTTAGTATGAAGAGGAAAAAGTTTCTTAAAAACTATACTTAACTGATCTCACTTAACCATTTTAAAAGAAAAAAAATATACAGACACCGTTGTTTCAAATGATTAAAATTATACTTCAAGAACTGCAACATATTTGCAGACATGTACACATTCTGTCCCAGAGAGAAGTTTTTATTGTGATGAATTAGATCTAGTGGACAGTAGCTGACATCATGTGTAACTTTGCTCTGTTGAAAACCATCGGTGCTTTAGTCCCTATTCTCAAAGCAATAGATGAGCCACACTGGTATCTAATACACTCACTCATTGATTAGTCCCTAAAAGTAAGCAAAGTAAGAATATCGCCTGTTGAAAAAAGAAGTCAAAAATAGCATTTCTTTTTGCACATTTGTAAAATCAATAGTAACTCAAGAAAGACATTTTGAAATTATCACAGTATTTTAGAAAAGAAGACAAAATGTGCCAGTGTAAATAAAATGGACTTTGCGGAGGGATGCTCAGTTTAAATTAGCATATGTGTGGCCTGGACAGCCCTACTCCCACTATAAAATACTACTTTTATTAGGAAAACACAGGATAATGTCCAGTAATACATCCATGTCTTTTTGTTTATCTCCTTTGTTAAAGTACAGTTTCTTATCTCCAAGCTGAAAAGCGGTACAGCCTTTTCTAAATGCAGGTTCAACAAGTCGACTTATAGCTAATGAAAGTGGTGGTCACATTTTCCCCATCAGATGTTCTCTATTTCATTCATAGGATTCTAATCACTGTATATGATTCAGTGGGCCATCCCTCAAATGTCTGTGCAAACACCACTTCATTCTTTTCATTACATGTGCATAGAAACTCGTCATTGTGAATGCCTTGACTCACTCCCTTATCCATCAGTTCAGCCCCAGAGTGAACATTGCTTCTTGCCTGGCCTATAAAAGTCACATGCAAGATAAAGAAGCAAATAATAACCCTCCATTTAACAATGTAGCCTTCTGGCTACAAGGCTTCACTTACTGATATTAAAATAGCACTTCCTCTACCCATCTAATCTAAATGTTCTCCTTCTCCCTTCAGTGAGTGCTACCCTGATCTTTCGGGGTTCACAACTTCCTGGCCTGTAGATTTTCATGGTCCTTGATAATTTTCAAGTATGGTCCAGCACTCAAATGAAGAACAAATATTTGTACAGTATTCTTATCTAAAGGAATTCTCTACAAACCCTCTTTGTTCATTTAGTGTCCTAAATCTCCTCCAGATGCTCAGAGAAATACTTTGGGACATGGGCTTTGAGATTTTTGACAAAATTATTAATAAGGAACAAGGCTGTGCTTTACACATTACAAGTTACATCTCATGAAAACTTATTAAACTAGTTTCTGTCCTATTGGTGTTTCTCCTCTTTTAGGAGCTATCAAGGAGAAAAAGGGAAGGTATATAAAAAAGTTATACAAAGCAAACTCAATACACTACTATTGATGGACTGAATAACATTTAGTACTGGTATTAGTTGCTGAGAATTTGTCAGCTAATGTGGTTTTGCTTTCAATTTATGGCCCTGAGAAGTAATGTGATATCTAATGTGAAGAAAAAAGAAAGAAACCCACACACCATAAAACTGTACCATTGCATATGGGCTGGCATTTGAGAAGCAAATGAGAGCAAGTTGCCCTTTTCTCAATTTCTTAAACAGTGTGTAAAGTTGTTAGATTATGCTATAACATTTTAAGCAATCCATTGTGCTATACGCAAATTGCCTTCACAAGTCTAGTGATGGGAACCAAATGTAATGCAAGTGAGTGAGAACTCAGTGGCAGCAACAGAGGAAAAGCTGGGGCTGCCTTCGAACACCAGAGCAATCTAGTCTTCAGCATGGTGACTGACCTGGTACCCAAACAGCCAAGCAAAGGGGAATATAAAAATTACTGTTACATCAATGGAATCTTTAGGACTGCACATTGAATCAACTATCTATAATTCTATCATTTCAAACTTGCTGAGTATAAATCTCTCAAACAAAAACGTTAAGTGTTTTTCTCTAGTTTTAGATTTTTGGTAATGTCTCACTATGGAGTCCAAACTAGCTTCCAACCCTCACTCTTCTGCCTCAGGCCCCCTAGTACTGAGATTACACAGCATATGTTGCATAGCATAGACAACAGGCCTAATGTTCTACTTGATAACTAAATACATTGATAACTGAATACATTGGGTCAGTGCAGGGAGCACCATATTTGAAAGGATTGTATTTGAAAGTTCTAGAGGGATACGTAGCTTCTAAGCTGTTATTACTCTTCTATACCTGAAATAGTTTCTTAACTCCTTGAACCTATATGAAAACAACGAGAACAAGACTTTGTCTACATTTCTCACCAGATGTGGAAATCTTGTTACCTGTGATTTGTATCTGCAGTTAACGCTCAATGTGTGGTCTTCAGAATAGCCTGGCTTTCTGTGTGAGACAGGAGAGCAAGTGAGTCATCACAGGGCCACACTATGTAAATCAACAGTTCCCAAACGGTGGGCCATGACCCCTTTTGGGGTCAGACAACCCTTCCCCAGGTATTGCATATCAAATATCTTGCATATCACATATTTGCATTACAATCCATCACAGTAGCAAAATTACAGTTATGAAGTAGAAGCAAAATTAATATGGTCGGGGATCACCACAACATGAGGAACTTAAAGGGTTGCCGAATTGGGAAGGTTGAGAATCACAGACTCAAATAATGATGAGAATGTTCTTAGACCAAACCCCTCAAGCAGATGCTAAAACACATTGCATGGGATCACGTACTATTGCTTTCTTTGAAAATCATAGAATTACAAAGTTTATCACTAGTAGATTTTCTGAGCTCTTGGGGAATGTGGATTCCTCATTCTGTTGATTAGCTTAGGTCCATTGCGTGTGAACAACAAGTCATTGCTGAATGACTGTGCTTCAGGAGGGCCCCAAAGTCATCCCAAGAATGAATTTTATATCCTCAAACTCACCCAAGACATTTGTTTGAATGGTGGGTCAACTTCTCTTTTTCTCCTGACCTTGTGTGGTCTTTCCTTAAGTAGTATTCTAAGAATTTATTGAAAAGATTTAAAAATGTTAATTTTTCAAATTAATTTGGATGTGTCCTGAAATGATATATAAAGAACTCTGATGGGATCTCTAAAGACTTCATGATTGAATGGTTTTGACATCTGCACATTCTCTGTAGTAACTTTCTCTGGGCGTTTTCTTGGGCCCCTTACTTATCAATATCCTTGACTTAATATTTCACCAGGTAAAAATGAGCTGTCACCTTAATACAGAGTTTAGATTACTAATGTGTGCTTTGTGTTATCCATTTTAGTTTATATAAAGGTCGTATTTGATACTATTGCTATACATTAGAAATTAAGAAATTAAAGTCCAGTCATGTTTATACAGTTAAAGTAGGGGCTTTGAAGTACGCTGAAAATTTTTGAAGTCCAAAAGACCAACAAAACATTTCATTCTATGTTTTGAATATCAAGTGTGTGACAGGAAATTTGGCCTTCTCTGTGACTTGTTGGTACAAAGTTCTGCTTCTCTCACTTTTCATGGATTAATACTATTTCAGTAATCTCTGCATGTTTTATGTTAGAATACAGATATCAAAATTATTTATAGATGCAGAAGCCTTGACATATTATTTTCTGAAATTTCGTTATTCATAGCATTCAGAAATTTTTAAACTTTCAAATCATCTTTTCACCATTTCCAGTTTTCCAGTTTATTCCCATTGTCCTCTCCTCACAACTTTCTGATAAATGAGAAAGCCGCCCCCAGCTGTTCCTTCAGTGAGTACACTGTCTCCTCTAGGTTCCGTTTAGTTTTTTTCTCAGGGTTTTATCTTTTCAAACGCATTTCTTCAATTTCTGGACACCTCTGACCTGTCATTACAGCCAGCATTTGTCTCCATGTGTTTCTTTTCGGGATTTGAGTGAGACATTTTTCTTGCTTTATTCAACTTAAAAGAAAAAATAAATCTCTCTGAAGCTTTCCGTTACTCATTTTCTTTGTAGACTTCAGTCATGTGTTCTCATTTATGTCTCAGCTGATAAGCATGCGTTGTTAATTCTTCAGCATCACCCCGAATCTTTTCATCTTTGTCGAGGTTTTTTTAACCATTTAGGGTCTCTACTCTTCTGTCATTTACCTTTTCAGAATTTCATATTATCCGTTTGCCATGTTTCAATTTCATGCTACACTGAAGTTGTGGCTCCTCTCAGTTCCCTTTTCTTCCTGTCATTATTTACTCTCCTTTATCTATTCCTGTTCTATTTCCAGCTTTTCATTTTATTCCATTCCAAAATTGCACGGACATTTTCGTCATTGTAGAAGTTTTTGTTACCTTACTTTCACCTTCTTTCTTTTATTCTTGATAAGAGTTGAACTGCTGCTTTGCAGACTATGTAACCTAAATTTGTATGAAAATTAAGCTTAGTTTTATACTTGAAAACTAAGTATACTAGCTTCACTTGCTTACATTTTAATTTCACATGTGTATCTTCTAATCAAATTTTATCAACTTCTATTTTATTTCTACCCTACTGTTTTATATTCTTTTTACATTTTTCTAAGTCTTTAAAACTAATTTTTTTCTTGTCTTGAAAATTTCCATTTCACGTACTTTTAAAAATACATAACATTTAGTCTCAATCTTAATCTTATTCAAACTCTTTCTGCTTTGATTCTATCTATATCTACCTTCCAATAATTTGGTACACTCATAAGAATAAGTATATTTTAGGTTTAAATTTGTCTCCACCATTTAATGCACAATATTGAATCATTTTCACTGCCAGTGTCCCTGAAAACATCTCTGAGAGACAGCTATCTTGTTTTATGTGTCATTCCAAATTGTATCTGTATCTCTATCTTTTGTTAGCTTCACTTTCCAGAACAGCAATTTATAATCTACTAAGCATTCTGCATGCTGTAGCACAATAGTAAAACAAATCTGTTGAACATGAGTTAGCATTATGGACTATTTATGTAGATCATTCTGGTAAACTTTTTTAGTTAAAAACACTTCATAATTATATATTCCATGTCAGAATATTGATTTTGTTTATCAAGAAAGAATCAAAATTTCGAGGCATTCATTTGGTTTCATGTATTCTCTCAAGTCTTAGCTACTTGATTTTTCTTTTTGTAAAGTAAATAACTATCCTCATTTTTCAAGTGATCTTTTAATTTTACTGATAATTCTGCCATGTGATTGTCTATAATTAAAATATTTGTTTATTTATTTATGATTAATTTTGAATTTTACAAAATATCATGCTGAGTGTATTTTCATCCTTGTTTTTTCTCAATTGTATAGATAAGATCCATCTGTATTCATTTAACTATCAATAGATGATGATTGGTCTTCCCTGCTATATGGAATTCCATTAGATAGAAATAGGTATGTGTCTGACGTTCCTTTGATTTATTGTATCAGAATTCATTTATGGAGTTAGTAATATTAGGCTGAAGGGGCTAATTGCCAGGATTGTCCTATGCATTGAAGATCTCCTCTTTAGAAATTGAGCTGGAAATAACATTTCATCTTTTCTGAGACAACATATTTCTGTTCTATCTGACCAGATACTGACTGATGCTAGACAGTATCTTCCATACTGTCTAGCATCTTTCAAGGACAGTCCCAAAGGCTTTCTTTGAAAATTAGAGGACTGCATGCACTTTCATGTTATATGTGTGGGCAGGAAGGTACTGATGCTGTTCAGGTTTCTTCATAGTTTCTAACTAAGAATTTGCATGGGGCCAACGAAATAGGAATATTGGACTCCAGCTATGAAAAAAGGATAGACTGCAGCATCTTTGCTGGGAACTCCTTCCACAAATCTAGTTTGGGAAGCGCCATCTTGGTTCAATTCGAAAGCTGTGCATATGACACGCCATTATAGATTGTCATCCTTTCAGAGGAAACGACCAAGTCAAAAGTCTGCTTTGAAATTAAAACTGTTCAAATAAAGCTTACCATTCCTGTTATACACAAAGAGAAAAAAAAATCAAGAAAAGACACAAATCTTGTTGACAACAGACAAAGAATTTGGGGTCCCCAATAGAATTTTTTTCTCGGAAAATTATTTTTTTCAGCCAAACTATAAAGTGACATTTAGAGCTGATAAATATATTCTCTTCTCAATTTTCCTTCCTTTTTGTAACATTTAATTATTTTCTGATTGCACCTATGATCATCTTTCCTCAGCTTCCAAAGGGCTGATATTGTTTTTGTTGTTGTTATTATTATTACTATACCTGATATAATATTTTTTCATTTTTGTCTTTTATCTATAATCTCAAGATCAAGATAAATTCTATAAGAAAGGAGGTTCCCAGAAGTTGGGATGATACTGATTTTCCATCTTATTAAATGTCTCACAAACATATAAAGATATTGGCATGGCAGTTACCTTGAACTTCTCCATATAAGGATAAACACGGAGCTAAGGATTTGATCTTTTGAGTCCAATGTGTGACCGACCGCTTCCTTGATCTAAGACAGATGTGCGTGAATTCCATGGTGACTTTGTCATATCCCTATGAAGGTGCAAGAAGCTTACAGAACACCAAATAGACTGGATCAGAAAAAAAAAAGTTCCTTCACTATATAATAATCAAAACACAAAACAATAAAAAAGGATATTAAGAGCTGCAAAGGAAAAAGGTCAAGTAACATATAATGGTAAACCTATCAGAATTACACCCAACTTCTCAATGAAAACAGTGAAAGCCAGAAAGTACTGGATTGATGTATTATTTTCATTTTGAACAATGCATCTGGAGCCACACAAAAAGCCTTGAATAACAAATGAAAAAACAGTAGATGCTCCAGATATATCCTTCCTCAGGACAGTCAGTTCAGCTGTTCTGAGGAACGTCTTTCCTTATAATACCATATCTTTGAGCCAGACTTAGTTAATCTGGAGAGGAATGTGAACAGATAAACATTATTTTCCAGTGACTATTGAAACCAGTGGTATAGTACAGCTAAGTGTAAGTGTTATGTATATATGTATGCATATATGTATATATAAAATACATATTATATTACAGAGTTTGACTCTCAATTTTAGTCTTAGCTACCTTTCTTGCAAAGAAACAGCAACAACAAAAATATTGGTATGTATACTATATCACAGTTTTTGGAGTGCAGGTGAAGAACACTCAAACTGACTAAAGAGTAAAGAATTGTATTTACTAAATATACTGCAGATCAGGATTGATCCATTAACTCAGCAATTTGGCTTTAAATGGTTTTGTAGGGTTTTTTTCTTTCTTTTTTTTGATTTCTTCTCACCATGTTCTTTTTTTTTTCTCAAAGTTTATTAAAATACAAAAGCCTCCATTTCCGCCCCTCCTCCCAACCCCCTCCCACTCCCCCCACTCCCTCCCCTCCTCCCTCTCCAACCCCAAGAGCAGTCAGGGTCTCCGCCCTGTGGGTAGTTCAAGCTCCTCCCCCCTCCCTCCAGGTCCAGGAAGGTGAGCATCCAAACAGACTGGATCCCAGAAATCCAGTATATGCAGAGAAAACTGATCTAATGAGCTTTCACCAAGGCCAGTTGGACTGGGACTGAGCGAGCACGTGATCCAGCCAGATTCTCTGAATGAGGCCGGATTCTCTGAATGTGGCTGGCCCGGAGTCTTCCTGAAAAGCCATTGACAATGACACTGGGACTTGTTTCTTTCTTTCTTTCTTTCTTTCTTTCTTTCTTTTTTTTTTTTTTTTTGTCTCCATTCTGCCTTCTACAGAATTAACTCCTCTAAGGTAAACTTCCTTTTTTGTCAAAGGTGGAATAAATCATATAAACCACTTAATTTGGCATTCAAAGCCATCATCATACTTGGAATTCATTGATGCTTGCTTCACCCTAATCACCTTCTCAACTACAGAGAAACCCGATGTCTCATGAGCTTAATGCACCTACCTACGAGTACCCAGAAGATGCCGTTGTGATCCTGGACAGTAGGGGTTGTCGCAAAACAAGCTGTCATGATTCTCATTTATTTCTACCAGGAGAGAAAGCTATTTTTTTTAATTTAAAGATAGAATCACATTAGGTACTTCATTCTGATTTAGCCGCTGCTGTACTCATCCCAGATACCAGAGCAGTGGCCGGGGAACTCTATACTTATTGATTGAGGTCTGATCGGTACTAGTATTTTAAAACTAAAGCTGTGCTGGAGATGGTAGAATATGCCAGCTGTGACCAACGTCTATCAGCAAAGATATTCTCCCTACAGCTTCGGATGCATCCAAGCCTGCAGATGCCATTGCTGCTGTGCAGCTGAGAAGATAAACTAAGACACAGACAAAGCAAGCTTATCGGTGAATAGTATAGGGATGCCATACATGGAGGCTGCTTAGCATCAATGATGCTTTTCATTATATGAATGTTAGATCATATCATCTAACATTTTACTTAGTTGTGTGGGGCTACTGGAGAGAGAGAGAGACTGCTGCCTCTGTTTTACTTAAAAGCACATATTTGTGTTACTCAAGGATTAAAAGCTGTTTCCTGAAGTGACATTATAACCAGAGTATTAATCAGCTGCTGATAGTAATAAAAAGTTGACATTTGGAGGATTGTGAAAAATAGTCGCTAGCATTACTCCATGTTCTAGACAATAAATAATTAATGCGCTGTTGCCCTAGAACTTTCTTAATTTGTGATGCTGTTTTTTCCTCATGAAATGGAGATCTCGGGGCTGAAGAGTTGAATGAATGATAAAAAGCAAGTGTTGCTCCTGCGGAGGACCCGTGTTTGATTCCCAGAACGCACATAGTGGCTCATGACTCCCTGTAATTGCAGTTCTTGTGGACCCCACATGAATTGTGATCATCTTTGACACCAGGAACTACACAGAGACACATGCAGGCAAGACACAGTTACACTTAAGATAAATAATAATCTAAAGATGTTTAATAACAGAAAAAAAGAAGAAATTCAAGTTAAACAAGCACATAATTTGACAAAACTGGTGTCAGATTCAGTGTTCATGACAAGTCTATAAACTTAAACTATTAACATGAGACTTTCAATTCAACATAATGTATATGTGGTGCTATGAATTATGCATAGCCTCACAGTATAAGGGAAATAACGTGAACTGAACCATATTCTTGGCACAGTGTGCTTTTATGAAATCTATTTTTTTATTTTTGATATTATAATAAAATTATATCATTTTCTTCTTCCTCAGCCTCCCTGCAAAACCTCACATATACTCCTCTTTGCTCCCCTTCAAATGCCTCTTCTCTCATTAATTATTATTATGTACATATATACATAAATATTATATAATCAGCTTAACCTGTATAGTGTTACTTGTACGTATTTGTTCAGGTAATCATTTGGTATGGGACGACCAATCGGTGTGGTCTTTCCTTGGGTTAAAGTAGTATCCTCATTCTCAGCATTCATTTGTTGCTTGTAGTTCTTGGTGTAGGGTTGCGACCTAAAGGCCTTTCCCCAGAATATCTTGGCATGCCTATTCTTGATGTCCTTGTTCAGCTCATATTTTACCCTGTCATTTTAGTGAGACTTTATGCATGTAGCATCAGACATTACTAGGAGGAGCGTCTCACTGTTTTTCTGCCCCCTCTCCCACCACAAAGCTTTCTTAGCCTTAGGTTTGAAAATTGTTTTTATCTAAATGTATCCAATGGAAATAGGTTCGGCAACTCTTCATTTTGATTGGTTGTGTTTTCTAGAACAGTCTCCATCTGTTGCAGAGAAATGCCTTGAAGAGGGGTGAGGACTATGATTATCTAGAGATACAAGGACAGATATTTAGAGTGTAGTTAGGGATTATGCTGGCTCAGGAAAGAGGTGTTTTTAGGCTCTTATCCAAGATCTATGACTTCATAGATCTTCATGAAGTCATAGATCTTTGGAATTGGCTCTCTTTCCAGCACTAGGAATGTTTTCTTTCTTGTTGAGCAAGTCTTAACTTTAGTTAGAGAGCTGCTCTTTATGACTAAAATATGCATACTACTGTACCCTGAGAGCTATCACAGGTGTAATCGCTGGATAGAACTTTTGGTTGCTTCTCTCCTTTGGATACTTGCAAGGTACAAGTTTCCAAATCCCTGATTTTGGGGGTTTTCTTAGATGCCTTTGGCATATAAACAGAAATTTGCCAGCCCATAAAGAAAATTTCATTATACATGTATTGTCTTACATGTATTGTCTTATGTTTCTGTAGATAGTCAAGAGTATGACTTCTTATAACTTGGCCTTTCTCAGATATCTGTACTGTTAAGACCCACACAGAGAACTTAGGGATATTAGTCATGTGCTGTGGATAAGACAGAGCTTTTGTTTTCACAAACTCACTATAGTTGTGACTGCATGCACAACAACAGGCTATTTAAGATTCCGGTCTGGATGAATGATTGTGCAGGAGGCCACACCCCTAGTTGAGTAGCTGTAGAAAATTAATGGCTGCAGGAAGTTGAATGGTCATTTATCTTTCCTTCTGGAGTGTGACGCCTGCTATGTTGCCCATGCTTTAGTGGATTGCCACACACTCACGTGCGTGTTAGAAGGACCGACTGGACTCGTTAGATTCAAAAACAAGAAGTTCCGAGGAAGACTATGGGGGGTGGTACCCAGTGGCAGAGATGAATAGGGTGTTGATGTCATCAGAATGCATTATATATATATATATATATATATATATATATATATATATATGAAATCCTCCATGGATAAATATAAATATAACTTATAAACATGTGTCTATGATTTCCACATAACTTCCAAAAGTGTTTATAGATATTATTTATATATGTTCTTAGCACAAGACATTTCTAACATTTTATAAGGATGGGATAGCATTGACCATTAATCAAAAAAGGAGAATGCAGTGGATCCGAGCAGGGAGATGGGAAGAAGTTTTCTGTGTATTAGTCATCGCTTTCTTGAAGAAGGCGGACGGCAGTTAGCATATTGAAACACTCTACTCATTTATTGTGATTGGAGAAAACTTTGGAATTCTTGAAAAACTCCATGTAGGTAGTGCTTTTGAAGATTATTTACCACATGAAGTTTAACTTGGCACCATAAAAATTAATGGATACTGACAAAAATAGCCTTGAAGCCCTTCCTCACCCTTAGTTGCTCTGGTCTGCAAAGCTCCTTTCAAGGAAAATGTTATAGAGTCGTCCTGTCTGTCGTGGGCTCTTTTGGACTTTGTGTCCAGTACATGTCAGCATTTAAAGTCAGAAATAGACTAGAGGTACATTAAGAAAGAGACAGAAAATACTTAAAATATTATAAATTAATGACATAATTGAACAGTGACAACCTACAGAATCTGGAGTCTGCTACTACATTGTGGTTATTTCAGTTTATACTTTGACTAAAATGTACATTTCGTTTTTATTAGCACCCAAATTCGTATTTTTAAATGGTTTGCCTCATTGATTAAAGTGTGGAAAGGCATCATATATAACTTGTATTCTCTTAGCTTTTAAAGTTAGGGTACTGTTTCTAACAAAAGATCTATATACACACATTAAAATGGATTTACAATTTCTGATGCTTTGATTTCTCTGCTCAGAAATTTGGAGTTTACACATAAAAGTACCCATTCTCTTGCAACCCTGCTTGTCCTTTGAACCAAAATGATTGTTAGAGTGAATGTCCCTATTTTTCTGAATATGGAGCTTAATGAAAGTTTTCTTTTTTAATTCTTCTGGAGTGGTTTCTTTTTCTGCTTTTTCCTTTGCTATCTAAAGAATTTTAGCCACCATTGGTTTGAATGGTTTTTGGCTTTTTCCATTTCCAAGTTCCAATGTGTCTGTAAACATAGCCTTCAATAGAATGGAATGAAACTAAAATTAGAATTACACATTTTTTAAAGAGTCATTTCAAGGATCAAAGATTTGGATTTAACACTGAACACTGTCTAGGTTTCATAGGAAATGGTGAAAGTTTAGCTGGGTGCCAGAAGCTTGGATCTACACGGCATTCTGGTGACTGTGCCGACTTTATCTGCATGCTTGGCCTTGAGCACTCACAGCCTGTCTCGCTCGTATAATAAAATAAGTCTGCCATTACCACATGTCAATCAGAAGCCTCTCATGAATAATAAACTGTGTACTTGTCAAGGTCAAGAGGATAAACTGTTAGTTTATTTTCTTAACAAGGTTATAACTCTAAAGTCACTAATAAGACCCATAGTCGTGTAAGTAGATCCAGTGCTGCCATAATACAATCTTATGTTTATGGAAGATTATAGTTATAGTGCCCTAGTGGATGTCTTTGCATCCATGTGTAGCTACTATGGCAACAGGAAGCTATAAATACCTAAAGATATAACAGACCTGTATTTGAGGGTTAGATTTTTTTTTTATCAACGGAGTATTTCAAACTTGTTAATAGATTCTGTCATAGGCTGAAAATATCAGAGATACTAGCTATAGTCAGAGACATAGGAAGACAAACACCTAAGAATCTTCAGATTTGATAAGCTTGTTGATTTACAAGTATTTACAAGTTATCCTTGGCATGTTACCCAGATCCCAAAACTTTCAGCCATGTAATTAGTCAAAAACAAAACAAAACAAAACAAAAAACAAAACAAAAAAAATAGCCCTCTTGGATGCGTGCCTATGCTATAGTACACACAGGGTTTCCCACTCAGTTAAGTTTTCTTGATCTTTGGAATATGTTTTATTATTTCATTTATCTAATGGTTGAAGGTCATACCCCAATAATAAGAAAAATGAAATGAACAACAAAAACAAGGAACTTTCATTTAAAAGTCACTTCTCCCCTCCCACCCCGTTCTCTGTGAGAAAACAAAACAAAACAAAATCCCATCTATCATTGTACTGATTAAAGGTACTGATTAGTTTTATGACCTAATGATTGTCACTTAGTCTGTTTATCTACACTCCAAAATGATGGCACTGCCAGTACAAATGGCACCAAACTGTTAGAAAAAAGATTGGCACATGCTCAGGGCTTAGTAGATATAATTAACATGTGATGTTACGATTTTGAATTTTCACAGCATCATTGCAGATAGATATTATTATAGGCAAAGAATGGGTGAGCTAAATACAACCATAGCAGGTTAATCGCTCAGACTGTCGTTGTCATCAGTGGTTTTGATCTTGTCCATTCTTACAGGTGTAAGATGGAATCTCAGAGTTGTTCTGATTTGCATTTCTCTGATGGCTAAGGGTGTTGAGCACTCTTGTTCTTAGGTCACAAGAAAACAAAGCCAAGAAAGGGCCTTGTCTTATCTGTTGAGCTCCTCTGTTTCTCTTAACCATACTACTTAATCCTAAAGTTTAAATATCTTTATTTCACCCAAACTCTTGCTTCATTAAAAAAAAAAAGTAAGAAATCAGGAGCCTATTTGTGTACCTAGATGAGCATAAGAACTTAGTAGGAAAAAATTAGCTGTTTATCAGTTCAATGTTCCCCTTGCTTTCTTTCTGTACATATAGATGTCAGTTTACCCTTACATAAAAAGTTAATAATTGAATAAAAAAAACTTTTAATGTGCTGGGCATTTTTCTAAAAGTTTGTGTATATTAATTATTACATTTTCCATAGAGTAGCTAAACAGTTCATAATTACCAAGGATGAAAAGAGTAGGTTCCTCAATTGTCATGATACCGTTCTCAATAAATGAAGAAAAATAAGTTCTCACATGTGATGATTCAATAGGAAAAAGGATCTTCAGTTTGCATGCAAGCTCAATCACTATGTCAGCCCCGTTGCTGCAGCAGTGAAGCTTGACAAGATGCTTTGAACATAGAAGTAGAAACACAGAAGAGTCAAAGGCATTTAAAGAAAGAACAACAACATAGTGAACCTTGCCATAACCAATAGTGACTATGAAAATGCAGTGAGCACAGCACTGCCCTGAGCATCAACCAACAGACAACAGTGGCAGAGCAATGTGCTCGGAAGAAAGCCTGTGTGACAATGACTAGGATGTGATCTAGATAGCATTGCAAGGGAATTTGTCTTGCAGATGGAGGACGTGGTGAAAACTCTGCCGTGCAAAGCCTTGGGTAAACAGCATAATGCTGAAAATGTTTGTTCATTTACATGACACAAGAATATATTCCTCGAGAATTAAGAAAACTAAACAGAACAGAACAAAGCCCTGAGAGGTTTGGATTTTTATAATTTTTAAGTAAAATGTTATATTAATACATAGAAGGTGTTAAGAAAAACCATTAATTTTGTGGTGTGTGTGTGTGTGCACGCGCATGTGGGTGGGTTCATGTGTGTTTGTATTTATGACAAAATATCCATTTGCAATGCTTGCACAGGGATTCATTTGAACTTCTTTGACACTCCCTGTTTTGACGTTTATCTAAATAAAATAATATTCACAGTAGTAAGTAATGGAATACTAGCTTCGTTAGCTGTCAGATTTAGACATTCCTAATCTTTATTTTAAACTAGAATAAAGAGTGTGAGACGCTTGAGTCTAACATAGGGTCTTTGGGTTTCCACTTGGGGAGGACATTTTCTAGACCCACAATATGTAAGATGAAGTCATAGCCATCTAGGCTGCTCATAGTACTAGAAAGCTCAGATTCTGAACAGCTTCTTCTCATGTTTGAAGTGCTTGTTTAGTAATCTGTATTTTCAGACAGCTGGAAGCTATGTAGCATTTCATATATGGGGGTTTGCGAAGACACCCTTGAACTCTCTTTCATTTTGTGAAAGAGGGAATTGTGGGATATTGTATTCTCAGCACACAGCTTTTTTTCCAGTGTATGGTTATAGTGCCTTTTCTGGCAACTGACTCACTGCGGCTGTGTGAGTTTTTCCTGGGATCCCTGTCCTGCTCATGTGGTTGAGTTTAGTGTTTTTATGCTGGTACTTGCCATTGGGGTGAATGTCTGTCAGATGGATTCTGTTCAGCTTCATCTAATAATTTTCGGCTGCTTGCTCTTTTCTCCCCAGTGTTCTCCATGTGTGTATACATCATCTTCCTGATCCTCCAGGTCTGCCTGTGACTCTCTTTGCTTCATCATGTGTATTTGAGATACTTGATTTAGAATTTTTGCCTACTAAGTTTAGAATACACTCTTACTCAAGGAAATTCATTTCCTATGTTAATTAAGCAGTTTCTTGGAAACTGCTCATTTTGAATATTAAATATTTTATTTAGAAATATTTTTCCTTTCAATGATGATTTTAAATAGCTCTATGATATAG
Source organism: Myodes glareolus (assembly GCF_982192425.1). NCBI lineage: Eukaryota > Metazoa > Chordata > Mammalia > Rodentia > Cricetidae > Myodes > Myodes glareolus. The sequence goes on from NC_142034.1 coordinate 86,486,823, forward strand.
CTGTTTACGAGTTAAATGACTTTCTAGAATGTTTTGAACCATCTCCTTATTGACTTAATGGCTTTGGTAATGCATCTCATGGTCAGTCATTCCTTACCTAAAAGAATAAGATTTTTCAGCTGAAAGAAATATTTAGATTTAGTTAGAAAAAATATTTGAGATAACAATATTTTAAGAACTCTACTGAGATTTTTTTTCACAAGTGATAGTGTGACTTACCCTATAAAGTGTGTATACTCAGAGACAGTGATTTTTTTCTTTCTACATGGTTAATCAACATCGAATCAATAGAACTGCAATATGCTTACAGTTTGTACATGCCTATGCTTCCATTTTATAAGTTCATGCTGGCAATGTTGGAAACACACTTCACACTAGGTTTAGAATAAATGATAAAAATTAAGCCTGAATAACTCTGTACTGAGAGTTTTCTATAAGATTATACTTCTTCAGAACATATACATATACTTGGGCATGTAGTACCATGTTTCATGTTTCATGTAATAGAATTGGGGTGTAGAAAAATATTGTTCTTTTGTCTAAGTTTGACTGTTCAGTATTTCACTTGTGGTTACCCAGGTTTCTCAGAGTCACACCTTGAAGGGGCAATCCCCTCTGCATTGTATGGTTGCATAGCCTGCATTGACAACTAATTGGCCATAGTTCTGTGAGATTTTCCTGTGTTTCCTATCTTATTCGTGTGGCTAATTTCTATGGTTTTATGTTGGTGCCTGCCATTTGTGTTAGTGGGAGCCATGAGGATTCTATTTAGTTTCATTTAATAATATTCAATTCCTTGTCCATTTTCTCTTTGAGGTTATCCATGTATGTACACATCACCTTCCTGTTCTTCTAGATCTGCCTGTGTCTGCTTTGTTTCAATGCATGTATTTGAGATACTTCATTGGAGACAGACTGATTTACTTAGACTGTTCCAGAACTGGGTCTGTAGTGTCAATATAACGATGCTAACTGCTAGCGTTCAATTACTCAAATCTTAGCAGGCTTGGGATGATAGATTAAAACACAACATATGAAGTTCAAAACAGGTTAAAAAAAACAAGGAAACAAATACTGTTCTCATAGATTGAAAGCAATTTTCTTACAACAATTACATATCAGGGGGTTAAGCTTGAAAGCTCTGGGATCCTTTGAGGACCTATTGAAGGTTGGGAGATTAATAAGCTCAGCAAATGTTTCACTAAGACCTTGTAATATCAGACTAAAAACACCTTTTTTTCTTATAATCACTCGGCTGGCAGCTAGAGTGAATTCCCTTTGGGGATTCTTGGAGACAAGATAGAAGAATGAGTACCGTGTGCTGTGGATTATAACTTTAGAGATAAAGGTTGCAGAGCAAATCTGTACAGTATTATGAGGAGAAAGTCGTGCACTTCTGTCATGTGTACATTAGCTGAGGACACAGATTTTTTATTTTTAAGAAAAAGGAGTTTGGAAGAATATAAAAATGTAGGAAGAGAAGTAAGTCAAAGAAAGGTGAACTATCTTCTGAAATCTGTCAGGTTACTTGGCTTGAACCCCACAGGAATTTCTGAAGAATACATTGATTACACCCAGAGCCATCACTACCAGGAATATGGAACGGCTTCTTTCTACCTCTGAACTGGTTACTACTGTATTGAATCTGTCTGTGTTAAGAATGTAAAGATGTATTGTACAGGTGCAACTGTGTTCATTTTATTTCTTGGGTTGTTTGGCTTTGATTGTTTCTTTCGTGAGAACCAAAATGTGTGAGGTTAGAGATTCCACCTTGACCCAAGACTGGAAGTGGTGGATTTTAGAAAAGATAACTGTGTGCCATGTAATCTAATCTAGGTAATTTTGGGAGATTAAAAAGAAAGCTATTCAAAACTACAGCAGGAGAACAAATAAAAGCTGAGATTGCCGTGGGAAAATAAATATTTTCTTAAACATTAAAGCATACATATACATAAAATTGGTATTTAAAACTCTAAAACTCAGAATATAACTAAAACCAACCTTTTTGGTCTCCCCCCAAAAAATTCTGGTCCCTTATTTTTAAAAAGAAATTATTTTCTGAAAAAGATGTATATACCAGAACAGAGGACAGAGTGCACAGCATGGCTCTGGAATAGAGTGATTATTAAAAACAGGAAACGGTAGACATGAGAAGAAAATGAACAGGGTCTATCTATTGGTCCATTTCAGCATTCTTTTATCTCAAAAAGAAATAAGTGGAATGTAGAATGATTTATAAAATGGGATGCTAGCTATGTAAATTGTAACTATTTGTTTTTGACAACTACTGAGATAACGTTTTAAATATAGCAATATAGGGAATACGGCCATCTTAGGAAGTCAGATTGGTTAATGATCTGGTAAATATAGTAAGCTGATCTGATACCCATTGGAAACAACTGCCTTTAATGAGATGCTTAATAAGTATTTGTTTACCTGAACTAGAATATATATATATATATATATATATATATATATATATATATATATGCTTCATATCTAATTATCTGTTTACATGAGATGATCTTTTTTTTACTCTTCTCTCAAATATTACATCCCTTAAGCAGTTTCCTTTCCCCCTGTCCCTCAGATGAACTCGTCCTCTGATTTTCCTCAGAAAAGGGTAGCCCCTCAGGGATCAATCAAACATGGCATATCAGGTCGCCATAAGACTAGGCACCTCCTTTCATATTAAGGCTGGATGAGACAACCTAGAAGGAGGAATATGGCTCCAAAAACTAGGGGAAGACTCAGAGACAGCCCCAAATCCCACTGTTTGGAGTCCCTCAAGAATGCTAAGCTACACACCCATAATTTTTATATAGGAGATCTAGGTCAGACCCATTTAGATTTTCTTGTTGTTGGTTTATTCTCTGTGAGGCCCTATGAGTCCAGGAGTTTATTCGGTGGATTCTTGTGATGTCCTTGAACTTCTGGTACCTACAATATTTTTCTGATCCATATAGCACAGGATATCCCAATCTCTTCCTAATAGCTGCATCTTCTTCCATCAGTTGATGGATGAAGTCTCTCTGATGACGTTTGGGCTAGCCTCTAGTCTACAAGTTTAGCAGAGTATCATTAGGAATCATTACGTTGACTTGTTGCAAGTTGTGTTTGGTTCTATCTTAGGTCTCTGGACTATTCAGCCTCTGGTAACTGAACCTCAAGAAAATGTCAGGGGTGGGCTCTCTGCTATGACATGGGTCCCAAGCTCAACAAATCATTGGTTGGCCACTCTCAGAAGTTCTGTCCCGTCTTTACCCTTAGCACATCATGCAATGAGGACAAATTGTAGGTCGAAGGTTTTGTGGATAGTTTGGTGTCTTGAAGAAGACTTCCACTGGAAGCCTTGCCTGGTTATAGACAATGCCCAGTTTATGAGGGTGACTCTAAGACTCGTAGTAGTGGAGGATAGTTGAGATAATCTTGACAAAGCTAAATATAATCACCTTCACATGGTTTCTTGGATGACCTGCTACCCTGACTCCATGCCCCTGCCAATGCCCAAGTACAGAAGTAGACAGGTGTAGTCACTAATTAGCCTATAAGTGAATGAATAGTATGTGTAATCTGCCAAAAAAGAATTAATTCTGAAAGAGTCATTAAATACACATTGTACAATAGATCTTTCTCTTCATGCAACTGCTCAGATGAATTTGGGTGTCTTGCAGCAGTCGAAAAAGGAGCATTCAGCAATTAAAATGAACTCCGCAAATAGTGTTCAGGTTGGGTATGTGACCTTGATAACTGGAAATTATTTAACTGAATATTTACAGAAACCGAGGGGAGGACTTTATTCGGGACATGTAGTAAAGGTAATAGAATTCCACTCATCCCTGAACCCAATCTCAATACTCTCCTCAAAACTTCCCTTGACTTCTTCCTCACAGAGCTTAACCTTTGCCATACCTACAAGAGCTTGCAGGATCCTTTCCGTGACACCTGAGTTCAGCGTTTCCTTTAACCCTGCTTCTCACCCCACTTTCCAGTCATACATGGATATTCAGTTCTTGCAAGAAGTCTTCTCTGGTCTTCAGGACTTTGCGTGTTTGCTTTTTGATCTACTTACAATGATTTTGCTCCAAGCATCCAGAATCTGCTTTTCTCATTTCCTTATTGTGACGAACTGGAAGTCAGGTTATGGGAGAGGCTTCCCCTGATCATCATATACAGAGGTTTACATGTCACGCTTCACATACTCTAGCTCCACCAGTGTATATGCCACCATAGAGCTGGTCGTCCTGCTTTATTTTCTCACTGGGTATTTATCACCATGTGGCCTGCTTTACATTGATAATCATCATTTTCTTTTTTTCCCTTGTTTCATTGATTTTTTTATTGAGCTCTGCATTTTTCTCTGCTCCCCTCTCTGCCTCTCTCTTTCCCTTCAGTGCTCCCCCAAGGTCCCCATGCTCCGAATTTACTCAGGAGATCTTTTCTTTTTCTGTTTTCTTTTGTTGTTGCTGTTGTTGTTTTCAATTCCTTTCTTTTCTTCTTCTTTTTTATTTTTATTTTTATTTTTCCATTCAATTATTTACACATCCTTCCCTCTTCCCAATTCCCCATACCCCCTCCTCCCTCTCCCATCCTGCTTGAGAGAGGGCAGGGAACACTGCCATGTGAGAAGTCCAAGTGGGGAGGGCCTCAGGAGATCTTTTCTAATGACTTTTTCTTTCATTAATTGTAATTAATTGTAATTGAGGACAAGGGTGGTATCTACCCTTTTCCCTGCTGCATCTCTAGAACAATCCAAGCATCTCTAGCATGTGGTAGTGAGCTATTCTGAATAACTGTATAATGAACTTTATCTTAATATACACAAAACAGTATTCTATGGAGTTACATTGGTGGGGTACACACACATGAAGAAATACAGTAGTGTATAAAACTTGACTATTACTATGGTTATAAAGTCATGTGGAGAACATGGGGCAGCAGAGAACCAAGCTAGGTGAGTTCCTAAAGTATGGGGATGCCGTATCTAATAGATTGTTTAAGATCTCAGAAGGTAGCACATAGGTCTGGGAAAGAGATGTTCAAGATCAGTAAGAACATGTGCAAAGCCCTAGAATATGGATCTGATAGCAGGTTACTCAGTCTAAATATGAATCATCCAGATGTTAGAAAATGGGAGCAGAGTTGATTAAAGTCTTTGATTATCATGCTTAGCTGTTCAGAATGATTCTCTTCTAAATGCAATAAATACGTACAAAGGAATCATAAGCTAGTAAGTGATGAGGTCAGAGTTCTGTGTGAGGAAGAGAAGCACAAAGTATGTTGGGTTCTCAACAAAAATTTGTAGAGGCTGCCATGGTGGCAAGATAGACCTGGCATCAAAGAAGGAGAATCTGGATAAAAATGGAGCATTTAATTCTGGTGTTGTGAATTTGAGATGATTTTTGACCTGCAAAAAGAGATGGACAATAGGTAATAATAAATGTGGGCATGACTGTGAGATACTTCACTGTACGTTTGACCTAGAAAGAGATGCGGTAAAAAAAATCCAGGCAATAGAGCAAAGACCGAAAGAACTTCGAGTGCTACCCAGAGCAGGTGAGAATCCCAAAGGCTTAGAATCAGCTAACAATTGCTAAACTATGGAAATGGAATCTTGTCTATTTGCAAAGTCTTCAATGGGTATGCTAAAAATAACAAAAAAAAACTTCAATGCACTTGATATTAGTCATTTGCATATTATTTAAGAATATGCTACATAGAAAATTATCACCAATTGAACAGCCTGAAACAATAGCAGGCATTAATTATCACACAATGTCTGGGGTCACAGTCAGTTGAAGTTTAGCTGATTGGCTCTGCCTTGTTATCGCTGACAAACGTGCAGTCAAGTTGTTGGGTAAGACTGGATGCAGTTGTCAGAAGACTTGACTAAGAAGGAATGGCCCATTTCCAAAGAAGCCACTTCACATGATTGGCACACAGTTGCTGATTACTGGTGAAGGCTGTGTTATCTCCCCACATTTGGTTCCCTGTGTAGGATCTTCTTCGTGGTGCTATTAAGAGTATTGACTTCAAAGGAGCTGGCTTTTCCCAAGAACTTCTGATGATTTACAGAGCATGAGATTGCTATGCCGAC